>NC_137927.1:11575993-11765993 GCF_963457725.1 Sprattus sprattus | reverse complement strand
AAAACTGACCATAGCGTTCTCTCACACATAATGCAATAACTCCCACTGATCAATACCTCCAGACCTGCAGCCATGGTCATCATCGAGAGGAATGTATAGTCTGGAGACGTCAGTGAGTTGAATAAGTTAAGAAGATAAGAATCACAGTGTGTAGAATCTGCATTGCATGCAGCTACGCAAACAAACACGAAACATTTCGATAGATCACATATGTGTTCATGGGATTTAAAAAAAAGAAACTGCCCCATGATTAGCTTTTCGTGTACAGTGTCGTTATTTTTCACGATTGGGTCCACTTTGAGGTCAGGGATCGTACTATGAGCTGGCAGCAGCAGAGGCTTTCCAGAGGCAGACCAGTCCCTCCCTCCCTCCCTCTCACTCTCTCTCCTGTAGGACGTGTTCCAGTCGTGTGTGTTCAATTAAGCCCACAGCAGCGGAGCGGAGGCGGCTAAGGAAAACACGCGCCTCGGCAGCGTGTGTCAGCATTGCATGTTTTTATTAGGGGGATGGGGGTGGGGGGCTGTGAGCACCCCCCCCCCCCCCCCCCTTCATCCTGAGTGCCATAACAGTCTATGGAGGTTATAGTCCATGGGCAAAGCTAATGATTCTCTCACTATGGGCACAGCGCCATTGATGGCGGGTCACCCTCTTATACTGTCCCTGTAAATCACAGGCCCAGCTCAGCTTATGATGATGAGCCCAGCGCTCACAACTCCTTACAGAGAGAGGGGGAGATGAGAAGGAGGGAGGAGAGGGGGGGGACAGTAAAGACCAGCCACTCATAAACGGAGGCCGCAGAGGAGCCCGTCACTGACAGCTCTGTCAATTTTCATTTTTCATCAGTCTTATTGGAGGGTGTGTGTGTGGGGAGATGGGTGAGGGGGGTGGGGATGGGGATGGGGATATGGGCTGCTGAGTTATGGCCCCACGTGAGAGCCTTGTTAAGCTCACCGGATATGCCGAGAGCTGCCTGCTACAGTCATCGCCATTGTGATGGGGAAAGTCATCAGAGATAGACAGGAGGGGGTGGGAGGTTGGGAGGTTGGGATAAAAAAAAGAGACGGGTCACAAAATATTTTCATTATACCAACAAACAACTGACTAGATTACTGAATATGTTAATTGTATCAACAAACATCTAATCTCATTGACCAGAGTGATTTTTTTAATCTGACAGTCAACTCATTATAATAATAATTATTATTATTATGAATGATAGTAATAACGATTCAATAATTTCAGTCTCTCTATGACACACTGTGAGTAACCTGTGTAAAAGGTCCGTGTATCTTCTGGCCAACCGATTTTCGTTTTAAAACCAGGAAATGGAAAACGGACAACGAGCCGTCTCCCGTCTACCGTCTCGGAGTCGGAAAATGGGAAACGAGGAACGAACCTATTTCCCATTTCCCATTTATTTTCCAAACGGGGAACGGGTCGTTTTCTGTGGTTCGTGTGCGTGGTTATGAATGGAAATTCGGGTAAATAAAAACAGGGGCAATTTTCCATCACTGATTTTGCATTAATATGACCCGGAACTTGATGTCTTTTGTCAGTGTCTGTTAATCATGGCTACCGTTGATGAAGTTGTAAGCAACAAGTGTCCGAGAATAGTAGGCTACACCATCAGCGGACTGGCCCCGAGCTGCAAGACCCCTGTCTCCATCCTCCACAGGCACCAGGATGTGAAGATAATGTGTCCGAGGACAGTGCACCATCAGCTGACTGGCCTCAAGCTTCTAGGCCCTTGTTTTCATCCTCCACAGGCACCGGGATGTCAAAAATATGTGTCCGAGGACAGAGCACCATCCACGGACTCTCTACGAGCTTCCAGGCCCTTGTTTTCAACCTCCACAGGCACCGGGATGTTAGAAATATGTGTCCGCCAAAGATGCACCATCAAATGACTCTCTACGAGCGTCTAGGCCCTTGTCACAGAACCAGTCCCAGGTCATATTAATGCAAAATCAGTGATGGAAAATTGCCCCTGTTTTTATTTACCCGAATTTCCATTCATAACCGCGCACACGAACCACAGAAAACGTTCGAAACGTTTTGAAAACGGAAATCGGAAATGGGAAATAGGTTCGTCCCTCGTTTCCCATTTTCCGACTCCGAGACGGGAGACGGAAGACGGCTCGTTATCCGTTTTCCATTTCCTGGTTTTAAAACGAAAATCGGTTGGCCAGAAGATACACGGACCGTAAAATGGCCACTATCAACATATCTGTTTTTCCCCCCACTGCCATCCATCTGTATTGAATAAAGTATCCCCATAAATGCAGGCTGCATGGTCAGAAGTGTCTCCTAGCTACGCAGAGAACATCTCCTCGTCTGTCCTTTTAGCTCCTGTCATTTGCCCCTGCAGGGGGGAGAAACAGGGTAAATGAGGCATGCTGAGAACGGCCAGGGCCAGCTAGTGCCCCACACCACCACTCATACGCCTATTCTTAATTACGACAACCGCAAACTGACTCCCCCCAGAATCATCTTCAGGCGTATAATACAGTCTTACCCATTTCAGTAGCTAGTGCTTTCGTATCAAGCAACATGCATAAAGCTTTGGCTCTCAATATGCTCGGATTGAAGCTTTGATTCGGGAGGCACAGTGGCTGTACTTGTTTTCACTGAGGAGAGCCCAAGCCTCTCCCTCGCTCAGCCATTAGGCATGAATCGGCGCTGAGTCACCCCCCCCTCCCCCAACCCCAGGTGAGTAAGAGTGAGCGTCACTTACTGGAACGAACGGCGGCAGCACACAATGAAGGAGCAACAACAGCCCCTACGCCAACACCACACCACCAGCAATAACAGCAACACAGGCCTCTCATTAACTCACTCAAAGACAGGAGTTAAACAACGACTCGCCCCCCACACCCCGCACTCTGCTTCCACACCGGCTTAATATAGCAGCGTCTCACAGCGGCCCTGGCCAAGAGAGAGGGGCTATTCTGCCCAGTGCTGAAAGAGAACGTCGAGTCACACATAAGTAGTCATCGCCCGGGACAAAAGAGTGTTGTGGGAAGAGCATCATAAGAAAACCCCCGTGAGCTCACCGGTTCAAAAGAGCCATCAGCTGGGGCCTTTGTGTTTGCATGTGAGAATTTCTGTGTGTGTGAGAGTGTGTTTAAAACGTGTGTGCATTTTTAATGTGAGTTGAGTGTGTGGGTGGATGGGTGGTCGCTAATGAGAACACAGAGGAGATTCATAAAGGGCAGATGAGCATCGAAGATGATGCAAGCCAATTGCGAACTGAACATCTTTTCATTACGAATAATGGGATTATGTATAGCTTGCTTTTAAAAAGGCTCTGTGTTTAGGTTTCGAGTTGCATTTGAGCCAACGCATGATGACTAAAACGGTGGTTTATAGCTGAACGGATCTATGGAGCATGAATTTGTTAATGCTGCATTTTACAAATACACAGTCTGTCGAGCTGAACAAGCGGTGGTCTCTGCATGTGTACATTTCTTCCCTCATCGCCCTAAACCTAGATTAGATGAGGTCTGTGCACTGCTTGTTTTGTGGCTGAAACAAGTATCAAAGTGTGAAGGAATTATTCAATTCTATATAGGAATTTATCATTTATGGTTAACTATTAGTATTCTCATTTGCTTATAGGCATTTCTGTATTTCTTTGTCTGTGTTCCAGTGGCGACAAAAAGTCTGCTTGTCTTGTACGGGTTGGTATGAGAAAGGGGCCCGGATAACTTGTGTCAAAGAATGTTTAAGTAACTTGGTTTATGAGGGGCTGGGTATCTTACATGTCAGCAGACTGTTTAGGTTAATTTGAAATATGGTATGGAGCAAGACTGTTTCTAAACTTCAAAGTGAACAAAGAAAGGAGGGAGTGTTTTTATGTTTAAACCTATGTGAATCTTCTTTAATAAAACACCAGACTTGTAGGAGAGGCTTTAGTGTCTAGCTTGGAGCAATCCTGGGACACTCCTCTATGGCCAAGAGTAAAAAGTCTGTATTAACTTTATTCTGGTTTGTGTTGAGTCTTATTTTCTGAGGTTATACAGTCCTGGTAAAAGAGTTAAGTCCTAGTAAAAGGGTTAAATTCCCGGACATTTTGGTCCATCGATCCGAGATCTCTATACAGGTCCAGTTCTATCGGAGGCAGAACTACGGAAGCCGCAAGTCGATGCATCGCGCTGCCCAATAGCTTGGACAGCTGAAAGACCCGGCGAGTTGAATTCTTCCCGAGGCCGGTGGATGTCTTCTGCCCCCGCGAGACTGACCTTGACGAGAACGAGACCCAGATGAGACGCACAACAGAATATTAAGTGAGTAACTGGGTTACTTAATACACAGACAATAGCTATTAAGAGATCCGGGATCTCTTACAGAAATTTCTGCCTTTAATCGGGGATTAAGGGGAATGAATGAGTGTGTGAATGGAGTAAGTGATTGAGCACAATTAAAACAGTGAAATCTCTGCGTTAACGCCAAGAGGGACAGCAGACCGGTGTCTATGCCGGCCCAGAAGCACCTGTTCCTAGAGATTTTGCTGATCCATGAGATATTGTGATCCAATCCAAAAAACTCACCATATTTATAATTTTAATTATGGGTAAAAATGCGTCAAAACCGCAAGTTTGTACTGGTGACAGGAAGTACATAGAGAAGAAACATACTGATAGTCACACGAAGTATGTAGATCGTTGGATTAAAAAACATAGTTTCAGTGGAAAACTTGTTGTAGAGGACTGTGAAAAATTATGTAAGGACATAAATAAATATCACAGGGAAAAGAAAACGTTGAAAACGCATCACAAAGATGAACTCGCATGTGCTGGCGTCTGGTTAACAGAGGCGAGAGAAAGACTTGATGGAATCAAACGACGAAAAGAGCAACTCGTTTTATCTGCTCTATCGAAAGAGGACGATGCGATAGTTATCAGTAAATCAAGATTTGCACAGCTGCAGCAACAACCGCAGCAATTGGTACAGCCAGCTGTACTACAGGCGCAGCCGCAGCAACAAGTAGGCCTAGTCGCTCAAATACCACCAGCCCCGCCACCCTTTTCAGTGCCAGAACTTCCAGTAACTCCAACTCGCGCAAACTCATTAAGTACTGCAATGTATCCACCGTTGCCAGAAACTCCTCCGTCTCAAAGCACACCTCCACCCTATGAACATCCAAAACGCACACGCCATACTCCGATTAAATATCGTGATTATCATATGGATGCGGGAGAAGTATATGTTCAATCAGAAATATCGCAAGGGCTAGTGGCACATCAATTTCCGTTGATTGAACTACCCAATCCTGCTTTCATTCCTGCCAACGCAGTAGGACAAGATAATCCTAGAACAATGCTGGTTTACCGTCCTTGGAACCAAAAAGAAGTTGATAATGCGGTAAAAAGTGTCCCGGAACACAAAGAAAGATTGACGGATTTTCTCCAAGGCATGGAGACGTTACGGGATATGTATAATTTAAATGCAAGAGAGGTAGAATGGATTTATCGGTCCAAGATGAAGGTCGATTGGGCCCGAGTGAAAAACGGATTTCAAGTCGCTCCTGATGGTGCAGCTCCGCACGCGGCTGGCAGCCCAGGGCTGGCAGCTCAGGTTACTGCGTTACAAGCAAGAATTCGTGCGACGTTTGCGGCTCAGCCTAATTACACTAAATTAGGAGAAACAAAACAGAAAGACGGCGAAACTGTCTATGAGTTCAGAGAAAGATTTGAGCACGCATTTAGAAATTACAGTGGGTTAGCAGATACCACCCCAGCCGAGATTGAGATATTTAATGCGCATTTGAAACAAGCATTATTGGGGGGTTTCAGAGCTGAGGTCAGAGAATGGCTTAACAGAAATTTCGTTGAACTCCCTACATCTACCCTTCCAGCTTTTATGACTCAGTCTAGACATGCTGAAAAAGTAACTTTGGCTAGGAAAAAAGTCAAAGATGACATGAGGTCAGCAGAGATCTTCGTTACTGCCATTTCAAATGTGTTAGACACCAGTCAGCGGGGAAGAGGTCGAGGTAAGAATAGAGGAAGAGGAAGAGGAGGACAGAGACAGAGAGGACAAAGAGGTGGAAGCAGAGGAAGAAGTCAGGATAGGAGAAAAGATGGATACACACCTCGAAATAGAGACAGAGAAGAAGAGGAAGAAGAAGAAGAGAGAGAAGACAAGGATAAGTGTTATTCTTGTGGAGAAAGGGGACATTGGGCGAGAGATTGTCCCAATAAGGAAGATTTATGACTAGCCACAGAAACCAACAGTAATAAACAAGCAGATGAAGGAGATGAAATTACATGTGATGAATTTTTAGATTTGGAAGAAATCTGCTTGTCTACTAGTGGAAAACCCGAAATTACTCTGTTAGTGGATGGGAGGCCAGTCAACTTTCTCTGTGATTCAGGGGCGTGTAGAACTGCGATGATGGACGGAAAACATTTTCACCAATCAGGAGAGTTTGTGTTGGTACGGTCCGCAAATGGACACACGCAGAGGCAAGCTCTAACTAAACCTATTTGGATAAGGAATCCCATAACAGGAGAATCGGTTAAAGCGCCCGTGATTATTTCACCCTCGTGTCCATTTAATTTACTCGGACGTGACGTTATGACAAAATTAGGTTTAGCCATTTATCCAACTCAGGAAGGCGGAATGTCTGTTCGCCGGTGCAAGAATTCGGATATCTTTGTAGTGGAGGGGAGGGGTGCTCCTTTCTACTTTTGGGGGCTAAACGTTCCAGAAAAATCTCCGTGTAATACAGCGAGTGCTTTGTTACATGAAGCAAAAAAGGTCGTGTCTCCTGAGTCAAAGTTTACACCCAAAAATGACATACAGGTCACTTTACGTTACTCGAATGACGGGAGACCTGGCCCAGACCCACAGTATGACGAATCAGTACATAATCTGGGTCCACAGAAAATTTTAATCACGGCTCTCTGCTGGAGGGAAAATACGTGCATGTGCACCGTAACTCTATCACCACAGGCTGAGAAACTGGTGCGCTCATTGACCCCAAACATACTATTGTCTAAAGCTTCCGACGAGGAATGGCAAGATAACAAAAAGTATATGTGGGAAATTAACAGAGCGCGAGACTGGAAAGACATGGGTTATTCTCAATATAGTCCAAGTACTGGTTGGTGGAGGAAAAAGTTGAATTACGTTGTGATTACGACACCAGAGACAAGAATGAGTGATCCGAATGAAACTAAATGAGACATATTGTTAACTTCGGAAGAAGAGGCGGCGTTAAGTGAAATAAGTGACAAGCTGTGGAGCAAACACCCCACAGATGTGGGTAAAATGATCGGTGTTGAGCCCGTAAAAATTAAAGGAAAAACGGAATACTATCCTCGAGTCAAACAATATCCTCTGAAACCAGACGCCCAGGCAGGCATAGAGCCACTTATACAAGATTTGTTAAAAGCCAACATCATTCGACCGTGTGTTGATTCGCCATGCAATACACCTATATTCCCAGTAAAAAAGGCAGCGCCCTCTACTGGTTGGCGCCTTGTGCAAGACTTGAGAGTTATTAACAAAGCTGTTATTGCAAGAGCTGCTAATGTTCCGGACCCGCATACCCTTTTAAACCAATTGGACCCTGAAGCAAAATATTTTACTGTAATTGATTTAAGTAATGCATTTTGGTCAATACCAGTAGATGAAGCAAGTCAGTTTTGGTTTGCGTTTACTTTCAAGGGAAGACGTTACACTTTTAATAGATTGAGTCAAGGCTATTGCGAATCTCCCACTATATTTGCGGATGCCATACGGAACTGTTTAGCTGATTTTAATCCACCACAAGGTAGTCAAGTCTTATCCTATGTGGACGACATTTTGCTTTCTTCTAAAACACAAGAACAGTGCAAAATAGATACTTTATCTCTGTTACATTATTTGGCAAAAACAGGAAACAAAGTCAGTAAAAATAAATTGCAACTTTGGGCAACGGAAGTAAGGTATCTTGGTCATACGCTGTCTGGAAATGGAAGAACTGTAAATACGGAAAGAAAGAAAGCTATATTGGAAGCTCCTAAACCTATAACTAAAAAACAAATGATGTCATTTTTAGGTTTGTGTAATTATTGTCGACAATGGGTACCCAATTATGCGATATTAGTTAGGCCTTTGCATAATATGATTTTCTCTGAACCAATGGCGCCCCACGATAAGGTTACGTGGACTGAAGAGGGTTCAGAAGCGTTTCAATTAACAAAAGAAAAAATAGCCAGCTCGACCGTACTGGCTCTTCCTAATTATGCGAAACCTTTCGTTCTCATGGTTGATTCCAGACATGGATTCATGACATCTGTTTTGCTTCAAGTATGGGGAAGCAAAATGAGGCCAATTGCTTTTTATTCGACGCAGCTAGATCCAGTAGCTCGTGCTACTCCAGTATGTGTGCAGGCAGTGCTCGCAGCTGCAATAGCCGTGAACGTTTCAGCAGAAATTGTGCTGTTTCATAAACTCGTCGTAAAAGTACCCCATGCAGTGTCAATGCTTTTACTACAAACTAACATGACTTTCCTTTCTCCTGCTCGTCACTTATCATGCATGACTCTTCTTCTCTCACAACCACACATAACATTGGAGAGGTGTAATACACTGAATCCATCCACATTATTGCCGATACCTATAGACGGCACTCCACACATATGTCAGGAAGAAACGCAAAAGATTTTGAAACCGAGAATGGACCTGCAAGACACACCCCTACTGGGGGGACGTGTGATTTACGTTGACGGCTCTGCAGGCAAGGATGAGAGAGGGAGGAACTTAGTAGCTTATGCAGTCACTAGTCTCACTGACATAGTGGAAGCAAAGAAATTACCTTCTAACTTATCTGCACAAGCAGCAGAAATAATTGCATTAACAAGGGCATGTCATTTATACACAGGTCAGGAAATTACTGTATATACAGATAGCCAGTATGCTTTTGCTGCTTCACACATTTTCTGTGCACATTGGAAAAGGAGAGGTTATTTAACTTCTACAGGAAAAGAAGTTAAACACAAGAAGTTGTTACAAGAGTTACTTGAAGCAATACAATTGCCTAGTAAATTAGCTATATGCAAATGTGAAGCACACACAAATAGAACTGATGACATTTCAAAAGGAAATGCTTTGGCAGATAAGGCAGCCAAGCAGGCAGCCGGTCTGTATCTGACACAAGACACAGAGGATGACTTTTTGATTAACATGCAACAACAAGCACCCAAAAGTGAACAGGAAGTTTGGATAAAACACGGGGCAACATTGAAAGATGAGGTATATGTCAGTCCAGATAAAAAACCCATCTTGCCACGATCTTTATATAAATGGGCAGCGATTTTGAGTCATGGTGATACTCATGTATCAAGTGGAGGGATGGTTAGTCTAGTACATAAGTATTATAGCACGTATGGATTCATAACCTATTCAAAAAATTTTTGTTTGCAATGTGTGATATGTATTCGTCATAATTCACAAGGGAACCTCAGGCCTAAGAGGGGCGTTTTCCCTAAGCCTGACTATCCTTTTCAGGTAATACACATGGATTATATCCAGCTTAGCAAAGCCAGAGGGCTGGAGTACTGTTTGGTTATAATTGATGTGTTTTCTAAATGGGTAGAGGTATTCCCTAGTTCAACACCAGATGCACTCACAGTAGCAAAAGCATTATGTAAAAGAATAATACCAACTTTTGGTGTACCACAAATCATAAGGTCAGATAATGGTTCACATTTTGTAAATGATGTGCTGGACAGAGTGGGACAACAATTAAAAATTGATTTGAAAAGACATTGTGCATATCACCCACAGAGTGCTGGACTTGTGGAAAGAACGAATGGTACGGTAAAATCTAAACTTAGAAAAGCTATGGCAGAAACAGGTAGACAATGGCCTGATTGTTTAGATTTAGTATCTTTAAGCATGCACATCACCCCTGCTCAGGGTCAACTCTTATCACCTTTTGAAATACTGTACGGTAGACCATACAGAATACCAGATCTCACTCCAACTGTAAGGGCCAACCCAGATGATGTATCTACACTAGCAGATTATATGAAAAAAACTTTACTGACTAGAGAATGCAAGGAGCCCAATACTGTTCCAGTTTTTTCTGTGTCCCCACAGGTACAAGGACAGGTGAAGGTGGGAGACTGGGTGTTCATCAAAGTCATCAAACGAAAGTCTTGGTCTGATGATCGATGGGAGGGACCATATCAAGTGCTACTGTCCACTCCTACTGCTGTAAAGATTGCTGAACGCTCCACCTGGATCCACCTTTCACACTGCAAACTGAGATCATTATTAGGATACACCACTAGCGCTAAGTAGGGTTTAGTGATTCCCTCGAGGGGGTTGAGAAATCTAGCTCTTGACCGTCTGAAAGTCACCGAATTCAGGATTCGAGATTCTACTTTCCTTAGTAGGGGTGTATCCATTTTTTGTTTTACTGTGTTTATTATTTTATTGTTTATTGTGTTATTGTTTTTCTATATACATTATATCACTCCCTTATAACAATGTTTAAGCTGTTGCTATTAGTGATTACTTCAGGGGTAATGTTGGGTTTATGGTCCTCCACAAATGTAATTGAGAGAATCCAAAAGAGATGGATTTCATATGGGGAACATGAGGCCCTGGGGAATGTTACTCATCTGTATTCTACTAATTCATGGTATAGATATGCATCTTTGCAAGCAAACAGACGTAACAAGACAAACTGTTATGTATGTTCTTTAATGCCAACCTCCTCCTCTCACCCTAGACTTGAAGCTAGGCCACTTTCATATCAAGCCACAGTCTGTGTTGGAGAGAAGTGTGCCCCAGACAGCTGGGGCTACGATATTCCATCCTACTATCCAACTGGTAGCCAGGTGCGGGTAGCATGCAGCGATACACACCCCCTAGAAGAAATACAAAATGCTACACCCTTGCTGTCACCTTATGTGACAGTTAACTCCATATTTCCAATATGTTTTGCTAATAATGGAAACACTACCGTAGGTTCTCTAAGACAGAGACAGTGTAACCGAACCGTCATTCCTATTATTACCACCACAAAATATTCACGTACCAGTCTCTCAGGCAGTGTCCTGAAATTGAATGTCTATAAATCGGATGTCATGAGTGTACCTTGTCCATGGGGAGACAAGTCCTTATGTTGGGGTTGGAATGAGAAGCACTGCCCCTCAGACAAAGGTACACCTACATTGAGTGATGTATTGTGGGTGTGTGGTAATATTTTGTACAGTCATCTTCCTCCACACTGGGGAGGCGTTTGCGCCCCCGCCCAGGTCACGGACCACACCTTTATTGTAAGTGCTACCTCACAGCCAGAGATATCTCGAAAGAAGAGATTTGCTGTTAAGGATCACGACAGCATCTGGGGGACGGACGTGCCTGATGACCAAAAAATATGGACTAAAGGACTCAAGGTTTCTTTGTCTCTGTTTCCATGGGCAGGAGTAGGTAAACTTATGTTAAGGATGGAGACTCTTAACTATAGGTTAGGATTGTTTGTTAATGCAACCTTAGTCAACCTGGAAGGTCTTAATAGTGAAGTGTCGAAAATTAGATTAATGCTATTACAAAATAGATTAGTTTTAGACCTGCTTACTGCATCGAGTGGAGGGGTTTGTGTGTTGCTGAATGACACCTGTTGTACCTGGATACCGGATGAAGTGCAAAGCGTCTCTGTTTCTGAAGCCTTACAGCAAATGAGGGCTGTACGTGATGCTCTAACACATGATAAGGTTACGGATGTTCCGTGGTGGAATCCTTTTGCTTGGTTTACTTCTGGTGCATGGTGGCAAATTGTTTTGAAAGGTCTGTTACCCATTGTAGCGATCTTTGTGCTTTTTTGTGTTTTTATGATTTGTATTTCTACTTGTATCAAAGTTTTCATTTCTAGCCTAGTGCGTAATTCTGTGCAGAATGTAATGCTGTCACAGGAATTGGATGCCCTGCTGTCTAATCAGGAAACTGATTCTTTAGTGTAATGATGCCTGTGCAGAAAACGTACCCACGAGATGTACAAGGTTGATGATTATATACTGGTTTATAGTTAAATGATAAACAGGAGGGAAATGTGAAGGAATTATTCAATTCTATATAGGAATTTATCATTTATGGTTAACTATTAGTATTCTCATTTGCTTATAGGCATTTCTGTATTTCTTTGTCTGTGTTCCAGTGGCGACAAAAAGTCTGCTTGTCTTGTACGGGTTGGTATGAGAAAGGGGCCCGGATAACTTGTGTCAAAGAATGTTTAAGTAACTTGGTTTATGAGGGGCTGGGTATCTTACATGTCAGCAGACTGTTTAGGTTAATTTGAAATATGGTATGGAGCAAGACTGTTTCTAAACTTCAAAGTGAACAAAGAAAGGAGGGAGTGTTTTTATGTTTAAACCTATGTGAATCTTCTTTAATAAAACACCAGACTTGTAGGAGAGGCTTTAGTGTCTAGCTTGGAGCAATCCTGGGACACTCCTCTATGGCCAAGAGTAAAAAGTCTGTATTAACTTTATTCTGGTTTGTGTTGAGTCTTATTTTCTGAGGTTATACAGTCCTGGTAAAAGAGTTAAGTCCTAGTAAAAGGGTTAAATTCCCGGACACAAAGTGCGATAGGCAGGATCCATTTACAGTACAAAGGCTCACATTGTGCTACCGTGAGGGTGCACAAGAGCGACGCAATGCAGCCGTTTCCTCTTATTGACGTTCTTGGCAAGTGCGATATTTACAGAAATGTTATGGGGTTGACAGCGTACAATTAGACTTGTCATAACAGAGCTCATCCAAGAAAAAGACAGGAACGAGAGATGCAAGGGATGATGTCAGACGGGTGATGGTGGGGGCACTCGCACCCACAGACACATGCGCACGCACTGGGGTAAACAGCTGTTATGCTTGGCCTTCTTCCTCTCATGTTCTTGTAGAGAGAGATAAAGGGAAAAAAGGGTAGAGGGAGGGAGAAGGAGTGAGAGACAGAGAGGGAGGGAAAGATAGTGGGGGAGAGAGAGGGAGGAAGTGAGTGACAAAAGGCTTGGGAGTAATTGAGCAGAAACTCAATAGCTTATGAAATAGCATTTCTGTTAAACAATCAATCTGTCCATTTCAATGCTTTGAAGTTGATCTGCTTTTGAAAGAAAACAGAAGTTCGCATGAAAGAAAGACCTCACGAAAAAAAGATGAAAAAATCCTGGGAGGAAAAAAAAGTACACACACACACAGAGGCAAGCAGCCCTTTGCAATCCATGTCTGAGTTATTACAGGGATGTAAGTTTGTAACCCAAGCCTGCGATGTGGAGTGCTTTTGAGTCTCTGTAAATGGATCCTGAGAGAAGGGAAGGGAAAACAAGCCTGACCCTTTGCACTGAGTATGTAAGAGGTCAGCAGGGCTGTTTGGATCCCCACTCCGAGACTGGAAGCGTTCTTTACAAGAAGGCCAGGCCAATCTGACATAGTAAATTACTTGTAAGGCTGGAATAGTCTTGTGTGTGTGTCTGCGTGCGTGTATTTGCGTATGAGCGAGCATGCAGCTCATCTTTCTCTGCGTCTCTATCTGCCTGAAGCTCAGTGTATTTGGATGTGTTTATGTGTGTGTGTGTGTGTGTGCGCATTAGTACCGATTTGGTGTGTGTGTGTGTGTGTGTTTCAGCGAGGTTCAATCAGGTCTTTCTGTGAACCTGGTCACCCACTCAGACCGGTTTGCCCATCAGTGCACTGAGTTGCACAGGGCTGACCTGGAAAAGGGTCGCTGCTGCACGTAAATAGTGCAGAGTCCGCTGCGTCTGTTTGATTCTCAAATATGATTTCCCATCCACCACTCACCCCATTCTGACTACAAGCTCACAGCCACCTGATGAATGGAGTCCTTTTCAGAAATGGCTTTCGCAATGGCTTATCGCTGGAGTTCGCAATGGCTTATCACTGAACCAACTTTCACTCATATCTCATGAGTAACTAATGGTTTTTATGATGCCTCTTTTGACTTTCAAATCCTCTCCCAAGTGCCAGAACTACATAAATGTTGTGGTCAAGACACAATCTTTCCATCTTTTTTTTGGAGAAGGGGGGAGTAGGATTTTTTTGTCTGGGCTTGTCTGAAAAGCCAGTGTTGTCAGTGCATCATATAAAAGAAGATATACAAGCGATTCACATGCAAATGTTGGAAGGAGGGGGGAGGGGGGGGGGGTGGCTAGAAAAGAGGGGAGAAAGGAGAAATGTGCCATTGAGGGGTGGGAGGATGGGGATGGGAGGAGAGAGAGAGGCTAGGAGGAGGAGGGGGAGGAGATGTGAGGTAGTGGCTCTATGGAGACAGAGAGACATTTGTGCGATCCGGGCTTTATGTATCACCAGTTTGTGAATAATAATATAACAAATACGGCTTACCTCATCTGCCTGGCACAGCCGAGGCATAAATAAGAGAGGCAAGAGAACAATGGAAATACTATCACCACCCCCTAGTCTGTGCTTGAGCCCCGGCTATCTCACCAGCCTTCTCTTTAAAAGTGCTGGCAAGAAGATTAATGTTTAGTTAAATATCAGTGTGGGAGAATGTGAGGTGGGGGGAGGGGATGGGGACAGGGACGGGGAGGAAGAGTCGGGTTCAGCTCCTCTAAACTTAGAGTTGCGAGCGGGTGTTGTTTTATTAATTATGGTGTCTTGCACCAGATGCGTCGCCATCCTCACGCCTCGTCTCGATGCAGTCTGGTGTTGCCAAAGGGTGTTCCGTGGTACTGCTTGAGGGCTTCGCCATGGCATTGGCAGAGGTTTGCTACGGCCTCTAAAGACTTGTGTTTGCTCACAGGATTGTGGGTAACATTGCGTAGAGCACTGGGGCCCTGATTGGTCATGTGTAAAGAGGTTTGTGTGTGTGTGTGTGTCTGTGAGTGTGTGTGTGTGTGTGCCCTTTTGACTGAATTCCTTGGCTGTTGGTCCTTGTGGCTGGTACTCCTCTATTCACTAACATACTACATGATCCGCTTCTTTTACTCTGCCTTTGGGAAAAAAAAACGTAACTATTGCAGTACAAGGAGCACTGCTAAAGCAATTTAATTATTATTATATAATTATATTCTTTTATTATAGTTTATCTGAAAATAGTAGTTTTATATAGTTTTATATTATGCAAATGATATGAATATGATGAAGTTATATATTTTTCTAGATGTCTTCTGATGTCTTTGTATAGTATGTAGCTAGTCATCACACTCACACACATAGACAACAACACAAGCTGGAGTGCCACATGAAAGAAAGTGTAGACAGGGATGCCACTGAGAGAGAAGGACTGGTTTTGTGGTGATGAACTCTTGCTTGGGTTCACACTCACACACACACACACACAAGGCAAACTTCCTACCCTCAGGGAAATGTATTCTGTTTTCTCTGTGCGTGTGTGTGTGTGCGCGCATGTCTCTGTGAGCCAGTGGCCGTCCCGGCATGTGCTTGACACTCCTCCAAACCACACATTTAAAGTGCAGGAAGAGTACTCCAGCGACACCACACACACACACACACTAACTGCCAATCACTCTCAGTCTGCCGCTGTGACGTGTGGGGCCACAGACAGGTCCTGACTTCTCTCCTTTCTGTCCGTAATGCAGTGAACTGGACAGACCAGGGGTCGAGAGGTCGTCCAGAGGGTGGCATTGCCCAGGGCTGACTGGCTAATGGAGATGTAGGCTGGCAGCAGAGCTGGCGCCATGGTGGCACAGACACAGGTGGACAAGGTGATGGCATGGGGTGGCAGGTGACGGGGAAAGGGAGAGGCAGAGAGCATGATGGGAGCCGAGGTGATCTGGTCGTGTGTAAACTCGATGTCTCTTTTTCTCACTCACTCCCAGATTTACTCAAACACTTCCTCACTCATGTGGTTTTTTTCTCTCTGTTGGCCTATCTGTCTCCCTCTTTCCCTCTCCCCCTCTCTCTCTCTCTCTCCCCCTCACTCTTTAATCTCAGAGGTAATGTCAGTAGTGGTCCAAGAACCAATTATCTCTGTCTCTGTCTGTTGGTCTGTCTGTCTCCCGTATTCTGCAGTTTCTATCCAAAGGTGGTTTGAGTGGTGGAAGTTCGTTCTCTCTCTCTCTCTCTCTCTCTCTCTCTCTCTCTCTCTCTCTCTCTCTCTGTCTTTCTCTCCTCCTCCTCCTCCTCCTCTCTCTGAGCCTCTTGTGTTGTGCTGTGCCTGATGTCATGGCTTTGCACTCCTCCAGGCTTCATTAAGTCAGGGGGCTCTTGTGTGTGGAGTGGTGGTGTGTGTGTGTGTGTGTGTGTGGAATGAAGTGGTGGTGGTGTAGTGTGTCTGTGGAGTGGAGTGGTGGTGTGTGTGTGTAGTGTGTGTGTGTGGAGTGGAGTGGTGGTGTTGGTGTGTGTGTGTGTTTGTGTGTAGTGTAGCTGGGGGGGGGGGGAGGGTTACGGCGGGGGCCGGCGGCTGCTCAAACATCCTTCCTGTTTGCGCTGTTGGCCAAGAGTCCCAGCAGCAGCCCTGCATGGAGGGGAGAGCAGAAAGAGGGGAGGCTCTCTTTCACTGGAAGAAACGACAAAGTGTGTGTGTGTTTGTGTGTGTGTGTGTGTGTGTGTGTGTGTTGCTTTATACTCGACTGTTCCCTGCCTCTGACTCAGCAGTAGTGAAAACACTCCCCCGTTGCAGCGGTTCACACACACACACACACACACATACACACACACACACACACAAACACACACATACAGAAAAGAAAGATGAAAACAAATGTAGAACAATTATAGTGTAGTCTCCTGGAATGTGAATCTAACTGAAAATCCAGTGCCTGACTGATAATTTGAATGTTTTTGTTGGTGTGGGCGTAGAGATCGTGTTTCTGCCCCTGATGGTTAGGTGTGGATGGTATGTCCCCAAGACAGTTGTGTGTCTCCAGTCAACAAGATTAGACAAAGGCACACAAGGGTGCCGTGTTCTGTAGTGTTTTCTTTCTGTTTTCCTACCAGCAATGGTTGAAAAAGGTGTATGTGTGCCTACACGTGTGTGTGTGTGTGTGTGTGTGTGTGTATGCTGATACTGTAGACACAACAGCAGCTCTCCTTTACTGTATGTAATAAGTATTCTGTCCTGGACAGAGAGTCAGATGCTCTCTACCTTCTAATACTGCGTTTCTGTCTGCTTCCTCTGCCTTCAAAGCCATGCAGTGACCTCATGTCTGCCAAGCAGGGGCGTTTGTAAACCAATGAGTGATAGGGGCCCACAGCCTGCACAGCTGAGATCAGATGGGTGTGAAAAGAGATTGTGTGTGTCTGTGTGAGAGAAAACGAGAGAATGTGTGTGTTCAGAGAAATAGAAATGAACTGGCTGTTTCAGAAAAAAGATTGTGTATTGAAAAATACTGTGTATATTTAAGCATTTTAATTGACACACACTGTTAACGTTTTTCAAGCTTTAACTCCTACCTCCACAACAATCACTGCTGCAGTGATTAAGAGTGTAATATGCTGTGCTGATGTAAGGTGGTCTCCCTACCCTTCATTAACTCTCGGGGAGGGAGGGTGCTTCTTCTACTTGTTGAACAGGAACCATAAACCACAGTGACGACGTCTAGACCTGTAGAGGTAAGTGCCAGTTGAGTCAGGCAAATGTACATTCATAGACACGATAGTTCAAACCTAATTACTTTTGCTATTTGATTTTTGCTATTGTTTTTAAGGATATAACAAACAATTACATGTAAATATGTATGTTTGAATATTGCTCTAATTCATTTAATGTTCATTTAAAAAGTTAAACAATACATTGGAGTTTATAATACATGTTTAAAATGAGATGAGAAAACTCAACTCAAATCATTAGTTATGATAAAATCAGCTTGAAGACATGCAGGACATGTCCAACCATGCTCACGTTCCTGGAGATTGACACATTGTTGGGAAAGGGTGTGTGCACGCATGTCAGTGGTTGTGTGTGTGTGTGTGTGTGTGTGTGTGTGTGTGTGTGTGTGTGTGAAGCTCTGGTGAATATCGGTGTGGATGAAGTGAAGTCCCGTTGTCTGTTGTTTGTTTACAGGAAGGTGTCGTTTAGCCGTGTGTCTGTTGCTAGGGGCCAAGGGGGCTGGAAGGATGGGCCTCCTTCATTCCTAATGACTGTGGAGTGTGACTCACTGGCCATAAGCCAGGCCCTACATACTAACATCAACACACATCCACAAACGCACACACACATCATCATCACCTGGTGAAGCTCCGTCACTCCGTTCACCTGTGAGACAGTAGAGTAGGGCAGGTCCAAAATGTGTTTATGTCTGTCTCCCGCTCGCTCTTTTTCTCCTCTCTCTCTCTCTCTCTCTCTCTCTATCTATCTATAATATATATATATACACCTTCCTACCTTCTTCTCTCTCACTGTCTCTTTGTCTCTTTCAGTATCTTTCTACAGAGTGATATATCTACATCTCACACGCACAGACGCAAGCACACACAGACCGTCTGCCTCCCTCTGCCTATGCATGAGCAGCATGGCTGAATGAGTCTTGAATCAAGCGCTCGCTCACGTGTTCTCCTCAGCCCTGTAATTGTCATGTTTGAGCTTCATCTTAAAAACCCCAGAGAGGAGGAGAGATGGAAAATTCCAGACCTGGAAGGTCAGTCACTCAGGCCACCAGACCCTTTTGTTTGCTCATGGCAAGACTGGCGAAGAAAAAAAAAAGGTAACAGCCTATGTTTACATAATTTTTATAGCTCCGCTCCCCCTCCTTTTATGTAGGGCAAGAGCTGAAAAACAACACTGGCCTGTGAGAGGGCCCCGGTGATTTATTTTCTGTTTAGACAAGTATTTTAGATCCAGCTATTCAAGAGATTTCATCTCCTTGAAAATATCAGTATTATTGCTCAGAGGGGAACATGTGTCTAAATCAAGCGTTTAATGTGCAGCCTCTGTGTACTGACATATTTCACTCCGTACCTCTTACGTGGAGTAGGAACATAAACCAGCACACATCACGGGGGTTATGCCTTCAAACGCCCCGCGCTTTGTGCCCTTTGTGTTCCATTACTCTCCTCCCAAAGATAAGGTTTCTCATGGGCCCCTTTTAGGCTAATTAAATCATTCCTGTGTCACAATTGTTTTTCGTTTGTTTTTTTTGGCTCCTTCTATTTGCCACTGTGTTTTTCATAATGCCTGTCATGTTGCGAGCGGGGGTACCCCAGTAATCATACTCGTCGAAGCACCCCCGTGCACCCAAGGTGGGGGTGAGACACCTCACAATTACTTACTCGCATTTTTCGCTCTCTCTGTTTGCTGGAGACGTTTGTAATTCCCACAACCTAATACAGCAGCACCGACTCAAATTATAGGCTTTGAGTCGATGGTGGGAACTTATTTATTGTGGCACCTTATTCTTTCAGTGCCGCTGACAGTCGACTACAAAAACTAATTAGAGCTTTCAGCCCTGTCCCTATTAGCTGCAACCTGATCCGAGCGCCGCCTCCGAAAAAAGGAGGCGAGGAAAATAATTATGACATTCCTCGTATAAATCATTGGTTATGTCATTATCCCCCCCCCCCCAATGGAAATATGATTTCCCTGCACTACAAATTGTCCGTCCTGTTTCGTGTTCTCCAACACATAATTAAAGCCATCGTGTGCTAAAGGAAGTAATTTTGTTCAAAGGGCTTTTGGCATCGGCAGCACACCATCTTTTTTTTCTTTTCTTTTTTTTTATAAGTAACAGCTACCGGCGAACCTGGTCGCACCAGCGGAGTAGTGGATTAGGAGCAACAGCAACAGCAGCATGTGTGGATATGACCTGCTCTTGTCACTGCCAAAAAGGCAGAGGGTTGCTGAGGTGAAGTGTGGAGTAAGGGGTGAGATAAGGTGGGAGAGTTGATGAAATGAATCATTAAGTGGGTCGAGGTTTTTTTGTATGGGTGGGGGTGGGGGCGGGGGGTGACAGCAGCAGCATCAGCAGGTAAAATGCTTGCAGTTGCTGACCTGGAGAAAATTTGTAAACACATTACTCCTCTTCATCCATTCTAAACAGCGCCAACTTTACTGGCAGTGATGGGTTGTTTCCTTGTATACACTGTCTGATCTCATAACACACACATACACTTCTCTCACTCTCTCTCTCCCTCTCTCGCTCTCTCTCTCTCTCTCTCTCTCTCACACAGACACACACATTCTCTCTATCTTAGTTTCTCTTCCACACAAATAAAATAAAATAATATTACTAACACTTAGACTTGTACAACAGCAGTATGTACTTAGATGTACTTTATTATGTACCGCATGTGCCACGACTTTGAGGTGAAATGCATTGCTTCCATGTGTCTGCACCTGGTAGTCCTATAACGGCAGCAAATAAATATTAAATTACAAAATTAAACTTGGAATTAATTAATCATACACCCATTTCATTCTTTTAGTCCTCCGAAACAGATGTACAAGTGTATATTTCGTGTAAATTTGATCCGCTAATTGTTTTGATGTATCTGCTGTTGAAAGACAGTCTGACTTTATTTTAGATAAGCTGGTTCTGGTTCAGTATAACACTAATCCTGCTCAGACCTTTTCATCCTGTTGCATTATGGGTAATGAGGGTGGTTCTTGGCATACAGACTGTCCTTCCCACAGGTTAAGGGCACACTGTTCAAGTATATGTGTGTTTGAGTGTATGTGTGTGTGTGTGTGTCTGTGTGTGAGTGTGTGTACATGTGTGTGTGTGTACATGTGTGTGTGTCTGTGTGTGGGTGTGGGTGTATGTGTCTGTGTGTGTGTACATGTTTGTGTGTCTGTGTGTGGGGGTGCGTGTTCGTGTGTTAGTTGGAGTGTCAGGGGTCAAAGGGGAAATCTGCTAATCTGCTAATCCAATTGGGCTTCTGTATTCACATGATCTGTTCTGCATGCTATCAAAGGCACTCAGACACACATGCAGACATACACATATATACACATACAGGCACACATATCATAAATGTGTAACCACATATATACACAAACACAAAGATACACACAACTTATTTCTTTCTCTCAGTCACATATACAACATGCAGACATGCACACATTCACACACACACACAGACAGACACACACGGACAGACACACACACACACACACACTGCCACCCACTTGAGCTGTCATGCCCTATCTCCTGTTCTCACGCCAGGCTTGTACTCTGTGACACGGTTCTGTTTCATTTCTTCAGGCCCTTCGAGCAGATTAGAGAAGGTGACTCGGCCGGGGAATTCCGTCACATAATTGGCAGATTTTATAAGCCAATTAAAAGCACATTCTGGACAGCGTCACTCGAGTTATTCTGCGGCTATTATTAACCACCCTGATCGGATAAAGCTGCCCCCAAACACCACACTTCCTATCATAAGGTCAGGTATAGAAAATTAGTGTGTGGAGTGCGCGGGGGTGGGGGGGATGGTTCATGTTCACACTGGCTTGATTGTTGGCACGCAAAGCACAATAGCCTGCCTGCCAACAACGGCAGTTAGGCAGTGGATTGAGATGAAGTTCACCTGTTAAATTGTACATTGACAGCATCATCATTGCTCTGTTGCTATCACTGGAGCTAACCTTTAAAAAGGCTTGTGTTTTTGTTTTTCCAACAGCACATGCAGGGTGTAACTCATGTCATAAAAACCATGACTGGAGCAAGTGACTGCACTTTTCACCGACTGAAACATTTTCATGTCCGACTACCGATGACTACCGACTACAGACCCAGTAATGACATTAAAATGCACCCAAATCTTACAAGCAAAGTTGCAGTGCTGTAAGCCCTGGTGGCTGAATAAGGGGATCAGCGAGACAGACAAAGAGAGAGAGAGGAGGAGGAGGGAAGGAGGTGAGGAAGGACTGCATCCTATTCCCAGGCTGGAGCAGACCCCAGGGCAGTTGTGTGTAGAAAGTGAGCTAATTGCAGGATATTGGGCTCAGCCTGATTAGAGGAGGTAAAGGAATGCCTCTGCCATGACGCAAGCACTCCAAGGTGAGGCTAATGAAGGATCCATGTTTTCATATCGTCAGACCAGTGGGGGAAGGCACAGCAGTGGCCTCCGCAGGGTGCGCGTGTATGTGTATGTGTTGTGAAGTATTTTATTTAGCTATATCTATATCGTATGTTTATTTCTCTGTCCAATGTCACATGAATTGAAACGTGTCCAAGCAATGCTGTCTTTTGGTTTCCTTTGCTCTCTTCGTATAGGAAGTTCAATGTAGGTTGCCGTTAGTTTTTTCATTAAAGATAGTTCTACAACTTTGCCTCTGATTTGTTATGCCATCATTTGTCATCACATCTAAGCTGTGTCTGTGCCATGAATCCAGATGGCATTGGTGTTCCTCAGACTGTTGCCTTCCATATGAATTCTGCTTCCATATGACTCTGGAGTTGATTGTTTTCTAAAGGTCCTGTAATGGGTGTATCCTCAAGCATGGATGCGTCCGTATTTTAAAGGTCAACATCTCAGTGCCCATGTAGAGACCTGCCACCCCTTGCCACACACAAACACACACACACACACACACACACACACACACACACACACACACACCTGCCATTGTCTTCAAGAGCTGTCACATTTGTTTCTTTAGTTGGTGTCACAATGTATTTATTTATTTTGAAGCCTCAGAGAGCTAACTACATAAACTTCACACTTCCTTACCAGACAGCCAAGCAGAGTGTGATTTCATTCTGCTCTTCTGCAGGTGAAGCCAATTAGTGCCCCAATAACCACCCACCTACTGTTTCCCCCTGTTTGGGGTGTTGGCATTCCGATCTTTGACTGTGAACAATACTGTACTGCCAAAGACAAATACATGGGGTTTTGCACTGACACAATATTTGCTAAAGCCAGATGGTCATTCCCCTACAAACCTATAGTCTCCTCACATCTGTTGCCTCAGAGTCAGCCAATGAAGTGCCATCTTTGGCTCCGAGGGGGAACATGTCTAAGGGCAGCCACACTGTACTCAGATCAGTGCTGGCAAGGGTTAGAAAGATGACACGGCCATTACTCCAGCTCCACACTGACTTGTGGAGGGAGAGGAAGCAGAATGCATGAGATAATCTCACCCGCTTTGACTGATGAGGACATTTGCGTGAAAGCATATGGTCTACCAATGACATGTCCGGACATGTTGTGACATTACCTGAAGGTTTATGAATATGGACATCTACCTAAAAGTCATGTTATGTTGGACAGCTGTTGTGGAAATAGAATGGAATGGAAAGAGAATATAATCTTCTTCTTTGTTGATGTACTACATTACCATTGAAAAGTTTTGGGGTCACTTGGAAATGTCCTTGTTGTCCATGAAAACATACTTGAAATGAGTTTGAATAGGAAATATAGCTAAATTAGTTTTAAGGAGATATAGTAACTGACAAGGTAACAAATAATGATTTTAATTGAAATCAAATCTTTCATCAAAGAATCCTCCATTTGCTTTTCTTTCAAAAACAAAGACATTTCCAAAGGACCCCACCCCAATCTTTTAAACAGTATGGTTGGTGTATGTGCTCCTCAATGTGTCTTTAAATTATACAGACTAGCCTTTTCTTTATCTCTGTTCTCTCTGACTCTTCGCCCCTGTCCTCTCCTTGAGGCTGGCGTCGTCGTTGAAGGAGGCTCGGATCAGAGGCTCGTGGTGTGGTCCCACTGCATCCCTATTTCTCCCTCCCACATTCAGAAGCTTGCTTTTGCAGCTGTTTAATATAAATTCTCTGTGAATATCTTTGTCCAGATGGTTTATTTTTACAAACAATACACAGGCCCACATTCCTGCAGTGTTTTTCTCATAGTCTGCCTTCTCATTGAAGGGGACTCTCTCAGGAGAGAGAGTAGTGGCAGTGATGTTCGTCTGTGTGTGTGTGTGTGTGTTGAGGGTGGGGTAAGGGGGGATCGTCGGAAGTGGTGCACAGATGGTCCGGTGTCACTTTGCTGGCACAAAGAGGGGACAATAAAAAAGATATATATACATGTACAGGTATGGATACATAAGGTAAACATAGATATTCAGGGTGAGTCTCCGATACAGATTGGAAGGAGACAGATGTTTTTTGAAAAAAGGCACACGGGGATGTATATGTACTTTGGAGCAGGCAGTATTTATTTTGATATGATACGCAACTCCTTTGTCATACATCATTGGCTACCCTGATGAGTTCCAGATGACAACGAGAAGTGTTGTTTTAATGTCATTCATATTAACTGCTGGGGTTTTCCTAGCATAGAACACTCACGCGCACAAAAACTTGCTGTCACACAAACACACATGTACATAAACAAACATGTACACGTGTGTGTGTATGTATGAAAGAAAGAGTGTGTGTGTGTATACCCTTTTACAAACACAAAGACCCATACAGAGTGATACACACACACACACAAACGCAATCATACTCAGGTATGCACCGTTTGACACACACACACACACACACACACACACCCTCCTCTATGTCCCTTCTGCTGTGCATTAGCCTCCCCCTGGACAAAGGCAGTCCAGTCCGAGAGAAGAAAGAAAGAGCCAGTGGCACTTGGACGGGATTACATCCTAGTAAGATACTTCAGCCCCGCCGCCCAACGCCCCCTAACCCTCCCTAACCCTCCCTCCCCTTTTCAACCACTGAGCAAGGGGCTGGGTCAATAGACCCAGAGAGAGAGAGACCAAGGAAGATCCCCACTACTTAAGCCAGCTATGTGGATAGAGAGCGAGCGCTGGAGGGAGACCCCCAAATCTAGCTAAGGCTTGGAGAAGAAAAAGCAAAAAGCAAAAATTAGGAAAGTGATGGCCACCATTGTCTAGCCATGACTGTATATGGTGGCTGTGTGGAGCTGTCAAGCTAAAAAGGCACCGAATGCCAAAAAGAGCCCGGGTGACGTAATGTTGACTTTCGAACGCCTCTTGAGTGACAGTTTCTATGCCAACGTTAGCATTACGTAATCCGGTCACCACGTAGGCCGGGCGCTTATTAGCTTTAAGTCTCAGAGTCGTTCGAAAGCCATCAGCTACTTTTTAGTCGCTTAATATTGTGCCTTAACGGACACTACGCACCCGGACACTTTTTAGCTATCAGTCAGAGAGTCTCAAGAGTTGTTCGAAAGCCATCAGGTACTTTTTACACGCTTAATATTGGCTGCCGGTCTTTTGTAAGTAAGCACACATCAACAGGTTTTGCGCGCTAGCATCTATATTGCTAATAGCAATTCCTCCTTTTGTGCGACAATATTAAGCGACTAAACGTAGCTGATGGCTTTCGAACTACTCTTGAGACTCTCTGACTGATAGCCAAAAAGTGTCGGGGTACATAGTATCCGTTTAGGCACAATATTAAGCGAATAAAAAGTTTTAGCTACACCTGCCTGCTGGTAACCTGTAAGTTAGCAATGTTCGCTAGCATGTCAAAGCTAGCAAGCCCCCGTTGTTCTTTAGTAAAATGTTGTGCAAACAATGCCCTGTTTTGTTCAAATTTAATTGTGGGTGCCGTCAGATATGTCTTAAAATCACAACACATTAAGGACTTTATTAATTTAAGCACAACAGATGAATAGCTTCAAGCTAACAAGATAGCTCGTTACACTAGCACGAGCTAGCTAATGAAATGTGCTTACTTTGATACTATAACCAACTAGCGAATCAACCACTTTCCTACCAAAGTCAAACATCAAGCACATGGTTGTTTTGGTTGGTTTATTGTAGGTCAAATACAAGCAAGCTGGTCTCAGGTAGCAAAGTACAATGCAAGATGCTCTGAGGTAAATCGCGTTAGGGTGAGTATTGGCGTTGGCATAGCAACTGTCACTCAAGAGTCGTTCGAAAGTCAACATTACATCATCCGGGCTCTTTTAGGCATCCGGTGCCTTTTTAGCTTGACAGAGCCAGATAGTACGAGCCCACAGTGTGTTTAGAAAGTGGACAGAAAGAGAGTGGATGAGTTTCTTATAAGGTCATATGAGGCTCTTTGGTACACAACGCATCTTGCTGCCGAGGAAATAACAACGCAAGCGAAAATGGTTGCACTTGATGTTCCATATTTTAATGAAACACCCTCATAAATGTTATGGGGTCAGCCTGCACTGATATTTTAGACTTCATTTTAAAACTTGGCTTTGAGGCAAAATAAGGTCCTGAAGGCCTTGGGTATGACATGTAAGTATATAGCTACGCTGCATGTGATAATTATAATGTGAGGTGTTTGGCATCGCACTTTGAAGCCAAATCCTTCCTCAGGCTGATGATGTGTTTTTGGTCAGTCACCATTTTGCCCTCAAAAATTCCAAGACTCTAAGAGTTAGTTAGTCACTAGCTGAGTCTCTCCTTCCCCTGCCTTTACTCTTTCTCTCTCTCTGCCTTTCTCTTCCCCTCCTCCTGTCTGGCGCATTAGAATTTGTTTTACAAGTATACAGCCTTAGAGTCCTCACACACCGAAGGGGTCCCTGGAAGCCCCTGTAGCTTCTGAAGACACCTCCCATGTGAAAAAAGACTTCCATATACTCTTCTCTTCCTCTCTCTCTCTCTCATTCTCACTCCTTCTCTCTCTCTCCACTCTCCTTCTGCCTTTAGTCCGAGTCCCTCCACCGTAGCGGAAGGGCTCTGGTGACAGGTGGACAAAGAGTGGCCGCTCTGGCGTAAATGATGCGTGGCCGCTGTGGCGATAAATAAGAGGCAGGCTTCCATTAGAGCCCGGGGGGCAGCCAGCATAGCAGCCATTCCTGGGGGGCGGAGGGGAGCTCACCTGCCCAGGAGCCCACCGACGTGGAGCCCAGAGGAAGTGACACGGCAGGGGGAAACCGGAGAGCGCCACTGATGGGTGAGTTCAATCCCTGGTCAAGAGCACTGACAGGTCTGTGAAGGGAACGACACCCATGATAAATGGATATGGGTTTTTGGACAAAAGGCGGCAAGTTGATGACGACGTCATTTTTGTTTGCTTTTTGGTCTGTTTTCGCACCTCTCTGGAAGGCATTTCGGTGGCTAGTGTAGCTCAATCAACGGTGTGAGGGCAAAAGCACACATGTGAGGGGAAAACAACCCCGAAGTGTCTCAAACGAGGCAGGCACTGCTTGCTGTTTGGCGGCCGTTGTCTCACTGCTTGGCACTGCGTGTCTGCCTAGGGAAATAGAGCTGTTAAAGTTGTTTGTAAATGTGCACTTAGGGGCTGTGCCATGGACCTCCAACCAGGCAGACACACACACACACAGGCAGGCACACACACACACACAGGCACACACACACACACACACACACACACACACACAAAATACAAACAGTTCACTGATGCGCACATACACAAATCTCAAACATAGAAACACACACACACTGCCTTGCTCTTTCACATTCACACACACACACATTCACACACACACACACTGTCTTTTACTCACTTTTCATTCCTACATCCACATACACATACACATGCACTCAGACACACACTCACGTATACTCTTCCACACACACACACACACACACACACACACACACACACAGAGACACTACAGTTCTCATTCCCACACACTCCTACTGTTCCACTCTTCAGTCTGGAGCTCTTCCCTGTGTTTGGACCCATGGCAGCCAGCAGCCTTTCTCTCCACTCCAGCAGCGAGGGGCTTCCCAGCCAGGTCTCTCCCCCGCAGGGGCTCTCCTCTGACGGGGGCCCGGAGCTCCTCTTGGCACCGGTGCCAGTACAGCGGCAGCCAGGCCCGACAGCCAGGGCCTATTGTGGTGCTGGGCTGCCCAGTAATTGATGCCGTGCACTGGGGATATATTTAATCACCATAACAAGGAGCCGGTAGGAATAAATGACTTTGTAGAGGCGCATGTGAAGTATTTTCTTTTGCATGAAGAGGGCCGTGTTGTAGTCGGGGCTCACCTTCTTTCCTCTTTTTCCTCTCGACATGCCCCCCCCCCCCCCCCCATCTCCTCCAACTCCCCGGTTCGCCCCCTTTTCACCTCCCCCAACACTCCCAGAATCACTGGCAGGCCCAAAAAAAATTCATTACGACCCTAAACAGCCCAGTTTTAGAGGCTTCTAATTATTTGTGTCTTAGATGTGGTCGTGTCAAGGAAAGGCAGTAAATCAGGCCGACTGGGAGCATCAGAGCCTGGAGATGTGAGAAAACTGGAAACAAATGATTGCACACCCACCCCCACCCCTCCACACCCCACCTCCCAACCCCTCTCCTCCCAATCCTCCCCCTATTCTTTCTTCCTCTCACAGTCCCCCCCCCTCATATGTCCATCTCTCTGTCTGCCTTCCTTCTAGCAACATCCGGAAATATGTGAGTGGAGAGATGGATTGCAGTAGAGGAAGAGAACCTTCATTTAGCCCAGCTCTTTGTTTTGATGAGAGAAAATCAGGCACAAGACATGGACTGCTAAGTGCAGCCGTGCTTTCTTGGGCAGGTTGGATGAGCTCGAACAGTGTAACTTTGCTTCGAGAAGGGCTAACAAAATATATTAAATAATCAGTTTAAACTATATTATGCTGTAATGTTATCAGAAATGGTTGTTGAGTGGCCTATCTGTGCCCGCCGCAAAAACAACCCTTTTCAATCTAAAGCCTGTAACGGTCCCTATGTAGGTATTTGAACGTGAGTGTGTGTGTGTCCAAGTGTGTTTGTGTGTAGTGTTTGAACATGTGTGTGTGTCTGTGTGCCACAGTGAACACAGGAGGATGCCCAGCAGACGCCCAGAGCTCTACCTGGAAGCGCAGCCCTGCTAGTGTCTGTTGTGCTCCACATTGTCTGGCCTGCCTGCCTACAATCAGCTGCCTTAATAGTTCCAGCCAGTAATTGCACTGTATAGCCCCAAGATAGCAATCAAAGGGCTCAGAGATGCTGAATTCCATGCTCTCTCTCTCTCTCTCTCTCTCTCTCTCTATCCCCCTATTCCGACCCCACCTCTTCTTTTTTTCTTCCCATGCTTTGTGTTTGGGGCTCAGTAACAAAAGCATCTTGGCATCTGGTTCTCAGTATTTGAGGGGGGAAAAATCAATTCAAATTGAACTAATGGCAAAATTGATATCTCTTTGAAGACGGGCCCTGGCCCCCACCCTGTCGCCCTCTCCTGTCCTCAATATAGTCAACTCCACCCCCCACCACCACCAAACCCCACCCAACCCCCCATCCCCTTTTCCTCTGCTCTCTTATCTTTTCACAATTACAAGTCCAGTCTAATGGCCCTTTCAAGTTCCCTGCCAGCAGTATTAGCGAGGAAAAAAAAAATCAGGGAAAAAATGTCGTCTTCATCTGAAGTCCGGTGAAGTTGCGGTGAGGTTAAACCCAATTCGATGTCATGCCTCTTAGCTGAAGTCATGACCAGGCCACTCAAGAGAGCAGGGATGAGGTTGGGGCCAGTGTCTTCAGCAAAGCCAGGGGACTCTCTCTCCCTCTAAGTCTGTCTGTTTTCACAGCGCCGCAGTTCTCATTGTCGATGTCCAGGAATGAAAATATAAGTATTTCCGCTGTCATTTTCACCAGTTTCTGAGCAGTCAGATACTGTCAGTAACAGTGAGCAGAGGAACTGTCAGTTTTGCTCTGTTAAAATCCCCGAAAAGGGCTGTCTTTAGTCTGTCATAAACATGGGTCTCAGAGGAAGATAAATAAACACCTCACACTGGCAAAGAGATGTGTTCTCTTCCTGTCAGCGGAGTCACGTGACCCGAGTTATTCCCTGAGAGAGATGTCACGCGTGTCAGACATATTTATCACCTGCTCCGCGCCTGAGCTGGTGTCACCGTCACTTGTTTTTCGTTTGGGAGCTGTAAACAGAGCAGAGGGTTGGGAGTGAGATCATCTGTTTGCAAGAGGGGAGAAGAGAAGAAAGGAGAGGAGCTGAGAAAAGGAGAGGAGAGATGAGGAGGGGAGAGACACCTGCAGCTCGGCAGATGTTCCATCCATTATCACTGCCTGTATCCCAAACACTAGCCTCCCCCAGGCCTCTGAACCAGCACACACACACACACACACACACACAAACACACACACACACACACACACACACACACAAACACACACACACACAAACACACACACACACACACAGGGACGGACTGGCCATCGGGCATACCGGGCGTTTCCCCGCTGGGCCGGGGTGCAATATGGGCCGATGGTCCCGAATTTTAATTTTTTATTTTTTTCCCCATATAATGGTCTGACCGGCTGGCCCACGAAATTGGTTCATCAGCGGCCCTACTGACACTGGGCTGGCCCAATCACATCCCCTGGGCTGACCCAACACAAACCCCTTTCGATTTGGACCTGCCTACATAATGCATTAGGACGGTAAACAGTGTGGCCCATGGCCTTGACATGCTTGACACGCGCACGCTAGTCTGCGGCCCATTGGCCGTCTTCTTGAGTGACTAGGGTCTCGTCCAATCATATCAGCAAACACCTTCTACCTTTAGCTAAACTTTGCCATCAGCTCCCGTGGATGACAGTGCTGGTGGCTACAGCCAGGGAGATACGATACAACGACCTACGGTAAGCTTACTGATCATGAATTAAAACGTCTCTAAAATATGTTTGACTTAGAACCTATGTTCTATGGCCAAGTTCGTTTGCATAGCTAAATACAAGACAAGTCTGTAGCTGTTGCTAGCCCTCAGCCTACTGTACTCTGAAACAGCCAGCCGTTAGCCTACACTCTATGTTGTGTGTTTGAGTGGTGCGCGGTGCCATGTCAATTGTTCTGAAAGCCCAGTATTCCCAAACCCTGGTATTCCGAAAATATGCCAATTTGTCCAGATACCGAATTATGATAGCCCGTTATACGCTCCAGTTTTCCCGTCCCCCCCTAAGTTCAGGGGCGTAGTTCAAACGTTAATGCCACCTCATCAAGCGCGTTTCCTACAGGAGGAAATAGACTCCCTTCTAGAAAAGGGAGCAATACAGCCTGTCCTCTCGGAGACGAGAACAGGGGGTTCTTCAGTCGCTATTTTCATGGAAAATATCGACCGATCTTATACCTCCGTATTCTGAACAAAGCTTTAAAGTGTATGATGTGTATTGCATTTAGATTAATTAAGACCACCACCTTAACACACAAACTCTTGTTGAACTCATACAGTAGTAGGTTCAGTGACGTGCGGTGAGACAGCTGTCTTCTGGAGCTTCTGCGAGCCCGTGAATCAATGTTTCGTTGGAATCATGATGTAACGTTGTTGTAGCGGGAATACAGCAATGCTGTTTGTATTTTCTAATTGGCAGGTCATATGTATGATTCTAGACTTCGCTAAGCACTGAAGCGACTGAAATGGTGAATTTTGATCACATTCAGCGAAGTTAACAGGTAAAACGGGAGAAAAATAGGGCGTCTTTAGGCCGTCCTGCCTAAAAGTAGGGCGTCCCGTTTCTTCTTATTTTTTAGTAGACTATAGGGCAGACGCCCTGCTAGCTATAAGCCTGGTTGGTGTAGACATTCGAGATTAAAAAGGTGTGTTATCGAATTTAGTGGGCCGGTCTGGTTCAAAATGCCCGGGCCGATTTTTTGTCCCAGTCCGCCCCTGCACACACACACACACACACACACACACACACACAATACACACACACACTCACACAAACACACATGCAGTGTACAGCTTTTGCCCTGAGCACAGAGCCAAACCAATAGAAGGAATCTTGCTTAGCGAGTATTCCTCGATATTAGCCTAAAGAGAGGAAACTCAGAGATGTAGAAGATAACGTCTCTTAATCATCTCAGAACTCAACAAATATCATCATTTACATTGAGACACAACCAGAACAGTTGCTAAGCCTGTCTGACATCATGTAATAAGCCTCAAATTGCCAGCAGTGTTTCTGTCTGCGTCTCAGAATATGGTATGTGTACTAACTAATGAACACACAAACTGATTAAATAATAGGCCCATCTATTAAATTCAGTTTTATTTGTTGAATGGATAGCCAGTATAGCATATAAAAACTGAATCAAATCATCTGGCATGTGATCTTGTTATCTGTGTTTATGCACTGAATGATAACAGAACCACGAACACGGGCACGACATGGATGCTGCTGGGCCAGAAAGAAGAGGCTAAACCCTCAGTGTCTGGTCCTTCTGCTGTTAAAATGCTTGTCCGGTTAAAGAGGATCTACAGACACACAAGATACCAGAGGTCAGGCTGTAAACAATCTCACAAAAAAACAGGGTCAGATCTTCCTACTGGATAAATTCAGTTGCCCAGAGAGAGAGAGAGAGAGAGAGGGAGGGAGATAAAGAGAGAGAGGGAGAGAGGGAGGAAGAAACCAACCTGTATGGAGATGCAAAAGAGAAGGATGACAAAGTTAAGAGAGAAGGAGGAGACCGGTTTCTCAACTTGATCCTGGGAAATAGAGATAGAAATAGAGAGAGAGAAGGAAAGAGAGCGGGAGAGAGAGAGAGAGCAGGGGAGCAGCCCAGGCCAAGTGTTTGAAGTGTATCACTGTAGGCCAAACATCTGAAGAGGACAAGATTGCAAACATGTCACAGTATCGCCTGCATGCACTTAGCAGCAGATGTTTGCTCTCCACTGGCAGGATAATGGCTCCCTGCTCAGGTTGGCCTGACCTGATGAATGAATAATGTGTTGTTCCCCCCACCCCCTCCCCACCCACAAAAAAAATAAAAAGATGTAAACTGTAGCAAGCCCATCACAAAAATAAAACAACTTCTTTTTCTTTTCTCCTTCATTCCTTTGAAAATTATTTGTGTCCGTTTTTTTTATCCCACCCCCTCGATTTCTCACATACAGAATGCCCAGCCACGCTCGCTGTTTAGTGCGTAATTACTCTAAAGCGACGCGCGGCCATACATTCTCCTGGCGTAATGGCACCGTGGCCAACTCGCCCCCTAATTTACGGTCACCGGGGTTGAAAGTTTTAATAATATTTAAGTAATATCGTGGCAGGAGCCTGTCCGAGGGCTGTGATGGATGGAGGCTGAAATCAAGCCATTGTGATTCTGGACATGACGAGATATTGGCACTGAACAACTTTATGCCTCGTGGACCATATACAGGGCCGGGAGAAGAATGGGATGGGTGTTTGTGAGTGATTGATATGGGCTGCAGTGAGTGGGGATGGTGGCCGTCATGGGGATGAGCTAGGTGTTGGGGGGTTGGGGGCTGATGGGAGCCCCTGCCTCTGTAGGAGGTTTAAGCGCATGTAGATTGAATGCAGGGAAGGGCCAGAGTGAAACACACAGCCTCTCTCTCGGCACAGTTCATTGGCCGTAAAAAAAAGACATGGCCGTGCAGGGATGCTGGTATGTTAATGCAGGCCAGAGTGTCAGATGCCATGGTCATGTTAGTGTGAGCGGGGGAGACAGGCGGGAGACGAGTGGGAGGGGTCGGAACGAGGGGAGGAGAAGACGCCTCGTGTGTCACACGATTGGGAAAGAGTGGAACTGGTTTTGCTGGTTATCTTTTGCCAGTTATTGCATTGTTTATCAATGGCATTGTTTCTTTTGTATTAACTATTCTAGTTGTGCTGGTATGCTTGCATTGTGGAGGTCTTTCGCAACATTTCTGAATCAGCTTCAGGGTTTTCCAAGACTTCAGTGCCATCATCATCGTCATCATTGTTATTGTGTCCTCTAAAGAGGATCTACAAGTTCCCTTTACCTAGACTTAACCTATATTAATTACCTTTACATAGTGCTGTATTCATTTCAAAATGGGCCATAACATCCTGAATTACAAGGTAAAATGTAATATTGAATACATTCAAAATCATTAAATGAATCTATCTTTGCTGTGTTGATAACTTTCTTTAGTCCTTACCTGAAAACTCACCAGACTTATCTTTTCTAGTTTTCAAATCTGTCCTTTTTGTGTCATCTTAATGTTTAAAAAAAATGATGCTGTTTTATTTGCACTATGCCCTGTCTGATGAGGAAATGTAGTATCCAGTCTTCCTCAACTTACTGCTTGGTTTAGTCAGGACTAATTCCTTTATAACGGCAAAAGATTTTAACAAATGCCAGCGGGTTCTCCCTTTTTTTCTTTTTGTAATACATGGAATTAAACATTGCCATTCAGTTTTAATGAACCACTTGTTGGTGTGGCATTGATTCGGCAGACATTAAGCCTGTGCTCAGATAAGATAACACAGAACATTCTCTAATCTAGCTCTGTCCCAGTTCGCACTTGGCCAGATGGAGCTGTTTTTTTTTTTTTTTTATCTTTGAGAGGAGGGAAAAAAAAGTCTTTAAAAATTAATACATTATTTACACCCACCACTGCCTCACTGGCCTGTGTGTAAATCAAGTCCTGCAAGGGCCCTGCTGAGTACGTTTTAATGACTTCTAAAACATATGCTTTTTTAATCTCTGTTCTCCCTCACCCTCTTTCATTCCCTCCCTCCCTTCCTCCCTTCCTCCCACTCCACCACTTCTCCCCTTCTTCCTCTCTTGCTCTCTTGCTTACCACCTTCAGAATTTTTTTCTTTTCTTTTCTTTTCTATCTTTATTAACCATAGTGGCTCCGAGGGCCAAGTGACATAGTGTCATTTCCACAGGGGCCAGTGATTAGTTGGAGCAGGTCCTTTGTGGGTCTGATAACATCAATGGGAGAAGATTGCCTGTCCGGCCCCCCACCCAAGAGAAAGGGGGGGGGGGGGGTAACTGGGGGAGGAGATAATGTTTGTCATGTAACATAATGGAAATATGATGCTGTGTTCTGTTTTCTTTCTTTTATATAGCTGTCTGTCAGCTGTCTGTATGACAGAAATGCAGAAAGCATGACATTATTTCAATTGAGAGAGAGAGAGAGAAAGAGATAGCTTGAGAAAAAGGGAGGAAGATAGAAAGATGTTGTAGTGTGTGCAGCACTAAGCCTGACCCAAGGTACAAGCAGCTGCTCTCATTCAGTCAACATTCAGCCCCCACTGCTAGATAACATCAGCAGAGAGGGCTATTGTTACAGCAGGTAACCATTTTACATGTGTCCTTTGAGTGTGTGTGTGTGTGTGTGTGTGTGTGTGTGTGTGTGTGTGTGTGTGTGTAGTGGGGCTGCTTGCATTAAAAGATTACCACCTTAGATTTATGAAAATGAGGAGTGATAAAACACAACAATAGGCCCAGCCAGGGAAGGGCCGGGAGTCTCCATTCATGGCAAGGGAAGGGCCCATCTTCAGGCCACACCACTACAAATAGATGGATCCTGCAGCTGAATGCTCCCGCCACTTTGCCATCAATTAGCAAATGAGTGCAATTGTTTGACTGTCTGTGAGAAAGAAAAAATGCATTTTATATGGGACACTTACAAGCAAAGGGAACGAGAGAGATGGGTTTTGGGGCCATTGTTTGATGATTGTGGGGGAGGGATGAATTGTTTGCTGTTAAGTGAATTTAATCAATTGACACTGTTTTTTTGTGATAATACATTGGTTTGCTAAACATTTGGCTCACAAACAGAGGAATAGTCTTTTTTTCTAAATTGTGCCCTGAGGATTTCTTGATGTGATAGATGAAATCCAACTCAAATACTGCTCTCTAAGAATTACTGTGTATCACTGAAAAAAAATGATGATCACACAAAACACATGTCAATTTTCCAGCCGTGTTTTTTTTTTCTTGCACTGAAAAACAAAAATATGTTTACTGAAATCTCAGCCAGTCACATGACGCTTGACTTCAAATAGACACGCACGTCAAGCGTATGCCTTACTTTTAAGAGGATATATTTAATTCAACTAGAGAATAATTATTGAACATGCCTGGCTACGCTCTTAATCTGGGCTCCAATCTAAACATGAGTCTTAGTCAGATTAAATCCATCCTCACATTTTCCATCTGTTCCGGGACATCTCCAAAGAAATACACATTTTCTTTAAGGAGAAAACAACAGCATTAAGAGCCTGAACGCAGCATTAGTGTGAGTGTTTACCAAATCAGGGTGGATTATGACCAAGAGCCTCCCCATTGGCACAGGAGCCAGGGCACACAAAAGGACAGAAGAACATGGCATTCCTTAAGTTCCTTGACCCAAAGATATGCCCCCCCATCCCTCCCCACCTCAGTTCTACTCACACAAACACAACTCCCCCCTCCAAACCCCCACCCCCACCCCCCTGTCTCTTCATTGCCAGCCCCCATGACTTTATATGCAATCAGCTTGTATATTGCTTGGATGCGTTCTAAAAACCACAGCATCGAATTTGGGTTTCAAATTGACAGAGGGATTAATCAAATAGATGATAAAATGGGTGACATCATCAGTGCCCGCCCCACCTCCCCCCACCATCTCCAATCCAACTGGAATGCCATGACCGGGGAGGAGACAGATCTGTCGTTTGCTCTCTGGCACTCGTTATTTTATTTCACCCCTCTTCCTTCCTTCCCTTTTTGTGAAACTTATGCATCTTGTTTGGTTTTTATGAGTGGTTGGAGGCCAGTGGCCATCCACTTCTCCCCGTTGTCCAGGCCTCCTGACCCCATCAGGAGGAGGAGGAGGAGGAGGAGGAGGAGGGCTCATTGTAATGCATGGCAGCAGCTCTGTGCCCGCGCATCCTCCACTTACCCTCCAGCCAAGCCCAACCCAGGCCTTCCTCACCTGTAATAAATGCCATCCGGCTAAACGAGGGGCGAGGAGAGGCGGGCGAGGGGTGCATCCAGGAGGCCAGCGAGGGAGGGGCGTGACCCATGCCACACAGAGACGGGGGGAGGGGGGGGGGTGTAAAGAGACACTCAAAGTGATTTTAAGAGCATTTTGTTGGACAGTGATCACATCGTGTCCGTGTGGTGACATTGAAGGTTTGTACTGACTTTTCATTGTTTTCAAAGTGCACACAGAAATGATTTGTTTTGTTGTGACTGGGGCCAGGGTCCATTTATGTTTTGTGTGATTTCTTTATATTTTAATGTTTAATTTGCTGTTAGTTTTGTATTTGTATCTTGAGAAACCCCAAGCTCCCCTCCGCAACCCAGAGAGGCTGCTGGAAGCTGGAAGTTTGCAGGCCAGCTAGAAAATAAAGCTTGTGTTACCTCACCCTGCTCCTGTGACACGACATGGCATGCAGGATTTGATAATATACTTACACATGCTCACACACACACACATACACACACACACACACACACACACACACACACTAACATACACATGTTCACATATGTCCACAGGGAATGAGACATTGCCCTGGCATGTGCGCCCGATATCTTATTTTGCCTTCCTGCTATTTATGAGTCTGTCTTTCTGTCTGCTGGCTGGATTAATGCTTCACACTTTGGGTTTTTATTTCAATTCTAATATTTGGTGTATGTGTGTTCGTTTGTGTGTGTGAGAGAGAGGGGCAGAGAGAGAGAGAGAGAGAGAGAGTGGGAGACGTGTGTGTCTGTGTGTGTGTGAGTTTATAAGAGAAATAGAGTGTGTGGGTGTGTGTGTATGTCGTGCAGAAGTTGATGCAATAAATCAGGCCATGGTGTCTCCTCCACCACCAACAGCTCACTTTCAGTTCAGCTTGTTTTAGCTCCTGTTCGTTTTAATAAGCGTGACAAATGGGATATGTGCAATTGGCAACTCACCCCATCCCTTATACACTGAGCTATTGTGCATTAAAAGTAGCTAAGAGGCAAAAAGTTGGTGAGGCTTGTTTTGCTGCACTGTCTGTTTTTCTGGCAGTTTAATTGTACATAACATTCTTTGTGCGAGTGATACTGCATTTGACATAACAGACAGCTGTTGTGCAATGGCAGTAAAGTGTGATAATAATTTCTGTCATACTTCCTGTTTTATTGTACCAATTGGTTTGCGGCGTTGCATGATGAATAACTCAGAGATGTCGCATGGTTCCCGCTAATGTGTCATTTTGAAATAAGTCCTTGCTTGAACAATCTGTTCTTTAGCTTCTGGGAGACATTATGAAGCTGTATGTTACAGAGTTAATCACGAATAGCAATTCATGTAAGATTCACCCTGTCTTGTCTCAATAGTACAGTAGGTTCTATTAATTTATTGGATTGGAAGATCTCAATCAGCATTTGTGAGTATGTGTGTGTGTTTTTGTGAGTGTGTGTATGTATATGTGTATGTGTTAGTGTGTGTGTGTGTGTGTGTGTGTGTGTGCTTGTGTATGATATCTATGGCAGTTAACTGTCTGACAATTGTATGCATTTTCACAATTTGAAAAATTCTCCCCCTATTTCTGAAAACATTAAGTGACAGTAACACTGTTATCATTTCCAAAATTCCCAGAATATTCCCGTTGTTTGACTGTGTGTTTCTCGGGAAGTTGACACTCTGTTCTACCTCAGTTAAGGAAACAGGAAGAGATACTCGCTCAAAACTCCCAGCACATATCACACCAAGACCCTGCGACATCCACCTCACACCTTACAGGAAATGTGATAAAAAAAAGGAGAAATAACTCTCTCAAAATGTGAATGAAAGCTGTTAGAAACACGGGGGGGGGGGGGGGGGGGGAGCCTGTGACACCAGTGTGCTAGCTAGAGAGCTTTCAGATTTCAAAAGAAAGAATTTAAAATATCTTGTGAAATCTCTCCAGCGGCGACTCTGTGATTGCCTCACCAACGACACATAATGTACAGAGTGGTATTACAAAATGAGCGGAGTTCTCTGCCCTGGACCGATAAGTCAGACGCTGGGCTGCGTTGGGTGCTTGGTTTAATGTGAACACATGATGTTGAGTTAGATTAGGCTCAAGCGACCTTGGATGTAAACTGGGGCTAGCTGCGCGAGCGACAGGAACATATGGCTTAGGTTAAATCACTGTTTGGAGATGGAAGAGACTGAGGGTCATCTCTTAATATGTTTTAGACACGTTAAGGGCCTTTTCATGTATGTATGTGTGTGTGTCTGTGTGTGTGTGTGTGTGCCCACTAATCCAGCACCACACACACATACACACATTCTGACGTGACAGCTGAGGCCATTCAACAGACCACACACACCTCTTAACGACACTTTGGTATTCACTCAAAAGTGTCATACTCTTCGACCACCTATGTAAATACACACACACACACACACACACACACACACCGGCAAACAACACTAGAACACTGAAAAGGTTCTCCTTTTCGGAAATTGGTAATTGGACTCCATTGACATCTTTAAACATAGTTTTAAGTTTCACCAACAGGCATTATGATTAAAAAAGAGAGACTTACATATTACACAAGGCAGAAATGTGGCTGTTTATTTGATGTGAGCATTTTCATCTGGTCCAGATGTAGGCCTTTGAAGATGAAAGACCTGTAAATCTGAACACAATAACACAATGGGTCAAACGGCACTGTTATCAATATGTGCAGTCAAGAATATCAAAACCCTGTTATGGATAATTCCCTTATCCCCCATCGCATGACCCCTCTATAATGATCCCAGTCCCTGTGGAAGGAGACTCTTCAGTGTGATACGCGTTGACCTCGCCAGCTCTTACGACTGTCTTGATCTTGAGTTCGAAATGATCAGTCGGTCCCCCTGGTTGGAGAGTTTCCTTATTTACCCCGAGACATTTCACCCATCAGTACCTTAAGTATATCTTGTGGGCCTCCCTCTCAGTGGGTGACTTTGTCCCAATTATAAGGCTGAATCTTTACTCACAGGTATCCAAATGTCAAGCATCCTTTTTTTTCTCACAGCTGCTGGAGCTCCTTGGCTGAGGATGCAGTAATTAGCACCTCTGGGACCCGGGTCTATGATCTGAGGCGCTCAGTTGCCTCCATTTCGGCTCTCGGCTCAGCCTGCCTGGGAGTTGTGTGTGCTAAAGGAAAGGCACTTTACTGGGGTGGGTGGGTGGGTTGGGCACTGAGTGGAGGGCTGTCCTGGATGTATCGAGCCAAAGGGCGGCTGCTGTGGCAGAGTGGGTCTCCATTTTCTCACGACAGCCCAGGGCATCAGACACCATTCCCGCACTTCAGCCAGATTAGGAAATGGATCATTCAAAATCAGCAGGGGTTTGGAATTTTGTTTCCGCTATCCTTTCTAACAACATAAGAGGGATGGCTTTATACCAAGGAACTCTTCTGAATCTTCTGTTTCTGGTCTGGTCTGTTCTTTGAGAGCCGATGCTGCCGTGTGCCACAATGACACATTTTTTACCATTGGTCAAAGCTGTGCCCTGACTTCTCTTTAGTCTTCTGCCCTTATCTTTTTTCCGGCACCTGGGTCATAAACCTGGGTGTCCCACCATACACATGTCACTTGCTGTAATAGATTAATGGAATAAAAAAAACAAAAAGAAAACTCTGGAAGAATCGACTGATGGGGCCAGCCAGCTCGATGTGCCCGTTTGATATAAGAGCTGCTCTATGCTAAAGCACTCTCTGCTCGTTTTTTCTGGCCCTCTCCTTTTGTCACTTAAAGAATGCTTGCAGCCTGTGGATTAATTAAAGTCTAAACATTAAATATTGATTGATGCATTATCAGTGCCTAGCAGTCGCCTCCTCTCAGATTGATTTCAGCCGTGATTTATTGTCATATTTGCAGAGTCATTTCACTTGATAACAAAGAGAAATGGCTTGCAACCTTAGTACCCCCCCCCCCCAGCACCACCACCCATCTTCACAGCCCCCCCCCCCCCCCCCAGCCCCCCCCCCCATATTAACTTGCAGTAGCACCCACCCTGTTCCTTCTCTCTCTCATTCTCTCACTCTCTCTGTCTTGACTCTCTCTCACTCTGTCTCCGTCTCGATCTCTCTCTGTCTCACACTCAGAGAGTTTTGCACATTGCAAATATGAATGAATTTTCATTTATTTAAAGAGCAGCACACTCTTATGCTGTACAATCGCAAATTCCCCATTTGAAGGAATAGTAAATTAAAGCAATCTCAGGGGGTGCAAATGTGCAAATTCTTGAGGAGATTATTTGCTTAATGCTTGAAAGAGCCACAGAGTGTGTTTATGGCATCGAGTGGATTCATAAAGGAAATCCTTTTGATTTTATCTGCATAAATCTGGCAGTATTTACGACTGACCCATCTTTGCATCAACTGTAAACTATATTAATTTGTGCAGCTCCCCCTGATTTATGGCCTTATGACTCTGTGTCTTCACATTATCATTTATATATGATATATTTATAGCCATCTTTCTGGCTCTTGCACATACACTTACTCTCCTTCACTCACATAGGCGCACACACACATACACTCACATAGGCGCACATACACTCACATAATCCATCCCACTGACTGCAGATGTTAAAAGTTGCATTATTATATTGATCCTATTCTGGTATTTGCAGGGAACAGAATGTGTGGTTATGGAATAATATCTAGCTTGCAACTCATATGAATGTGCTCTGATTGATACAGCGTATTCATTTAATTTGGCTAAGACGCAAAAGTCATGTAAATGTCTTTTCTCCAATCAAACGGGCAGGGAGTCATTTAACCTTTTGTCAGTGCGCTTCTCACAACACTATTTGCAAATAAACAAACAGCAAGTCGTCCATTTAGTGCTGGATGGGTCTCTAAGTGGAGAGATTCTTACCATGAGAAGTTTTACAAATCTCTGATGAGAGCGACTGTTGCTTTATGGACTTCATGTGGTGCAAGGAACCATTTGCTTTAGAGTGGCAATCCAATTACCTAGCCTCCCAATAATCCCTCAGCTATTTTTAAACCTTGCATTATGTTGCACATTAGGATTTTCTTCAAATTTAAGGACTCTTTGTAATTCCATTTATTTGTGTCACGTCTTTCCCAGCCCCATGCCTTGTTTTTGTATCTTGTCCAGTTGGAACAATTATTCCAGAGAGTGTTTTTTTTGCATTTTTTTGGTGACAAATCGAATTGGACCTAAGTCAATTGAATTTCGTAACATTGAATTATGAGTGGCTTCCTGATTGGTGTGTGTTGCCTGCAGTGTCCGAGTGAGGGTCGCAGCCAGGGTGTCAAGTCATGGCCTCGCAGGGTGTTGGCTAAATTGCATTATTCTTCATGAGAATTTTCAGTTAGAAAGGCAGACCAAGGATGCCTGTTCTCCTCCAGTTGAGTCTACAGGCTTACTGGACCTCACTAAATCCATTAACCTGCGCAGGGGTTAGCGGCGGGGCAAACTTTGGAGGAGAACTGAGTTTCACCTCGACAGTTGGCGACATGCGTCACAGCCTTATCTATAACAAAACAGAATTAGGCAATATACAGTATAAGGTATAAAAGAGTGATCTGTTTTACCGGTCTGTGGAAGCTAGTGAGGGAAGCGCATATTCCAGTTCATCAACCCAGCCATGGATAGGCACAGACACTCCTATTAGACCTGAACTTGTGTATCCTGGCAAGCCTGTTAGGTCAATATCAGGATCACCACGGCCTGTGTGCTGAATGCATGCACCATGACAGAGGAGAACACCCAAGCAATCTAATATTAATTAAAACGCTTTTCACTTTAATTGTTTAATTCATTTTAAATGTATAATTCATTAGTGCAATCATTCAAGAGGCGTCCCATACATGTTTCTCATTTAAGCAGCGTGATCAAATTTTACATTGCTTAATTTTTAATTAATTAACCAATTTAATAATTATCAGCAGCACGAGAGCTCTTTTGTAAATATGCTGTCAGTGACCACTTAGAGAAAGGCAGATAATTACATGACAATTAACTCAGTTTAGAAAGAGAGCTGGTGAACAAGTACTTTTACTCATATAACATCTTGTCTTCAATTAGCAACAATTACACAAATGATTAATTGGAACCTAATGTGTTCAGCTTTGAGCTCCTTCTAAAGTACTCCACATACAGTGCAACTCCCATCCTATCTGTACAGTAAAGATCACTGTGAGCCACTCATGCATTGTCTTGTCTCCAGAGAGTCTGTGCCCGAGTCCTTTCCCCCCCCCCCCCCCTCTCCTCCAGTACCGGTGTTGCCTGCTGAGGTATAGAGCCCATGATTTATGAGTCCATCTGTCCATATCATTGAGACTTTCACAATTTCAGCAGAAATGCCTGTTCTGTCAGCTCGTACAGTCAGGCCACACCACAGTTCTCCCCCCCTGCCTTGTCAGGCCATATGTCAGAGTCTTGACAGCTGTTGGTCAGTGGATGAGAGAACCTCACGCCTCTCTCTCTCCCTCTATCTCTCTCTCTCACTCTCCCTCTCTGTCTCTGTCTCTCTCTCATCGGAGGGCCTCTGCTCTTCTGAACTCTCTTCCTCCATTAGAGCTCCTGTCTCTTCCTCCCTCTCTCCCTCCCTCCCTCCCTCCCTGGTGTACTGTATTGGATTCGGCCTCAGCATATTGACTAATTGATCACCAGCGAAACACTGAGCTGATCAATAAGAGCTTAATGTGAGTTTGCTGTCCAATCACTGGCAGTTTAAATCACAGGGATCACTTGCCAATGGACTATTTGCTTCCTGTCATACAGCGAGCATCATACCAATTTGCCTTGTCATCTTAAAGTGGAACATGCTCTCCCATCACGCAGGCTTCACTGCAGAGCCCCTCCATTTCATTTTCTGTTCTTCCGTCTGTGAAATGATCCCTGGACGAATCCAGGTAAATCTATCATCTCCGCTACTACCATTTAAACATTAAGCGGGCCGCTAGTACTTCCCTTGTTCCAACAAAGGATTATGGGAACCACTGTGGGTCTCAAATGGAGATTCATGAATGTCACAGAAGAAGCCCTTGCCCGGCCCCATTGATTACAATGGTTATTAAGATGTAAATTGGGGCTCTCAGTTGGTGAGTGATCACACCTGTGATAATAGTAGTGTGCCGTTAACATCACCAGGGGTCTGAATGCTCGACCCCATGCCGGATGACTGTATGGCTATAAAATACAGGGTTCTTGTTTAATTTCCCCTCTTTTTTGGATTAAACAGTGCAGGTGTTTGAGAGGAAATCTTATGCTAAACTGGAGGATAATGATAGTACTTTGGAGGGGGATGGGGAGGGGTGGCAGGGCCCACACTGGGCACACCTTTCCATAAAACCTGGATCAATCCACAGTATGTGTTTATTATGAGTCACTCCATATGTGACCCGCTCTGGCGAAATGAGTCGGAAGTCGCAACGTTCTATTTTGAGATATGGCCGTTTACAGTAAGAAACATTGAAAATATTGATTTTTTTTTTTTTACCTTATATGAAAGAAAAGGTCTTCAAAATTAATCTCCCAAAGTTTCATCATCACAGTAATTGCGAAAATGCACTTAAATGGCTGCTTAGGTTGACTTGCAACTCTTAATCTTACAAAGAATGTCTCGAATAACGCTGTTTTACCAGCCGGCTCGACCAAGGATTTCGCACGAGGATTTTCCTATGTTTTGATATCCCCTGAAACGTCATGCTCTCAGTTATCCAAATATGGTGTGAAAACGTCAAGTCCTTTCTTATTAAACCTATCAAAATGTTCACAGAGCCTCCTCAATTGCCAATAGGAAGCCCTGTTTACAGCCTTGTGCGACGCGATTGGTCCACCTACCATCCTGTCAGATTAGCAGTGATACTGAAGTCTAATGCTAGCAACATTTTCTCCAAAATATCTCCTCAAAAAGTTCGCGTTTCACTTAATACTTTGTATTCAACCTTGTCATTTTTAAAGTGTAGTGTGCATTACGTGTGTTTGGTAAAGTGTACCATACCGTGTGATTGGTAATGTCGTTATCTAAAGAATGTGAAATAGCTAATGCGTTAAACTCCGTTGGCGCCTCTAATTTGCGCTCTGCTACTGGCCAGGAAGACTGGATAAAGCTGGTGAAAGACTACTTTGGGTGTATTGATCCATGGCGTCTCTTTCTGAATACGAGAAAGACCTAATTCTTCTGGGGAAGATCAGCTGTCACTTCCAGAATGATAAACGCACTTGTTCGACGAAGAAAATCCAACGAGAGCGTCAACATCAAAGGTCGGAATATTACTTGGATGGAAGAAGAATTTGCCGTGAAACATTCAAGTTCATACATTGGTAAGTAGGCTTTACAACCATTACACTTATGCGACTGATCAGAAGTATGTTCTTGATTTTACTGACAGTAGTTTACGTGATGTTCCCGTTTAATTTCAGAATCAGCCAGAATAAACTGACAGCTCTACTTAAACACTACAAGGAACACGGCTTGACCCCACGAGTTAAATGTCGTAGTGGTACAATAAGAGGGGGGTAAATGTAGTAGGCTATGCAGAATCAGATGTTTAAAAAGACATGCAGACATGTTTGATGATGGAAGGTTATTGCTGTGATATTAATCCTGTAAGGCCTGTATACTTTTAAACTTAATCTTTATCATAGTCTGATGGCTTCCAGGCCAGGTGGGTTCAATCTTAAATCAGGATAATGCAGTGGGATTTGGCAATGTTAATAGTTGCATTTGGCACATAAACTCTAGATGTGGATAAACTGTGTTTACTTGCGTTTAGCTACCACTACATCCTTGCTTATTACTGAGCATTTGTGTGCTGAAATTATGTAAATAAGCCGTTGATGTAGGTAATTGTTAAAGTGTGTGTGTGTTTGTAAGGATGGATGATTTACTCATTTTTTTTTCTCAATCTTCTGTATTTTCAGAATGACCAAAGACTATCCTGGGTGGGTGTTCTACAAGGAATTTGCCAATTCTGAGGAACGTGGAATATGCCTGCTCAAAGAGGATGCACCACCAATGCAGAGGCCCCCTGCTGTCAATCCTCCTGGTTTGGATTTGAAACGTTAGGACTATCTTTACCAACACATTCGTGAGTTTTGCACCGACAATACAAGGGACATTACATGCCCAAAACCAGCTGGGAAGGTGAGCTGTTCCACTGAGAAAGAAGCTAAGAAACGTGATTGCAACAAGAAATATGATTCCAACTATGTGTCTCTGTGTTTATGCCACACACACTCTCTCACTAACTCACTGACTCTCTCTCAGTCTTCCTCTCTCTCCCTCTCTCTCTCTATGTAGATACATGTATATAGTCAATGTCTCTCTGCCACACACACACACACACACACACACACACACACACACACACACACACACACACACACACTGAACACTCACTCACTGACATTTTGCCACTCTCTCAAAGGCTTTAAAGCGAAAATGTAGTACGTCTGTTTTGACTCTCTCTCAGTCTCCCTCTCTCTCTATCTATGTAGATACATGTATATAATAGTCAATTTCTCTCTGCCACATACACATACACACACACACTGGCATTTTGCCACTGTCTCAAAGGCTTTAAAGCGAAAATATTGTATGTCTGTACAATCTTTGGAGGTATTCATCAATGTTCCTGTTACACATCCAGACTGAGGGCACACTATTGTACCTAAAATGTATGTATGTTTGTATGTGACATTTGATCTACTTATGTTTTTATAGTCCTTTTTAATATATATCTGTTCTGTCTTTTGTTGTTTTGGACATGAGTGTGTCAAATCAGCTGAATTGAATTGTATTGAATTTAAATGAATTGAATCTCTGTAAAACGCGCCTTAAATTATTATTGAATTATTTGATAAATATTGAATAATATGTAATAAATATTTTGAAATAATTGATGTTTCAGTCCAATTTAATAGCCTTTTCTAAGTATCTAAATGCCTTAAGTAAAATCATGTTGTAAAAACACTGGGTGCAGCTCTGGATGCCAAGGATTACTGAAGAGGTCATCAAAAAACGGACGGAAAACTAAAATGCGATTATCTCAGGTTTTCAGTTGGAAAAAGGTGCTGCCACACCATCATTCAAATTAATGTAACTTCACAACCGTTTAAGATAGGACTTTGACCAATACATCATTTAAAAGCTTATTTTCCCATCTTTTCAAAGATACCAATATCTCAATTTTGAGTTCTTGGTCACTGTGACTCATTTTGCTGGATCAGGTCACATATAGACTCTACAAAACACATGTCATAATGTGTATGTATTGTCAGCAAACTATACGACCATAATTATACACCATACTATGAACTTTGCAATAGTTACAGCTACAGCTATTAATAGTAATAGCTAATCATTACTAAAACCTTAATTTAAAGAAAGATAAATGAAGATGAAAAACATCCTCTTTCCCACTCTCTCATTCTTTAACTTTTTTGATCATCCTCCCATTCTCTCTCTTTCTCTACTTATTCCTTTCATTTGTTAAGCATGTTCCCCAGAACATTTCCACCTTCACATGAGAGAGGAGATTTTGGAACAAGAGCGTTTTCAGGGATTGGGAGGCAGGTCGTTGCAGCAGTCTCTGGGTTCAGTGCCATCGCACTCACATCCCTGTTAACCGCTTAGTGGCGGTGCCAGGGCCGTGAATGCAGGGGGCCAGGATGCCACGTCCTGGGGGGATGTTTGTCAGGAGCTGTCCCTCCCTCCGTCGTGTTTACACTTCATGGGGCACACTTGGCTGTTACTGGGGTGGTGGTGGTGGTGGAGGCCGCGGTGGTGCAAAGGGTGTTTTGGGGGTGGATTCTGTGAGAGCCATGGCTCTTTCTGTGAATATTAACGATCCGAACAAAACAAAGCTGGGTTTGAGTGTTGGAGCGGATAATAGGCCAGCACTCTTTCACTGCAGACTGCAGGCACTCGGGAAGAGTGGGGAGGGGCACTGAATGGCAAGGAAGTAATAAAAAAAAACAGCAAACTTCTATGAAAAGAAACCTGTGTGTGTGTGTGTGTGTGTGTGTGCTCTGTGTGTGTTTGTGTGCTCTGTGTGTATGTATATTGTGTTTGTGTGTGTGTGCATTAGTGTGTTGGGGGAGTAAAGAGAGCCAGAAAGAAGAAAGGGTGCGAGAAAGAGGGACAGAGAGGGAAGCAGGAGATGTCAGACCTCAGATATCTCCCTCGTTAGAAGATCAGCCACAGAACACCTGGAGAGGATTCTTTCATAGGCGACCCCTGACATCATAATGACATCATAATGCGAGGATGATGACTCAGCCCAGGTCAGAAGGAGGCACAGAAGCACAGACATAAATAGCATGTCCTCACCAGACACGTACGGTGGGATAGCTGGAGAGAGCAGTCTGAGAAAGAGTGGAATGAAACGATGACTCAGATTCAAAGGGCCTCGCTCGAATGACAGCACAATGGGAAAAGTTAAAAGAACCGTTATGCTCTCTTTTGGGTCAACGAGCTAATTTGACTATTCTGTTAAACATGTACAAAGCAGTTATATTTACAGAATATTTGTTGTTGTTGTTTTTATTCCTTTCTTTTGTTGTGTTTTTAGCTGTGTCGTTTGTATCCTAAGGAGCTCTTGGAGTTTATTTTTTCATAGTGTGGTCTATGTGAGCCAAAACTGCTGCTCAAAAGAGGACACACATTGGGCTGCGATTCTTCGTTCTTGTTTCCAGACAGTGGCTGCTCTTTAGACCACCAAAACCCCACTTTTCTGTCTAATGTGTGTTGCTGCTTGTTTTAAAGATCAATTAAAAATAAAAGGCTTAATTTGGGACTTTTCTTTTCCGTCACTGTGGGGAAACAGAAATGACACGAGGTGTAACCATCTTGAAATGCTCTTATGATTTGTCTTGTATGTGGAGGCTGCCATTAAGCATTTTAGTGGCACACACTAAAAAATATTACCGATGAAAATTTAAGTGTACAGGATTTTGACACTAAAGCTCTACATCCACAAGTAAACAAATAAAGCTATAATCAACAAAGAAACTTTGAAAAAACGAAAGAGAGAAGACCAAACAGAGCACCTCTACCTCTCTGTGATTCATGCTGTTCTCTCCTTCTTTTGACGTGCTCTCTTCAAATCTGACTAATGCACAGGGTCCGACTAAATGATATTTCACACGAGGAAGACATCTCACTGCTGGGGGACAGACAGGCCACTTATTAGACATGAAGGCGGCTTCCCCCGCCCTCACTGACATCCAGCCATGTCCCTAAGGCTATGTAGAAGCAAGTCTGTGTGTGTGTGTGTGTGTGTGTGTGTGTGTGCGGGGGGGGGGGGTGTATATATATGTGTGTGAACAGTGTACTCTACCTGCTTTACTCCCTCCTCCTTCCACCCCCCTTTGCGCTCTCTCTCTCTCTTACACACACATCTCTCTCTCTCTCTCTCTCTCTCTCTCTCAAACACACACACACTCACACACTCTCTCTCCCTCTCTCTCTGTCTTACACACACACACTCCCTTTCTCCCTCTTACACACACACACTCCCTTTCTCTCTCTCTTTCTCTCTCTCTCACACACACACTCTCTCTCTCTCTTTCTCTCTCTCTCCCTACATCCCTTGCCACTGGCTCCAGGCGCGGCTGGGATGAGCTGCGGATCAATAGCCGCCGTCCCCCCACCCGGTGGTTCCATTTCTCAGCCAGGACACTGATGCTAACTATCAATAGCAATAACGCGCTGTCTAAGACAGAGTTAAGACTCTGGCCAACCTGCAACTGCTGTCTGTACACCCCGATAAACATCTTGTGTCCCGGATGCCCACAAATAAAGCACTTGATATGTTTGAACATCTCAGTTATTTACTACCTGACTGAGTCTTTATGTTGATATTTGTGCTCTCCTTATCCACTTGGCAACTGTGTTTTTACTTCCAGACTCATTCTCAATACTTTTTTTCAGGTTTAAGGCATTACGTTTATTTATTTTATTTTATTTTTTTCGTTGGTGAACGTAGTCATCAAAATGTGTATACAATGTGATTGTACATGCACAAGTTACTGTAGAGATCATTTAAAGTATAATTTGGAGTTTTTGTAGCAGGCTCTTAAAAATACATAAACAGGGCATTTTTTAAGTTAGTGATTTCTTCAAGATGTCTGGAGTGTTGCAGTTTGCCTTCTTTGGATTCTAAGTGATGTGTATCCATGTTTTTTTTCTCTTCCCTGTCCTCTGTTCAGTGCAACATCTAACAAACGAAACATTTTGTTTTCCAAATATCATTTGTCAACGTCAGGGGAGAGCTGAATTTGTTTAAAGCTGCTTTATTCATCATCTTCATCATGTTCACTCAGATAAATGAGAGTATGTAAGTCATTACCTGAAGAAAAAAAAAACTGAAATGTATGGAGAATATTTATTTATACTGTAATATCATTATGATATAAATCTATTATGCACAAGTTGTGTTTTGTTACCCATAGAAAATCCAAGCACTATCAGTGTGTTGCTGCTTTGAACATCCGCCTCCAAGATGGTTTAAACAGTTATTAGGTGAGTTGGTGGTGGTGATGGTGAGGGGGGGGGGGGGGGTGGGGGGGAGGCACTTCCTCGGAAAGGTCACTTAAGAATAATGCATCAAACACAAGCTGGATGCACTTTTGCAAGGATTATTAAATCTAGCCCTTGTTTGACATTGTAAGTAGGGATAGTAAAAATGAGATATGCTGCAGAGGATAGCTGAAGAGCCCCACTCCTCAAATGTTGTAACAGAAATACCACATCTCAAGACAGTTACTCATACTACCCCCCTTGCCCCAGCCTCATTGTTTGTGGAACAGTACTGTTTTAACTCTTAATTTGGTAAAGACAAGCAAAACTTGCAGCCTTCAAAGAGGCGTAAGCTTAATAAAGATATATGTGTATAATTAACCCACCCAAGGATGTCTGTCTGGACTGGACTCTTCAACTTGCTATTACTGCCCACCACCTGTGATTGCTCACATCACTGATACCACTGTAATTTACATGGTGAGCAACCACTAGTCCCCGAGTCCCACAACTCTGGATGCCCAACTGCTAGGTCAACCTATGACTGACTTTGGAAGACTGAGTGTAAGCATAGCACACACACACACACACACACCCACACACACACACAATCGCATAATCTCACGCTGCCAACACAGAGGGAGGAAGAGCTTGAGACTGATGACCTCTGGCACATTTGTGACACTCTTATTTGAAACATTTGCTTGTTTTCTCTCAAACAGGACAGGGCTGAAAGGGGCAGGCTGTAAGTCCAGCTGAGATAATGTAAAAACAAACACAGGCTATTGATATCGAGTGATGCAGCAGGAAATTGTCAGTGGCACAATAGAGACACAATCTCTGGGACAAGTGGTAGTGGGGCTGAGAGGGGACAATAGGAGCGGTCTGATCTCTTAATTAATGGAGACCATTCTCTGCTGCTGCAGGTACTGAATTTTAATGCAGACGATTTTTCAAAAGCAGTACTGCCAAAAGGCACCTTGTGCCTAGACCCGTAATTGATGCCTGCTGGGTTTCCTTCAGGTCACTTCATGGGAAAACAGCGATACATATACAAACATATGATTTTTACTGAGACATTTCAGACTATCACTTTGCAAACTCCCCAGCTTCTCATTTTTGCACAACAACATTGTTTGACACTCTTTATACCTGTTTATATAAAATAATCTCCCATGCTTCATGTTGTAATTATTATGACAAGTTGCCAATTTATGCCCACCAAAATATTTAAATGGAAAATTGAAGCCTATAAAATGAGCCCAGGTTATGTCTAAAGAAATTGTATTGCTGAGCGCCTCTTTAAGTTTACTTGATATCTATTTCTGTATCTGGCCGCCTGGTCACGCAAGGAAATCTGTTTAATCTGCTCAACAGGCGAAGACGTCACCATAACAAAATTACCGGCCACCTGATGTGATAACAATCTTAAGATGTTGATAAGAAATTACCTTATCTTAGACGTTGACAAAGGTAAATTGTTGAGAAATTAATTATACAGGTATACATTTAATATATAAATGAATTGCAAATAAAAGTGACGAAAACTACTGGAAATTACTTGGTTGACAAATAATAGAAAATTACAAGTGGGATTTAAGTGTTCATTATCTTCGACACCCAAGAAATATGCTATATACTTGCTGGGGAAATAGTTAATTTCCGAAAATGTTGTCATTCTGTGCATCCACCTCGCCCAGTAAGGTTTCTTTCTGTTTTGTAAACTCTTTGTCATCTTACCGCACGTAACTGAATCTGGGTAAACGCGGTGGATTAAAATAGTCATATGCTCTTCCAACTGTTCCGAGCGTAAATCAGGACGATAAAACACTGAGAATGTAAGGCTTTGGGGGAAGTGTTGTGGGGTAGCGCTGCAGCCTATAGAAGACGCTGACACCGTTGCAACTCGCACACACACTCATACACTAACGATGCACACAAAGTGCATCTAAACAGAACTTTTAAAACACCCACCCCTATTCTTAGGAATACATGTCTGAAAGAGTAAACTCCTCTCTATAGGCTACTATTGTAGTTTGGGGGGAAAATATGCCTAAGATTTGAATCCCATTCCTTTCAAATGAATTCGGCACTGTGCGCAGCGATTAAGAACATTGTGAATACACGTGGAATGCAGACTGTCACAAAAGGCTTCCATTTGAGAGGGGGAGAAAAGTGATCTATGGTGTCCACAAACAACATAGGTCTTGAGGTTCGGTAGAATTACCCGTATTGCTTATGCTATTCAATTATGCGGTCAAACGCTTTGTGTTTCTGTGCAATGATCAATTATCGGATGTCAGTGATAATAGTGAGTGATGGTCCCGTGCAGCTCCCGCTATTATATGCTCTGTATTGATCAGTGCGTGAGGCAAGGAGTGAGCGCGCATCATGCGCTCAAGAAACAGCTCCTGTCACTCCCCGCATCGAATCTGCTTCAAAAACTACACTCTTGTTCTCACACTTTAGTGAGACAATAGTCATATGATTTCTACATGCATTCATGTTTGGGTTACGTTTCATCTAAGAATACAAGTTTATCTGATTGCCAGGGGTTAACCTTTTGGGGTGGTAACTTGGTCATCATTCAGCGTATTTTATCAGTTTTGATGCTTAGAATATTTCCAAACAGTTGTTTCCACCGCCAATTAATTAAGGACGAGAATAATGAGTAGGAGTGTATGTTTGACTGCTTTTATTCAACCCCTGCCCCCATCCCCCGCATTCAGCTCTCCACTTATTTCAATTCAGACCAAAAAATCTCGCTGTTTTCTGCCATTCAGTGTAGTGATTGTTAACACCGTATAGCCCGGCCGTGAGGAGAGAATCTCATTTAAGATGTCTCTCGCTAGGCTGGGCTGCAAATCACCCTGTTTACAATCTCACACCAACACTCACATCAATTAACTGACCATTGATTTTCCTGCTTGTGACATTACAATATTGCAGACACCTCTCCGAGGCCATACCCGGTTTTTATAGCCATTATCATTCTCGACATATATGTTTCATGCTTAGAACTGTTAATTCACTAGGACTATCTTTTTATGGAATACTACTCAACATCCTAACTTACTTCAGATCGTGTGCTCTTACAGCCAAAAACCTTCCAGTTAGAACTTTGAAAGCTTCATAAAGGTGTAGACTTCAAATGTGTCTCTTATGTCTAATTGTGACCCTCTCTAACACGTATTTCTCTAGGTAGTTCATTATTTGATTATAATACAGAAATGTATGTGGGAATTGATCATGTGCCAGCGTGTCGGCGTTTCACAAATAAAAGTACACGTTCTGTTCTTCTCCTCTCATTTTTCTTTCATTAATAAGTAAATAACAGTCGTCCTAAGTATAGATAGCTGACGCAGGAGAGAACTAGATCCATCTCGCCTGCAGCACCTCTTTAAATATTCAGTGAAAAATAATGGCATCCAAGACATCACCTATAGTAACATTATTATCTTCATTTTTCAAAATCACCCAGACTGATAGCTTCGTTTGTCTTTTCCACACTATAAATCTTCCGACGTTCAGGCTGCTGCAGCAGCTCCTATGGGAGGTAGCCCCTACCCTTTTAAAACACTTCTAAACTAAAGCGTCATCAATCGTGTATTTAACCGAATCTGTGATAATGACATCTATTATTATTATCATTATTATTATTATTATTAATGTAGGCGGTTAAAATTATTTTGGATATTTTTTTTCACTTTGAGAGGTTTATTTCAGAAGTATAATTTATACAGATCCTATATTGAATTTGGGATTTGTTGACTTTTGACTAGCGTTGATACTTTATCTGCTAGATTTGAGATTATTTTAAAGTACTTCAGGTATTCTTCCAAACAAACGTTAGTCCATCTTTCGCACAGGGACTAAGGCCTTGGTGCATTCTGAACCTTTATTAATTTGCATCTAAAGTCGGTGGAAAAGCCATTACATTGTAGCCTTGGTAAGATATTAAAATGTATGCATTATCCATCATTTTGTAAAGCTATTCTTTTAAAATATCATATGTCTATGCATGAAAAACATGTAAGCGAATACTTTAAATAGAATTCCGCGAAGAATTCACATCTACAAACAATGTGAATAAATTGTGCTTGATGATACAGGCTAAAAGTAGATGCATTATCTAGCCTATCAATTGTAAACGATTTATGGTATGATTAAAATACGACAACATAGGTTAAAAGCTTTCTGTAATGACAAAATATTACGCGGGCAGACTGTCTGTACAGAAATGTTTCATAGATGCATTATAGAGCAGAAGTACTTGGCCACTTGCTTACACTGACGACAGCGCGAGAGAGAGAGAAAGGGAGGGAGGGAAGAAGGGTGAGAGAGAGAGCGCTAGCACCTCCGTCGGTCTGTGATAGAATAGACAAGTGACCAATAGCATCATAGATGGGCCGGGCCCAAGATTTCTCACAGTCTCGCATGGGCCCTTAAAGTTTGTTTGTTCGCGGAATGCGGTGCGTGATGAAAACGTGCGAGTTACCTAGTTCGGCAATAATCAAATGAATCAGATTTTGGATATTCGATACATACCGTGGACTTCCGACACGCTGACAGTGCCACTAGGCACACATCTCATTTACTCGACTATTTTTTCCCGGTGTAGTCTTGAGAGAAAGACGACAAGGTAGAAGTGTTTTCTCATAATACAAGATCTGAATATCAACGACTGTAGGCTGTAGCCTATCCCACTGCCAGTCCGTCAGAGTGATACGCTGCGGAGCGACGTCTGAAGTCTGAAGCCGAGAAGTTGCAGTTTCGTGAGGAAATGGATGTTTCATTTTGATCACCTGGTCAAACGTGCTTTATTGAAACTCTTTCGGTTGTGATTGCTGTTTGATCCGTAGAGTAGGTTCTCTCCACATGGACTCAAAACTGGCATTCCGGTAGTAAAGATAAGCTTTACATAGCTACCAGCTGGTTGCTAAGAAGGGTTAAACTGTATCTAAAGGGAGTTGGAAAATCCAGCCTTTCTTCCACACGGATCAACTCATTGGGTGGGAGCTGAGAGAGAGACAAGAGTCCCCAGCAAATCAGGAGCTAATTGATTAAAGAGACTTCATTTGAATAGGGGGCTGGCGAGGTGCCAATCGCCTTTCAAAGAGCCCCTGTATGATTAATCGCAAAGCATTATTGATAATCATAACAGGACACATGCGCGTTGGATGGGCTCGATTTCCGTAATTTTGAGAAGATTTTTTGGTGATTTTTTATTCTTTCCTGGCTGATGTTTGAGCCAGCATGTCGCGAAGGAAACAAGCGAAGCCGCAGCATTTCCAGTCGGACCCGCATCTGGCCTTATCTGAGCACAATGGTAAGTTCGTGCAGATCGACGAACCTCACTGAGCTACCCTCATGCATGCGAAACCCAGGTTTCGACGCCCGATGTCCGGTTTTCTTGTCTTTTGCGGGGTTTACTGGCACAATATAGCAATCGTAATCTGCTTACAACTTTTCTATGCAATGTTTTATTCACCGTAGCGTTAAGCTACAGCAACGCCTCGGAGCTCAGACATCGTCACACATTTCAAGCAGTTTATAGCATATTTACTAAGGTTTCAGCATTTATTCCGCATTTAACACTAAAACAGGTGAACTGGTTAATTGTGCCTTTGCAAACTAAATATTTTGACACGGAAAACCGTTTGCTTTCCATAGTCATGTTGTAGTCAAATGTAACAGTTTTCATAGAAAAAAAGAGTTGTCGGCAAGTGCTTGCTTTCACCATAAATGACATAACTTGTGTTCAAATCAACTGTGGAATTCATTCGGGAATAGTTAGTTGTCTACGACTGATCGGTCGGTTAAAGTTGCCTATAGTGGAGTGAAGCAGTCTTTCGTATGGGTTTTTGCCTTTGTCCCCACCGTTAAGTTCGTTCCTTTGCCCCTATTAACAATGAAGTCTTTGATCGAGTAAACGGCTTGCTTAAGATGTAGCCTAGGCCTTCACACTATTTTATTCTAGTCTTGCTCATTCAGGACGTTTTCCTCTCTTACTTTTTAGCAGTGTGTGACAGTAGGCTATCTCGGAGGTCCGTAGGCTACACTACTTTCGAAAACTTAACGTCATGCCTTTCCTCGATATGAAACTTAAGTGAAGGGGTGACTGTAGATTAAAGTAAATGTAACCCTATTTTGTTATGAAAGAGTTTCAAAACCGGTTTCGTTAAGTTAAAATGAGAGTGAAATATCTCACTGAAACTCGAGAAACTCATTGCTTGCCAGAGAGTGACACACAGTGTCCCTCGCTACATCATCTGTTAAAATATTTTCAGAGTGTTGGAAAGCATACTATTATTTCTGTAGTTGTGACATTTCCAGAATGTATTTCTTAACGGTTTGTTTCTTGCCTTCCTTGTCTGGAAGATCGTCTTGCAAAACTCATAACTTGCAAAATATTTCTAGGCAGTTGCCTCCTATACATACGCACACACACCAACACACACTCCGAGGGGAAATAGCCTCCATACTTATGGGTCTAAATATATATATAGTTATAATTTTGTATGTATTAGCTTCAATAGAATTTTAATCAGAAAGATTTCTTTAAAATTGGACGCGTTTCCTTAATGTTGAAAGTTAAAAGGTGTAAATTGTATTGATGTAAATTATACTTTTCAAGCTAATAACGAACGTAACTAGGCCTAACGTAGCCTACATAATGTCGCAAGAACACAGCAAAAGATAATTTAAAATAAGCTACAAACTTCTCTCTTCAGTTCATCAGTCAAACATGTAGGCTACCTTTGAAAAACCTTCAGACGATCATTTCAACTTGCTGTGAATACGTCAGCGTTGCCCTCAAACTTCAAGTGTATCTGAGTCATGTGTTTGTTTACAGTTAAAGGTCGTTATTTGTAGCTACATAACGTTTTGTCTTTCAAAATAGCCTGTGTTGTGCGTAAAAAAGTTAGTTTTTCATATACACTGTAAGTTTCACCTACCCCCTCAATATTAACAACACTTGCTCGTTATCAACTTTATCTGAGGGGTTATAAGGAGACAATAGCGTCTTTAAACGTAATTTCTGAATTGCAATAATATAATTTGAAAATGTCGGTGAAGTATGCAATTATTAATTAGTTATTATCATCTGACCCTCAAGCTTGGGACACGACCATATTTGAAAGTGTCGTTTTTTGACGTCCTTAAATATTGAAAACGAACACGTTTGTATTGTATATTTTATTTTACTGTACAATCAGCCTCCCCATCTTAAATTGCATTATAAATATGTTTAGAGTTGTAAATGCATCATAACATAAGTGGGGTACATTTCAGGCATTTAATTAGTCCAACATAATAGATTACAACTTCATCATTTTGAGCAATGTCAGTACTGGTATAGAAGAGCTTAAGACATTTACTTTCACGGCAATTTATGGAAGATTATTCTGTTTGACATATGTTGGTTTGTGACATTCGTCAAGTTGAAACCCAGTCGCAACATATTTGTTTAAAGCACAATGTTACACAGACATGCAAGTGCGCTCTGATACATCGTAGTTTCCATAGTTTTTTAAATTCAGGGGGGTTTGTTTGTGTGTTTTCGCGACCTTTTACGCTGTGACAATAACGCTTCCCCAAAACATTTTAAATTGACAAACTTGTGCATAGTGACTATGTAGCAGTTTGCACCAAATTGCATCTCCTCTTGACCTCGCCAAATATATGCCTCAAATTTAATAAAGACGTGGAGGGCAGTATTCGTCATCGCTGACAGCAAACTGAAGGCCATAGTTTCGACAGCAATGGCCAGAGTGTCTTCTGTCAAGTAGGCTTAGCAAACACCACACAGTACTCTTTCACTCCCTGCACAAACATGTAATGTCTGAGTTGAAATTAAAGCAAAATATAATTTAAAGTGAAAAGCTAGTCCCATGTGAACCAACACACTGGACATTTTCATGTGGAATATCCCCATGAGTATTCATGTAGGGCTAAATTAAATTGGAGAGGTGTACATTTGTCATAGGTTTTCAGGCCTGTTGGGAGCATGGGGGGGACCCCAGCAAGGAGGAAGTGAGGCCGTCCCCTAACCCCTCACCAAGAGGGTGCGATGTTGAGCTGTTTTAACCTTTGCCAGCCTCCCTCTGTGAGGAGGTGATAGGAGTTCAGGGCCCAGTGCACTCTCCTCTACCTTGTCATTGACCCCTCCGTTCGGCGCCACAGGCAGCCTAGCAGGAACCCCTTGCTTTATTTGCAGGAGGAAGAGGGAGGGGGTTATCAATGTGGCCGCCATCCCCTTTCACCTCTCTAGAGTGGCTCCCCTAGAGAGAGATTGGCAGGGCGGTCCCCCTCACACTGTTGTACCCCGCAAACAACAGGGATTCAGTTACTTGTCATTTTGCCAATGTTTATATAGTGGATGTCTAGATGTAGCCTGAAGGACTTTGCTTCTTTCCGGGTTTCTGTTTTTTTTTTTTCCTCTTCTTCTCCCACCCCTCCTTTAAGCACTAAGCATGTCACTGAAGCAGGAATGCAGAGAGCCTGTCCTGCCTCGGAAGGTTGCTCTAAGCGGAACCCCATCTAGTGTTGAAGCGAGGGTTCCTCTGTCTTTAGTCTGTTATGAGAGTGTGAGGGCTGAGGAACTCGACCTCCCCTTCTGAAGTGACTGGTCTCTCGGAGCCTTGCAAGCAAGCGGCCCTGCCGAGCAAAAGTACCGTAGGCACTGCAAACTCTTCACTCTCTCTTGATCTCTCTTTTTTTTTCTTCTATTTTTCCCTCTCTCCACTCACTCGCTTCTCTCCTGTTCACCTGTTCAACTGCTGTGTATCACTCTCTTTTGAGACCGAGATTTTGTTCTTCCACTCTGTGTAGGCTCTTGTTTTCCTGCGGGCCTGTAATCTGGCGTCTCTGTGGCATGTTGATTATGCGATGATCCAACACTATAGGGCACTGTTCCCATTAAAAGTAGTGCTTTATTTCTGTTCTCGGCTCAGCGTTAATCCACACATCTGCTGCAAAAAGGGAACATTTGCAAGTGTTTTATTTTTTTAAGACTATAACAGAAGTCTTCTTTTAAAAGACTCTAATGTATGTAACATGCTATGTAACCTGTAAGATGGTACTTTTTTAGCACAGATAATGTTTCATGCGGGATATATCAAATACCAACAGTGAGCAACAGCCACTGTAACATATTATAGACAGTTACATAGAAATGTAAATTGAATGTTCTGAATAAATGTTCCAAACTAATTTAGATTCATGACTGAATATAATTTGTGTAAGTGTAAAATAATGTCAAGAAATTAATGACTTGGATCTTAGATCTTAGACGAGCTACATTTTCGTCTGTCATATCACAGTTTTTTAGTTTTTTTTTTAAGAAATATTACATATTTGCCAACGAATTAGATCAGAAAGACACAAATCTGAGAACATCAAATGTGTGGTCATGCAGCTAATTCAGTCCTTTCCTAAGTTGACATACTTTCTTTTTCTACATTTTTTTCTTTCAAGGTGTTGGTATTTTGTGCAGATTTTGTTCAGCAATTTCTGCCATCGTATTATATTTAGGTAAAATGCTTCCAAAACATTGTTTAGCAGTAAAGAATATTGGTGCAACTTTTGAAAGAGTACGTCGTGACTACATCATTATTACTCAGATGATGATGATATTTTCGCTCACTTTCTCAGTTTTGACAGCATTATTTCCCACCACTTCAATTTGAGGTGTAATTTAGCCATATGATTTTGCTACCAAATATTTCAGTGTACTTTGACGTTTTCGCATACATTTATGTAAGTGTGAGAGTTGTCAATTTCTAACTTATTTTAGTTTATAAACAAGTTATTCATTACCATATGTGTTGTAAATTAAACAAGTGAAATATGACTAAAGCACGTCGCTACAATGTAATCCACTGTTTTGTGGCTTTGTGAAACATAATATGTTTCAAGAAATAATGAAGCTTTGATTATGCTGAACTGAAAAAGAAACTGAAACAAATCTCCAACCTTGTGAAGAAATATATACTATTTAAAACATATTGTAAGGAAGGACAACACAAACATTTTCATTTCATCCAGCACATCTCACTGAGATACATTTGTAAATGGAGGAGAGGGGGGACTCTTTTCAAATTAACAATTCACTAGGGGACACTGGGGTGGGTTAATATTAAAAGTTTTCATCAGAAGTTGAAGCTTCCCGTTTGCATGGCATGGTGGTGTGAGTCCTGGCTTTACTGTCATGGCAACTTCTGCGTTATCTGATGTTCTAGCGTGGAGAAACATTGAGGGAGATAATCCCTGAATTAAACAGGATCTGGCTTTGAGTCGGGGCCCTGAGATGAGCAGGCTTGTGTGCTGTCACCGCTGCTGCTGCCGTCGCTCCCATGCTGGGTGAACAATGGGAAGCCATCCTGTCCCTCAGTGGGGTTGGGCCGCACTTCTGCGGGATTTCATTTGCAAATGAATCCTCGTGCTGATGAAAATGTAGAGGGTGAAGCCTGCAATGAAAGGGATTCATAGAGAATTGCAATTTGTAAATCAACTTGTATGTTAAACAGCAAGATTTTTGCGCAACAATAAGGAGGGGTGTTGGGAGGGTGGGGTGGGGTCTTAGAATTTGGTGGGGGGTGGTGGTATAGGATGGGAATAAGTCTGGTCCTAGGGGGAAGGGGGGGCAATAGTTGACTCGTCCCTTTTTAAACAACTCCTGCATTTCTTTAATGAGAGTGAACAGAACAAAAACCTGTTTCTCTCTTGTTCTTTAAACATGGGTTGTTATTTTTTTCTTTTGCATCTGTGTTTTATGGCGGTCAGCTATTTTGCTCTTGAACTGCTGTCTGCAGTAGTTTCTGGCCTCTGGCACAAAGTCATTTCTGATTCTTTGTAAGGTGAGAGCAGCTTCTTTTGTGGCAACAACTTATTACATACTTCATCATGACATTTAAAGCCTTCATTACTGCTTTTAGTGTGTTTTACATATGTTTCTGAATTATTATATATATTATATTAGGGAATATTTTGAAAACTTTATTTTTGTGGAATCCAGTTTATTACAGTGCAATCACTTGAGTGTAAAACATAAGTTTTGCTTCTAAATTATCTTGATGTTTTAGATATTTGAATTTTTGCATTTTATATAATTTAACTGTTTAAAAGTGTGAATTGAATTTAGGGAACACTGAGGCCAAATTCTAGTTTAAGATATAAATGCTTTGACATAATGACGGTCCATGTAGTTTTGCTTGGGCTCGGCCTGCCTCGTCCAAGTGGCTGCAGAGGGCTATCTGGATGCCAAAGGCTCTGTTGTTCTTGTCAGCCGCTGATTGCAGCTTGCCCTGGATACAAATGAGTTTAGTGACAGGGATAACCTGTCCAGGGTGCCTTGAGTTGGTTGAAAATGAGCAAAGTTGACAGCAAATTGAAAGTCTAATAAGTCCTTCAAATGGTTGATTTGCGCCCAATGGACAAGTAGACATTGAAGAGTATGAAATATTGGAAATCAATGCGTCTCTATGAAATTTCATTAGGGTCCAATGTCCGTAGTTCATAGTATTTTATGTTTTGATGGATTATCTGAAGATGATGATTGCCTAAGACGGATTGATGAAACCCAGATACGTCTTCAAAGATCACTTTTAAGCAAAAGTTGAGAGGCGTTATTGATTTCTTTTTTTTCTTTCTTTCTTTTTCTCATCCTGTTACTCATAGCGGTGTGCTGAAATCCTTTTCTTTGTCTGTTATGGATTTACTGTTGCTTTTTTGATAGTTGTTTTTGTGAATGTATCAAGAGGGATAAGTGTTAAACTGATTAACTCAAGATTAACAACAAAAGAATTTGAATAGATAAAGCTGCTTCTTCAGCTGCAAAACATTTCTAATCCTCTGTCCTCCCCTCCTGTGTGTGTGTGTTTTTTCCCCCTTCTCTTTTCTTTCTCCAGGCGACGCAGAGGCCTCCTTGGAAGACACCCCCTGCAAGGAAACGGATGCCCACGTCTGTGGCAGATGTTGTGCCGAGTTCTTTGAACTATCTGATCTTGAACAACACCAGAAGAATTGCACTAAGAATCAATTAGTTCTGATTGTGAATGAGAATCCAGCCTCTCCTTCCGGAACCTTCTCACCAGGCTCCCCCCCACATAATCCTGACGAGCAGATGAATGACACAGTTAATAACACAGATCAAGTAGAGGGCTGTGACCTTTTGGAGCAGAACACACCCAACAAAGAGGAATCCATGGAAGTGGATGTGTCAGGAATCACTGCTGGGGATGACGACAGAGGAAGCCACGTTGAAGGAGGAAGCCCCATCAACAGCAGCAGCAGCGGTAGCGGAAGCAGCAGCAGCAGCCATGGGGGCTCAGCGGTGGGCAACCCGCCCAGCTCCACCTCTCTACCTCAGCTGGGCAACCTGACCGCGCTGGGCAACATCTCCATGATCAACAGCAACGTCATCATCGAGAACCTGCAGAGCACCAAAGTGGCCGTGGCCCAGTTTTCCCAGGAGAACCGCACCTCCGGGGGCCAGCGGGTAGCCGTGCCGGCCCTGATGGAGCAGCTCCTGGCTCTGCAGCAGCAGCAGATCCACCAGCTGCAGCTCATCGAGCAGATCCGCCACCAGATCCTGCTGCTGGCCTCCCAGTCCCCCGAGATGCAGGTGCCTCCCACCTCCTCCCCTGCCACATCGGGCTCCACCGCTAACCCGCTGACCACCCTCAGCTCCCACCTCTCCCAGCAACTGGCCGCTGCTGCAGGCTTAGCTCAGAGCCTGGCAAGCCAGTCTGCCAGCATCAGCAGCCTGAAGCAGATGGCCAGTGCAGTGCAGCTACCACAGAGCACCTCTGGGGCTGGCGAGTCGTCTCAGAGCATGGGACCATTGGCAGTCACCGCCCAACCTGGCGAGAAACGCCCAGCGGCCACCAGCCTCCACGCTCAGCTCAATCCCTCTCTGCCGAAATCAAGTGCGCCAGGCTTTGGGATTGGTAGCTTACTAAACCCCACTGCAAACCCACTTCTACCTCATCCCCCGCCAGGCAACCCCATGTTTTCTAGCTCCCTGCCCAGCATTGGCAGCACCGTGGAGGACCTGAACTCGTTGGCTGCGCTGGCAAGGAAAGGCAAGCCGCCCAATGTCTCGTCCTTTGAGCACAAGAGCAGCTCAGAGGAGGCATTCTTCAAACACAAGTGCAGGTTTTGTGCCAAGGTGTTCGGGAGTGACAGTGCCTTGCAGATCCACCTGCGATCTCACACTGGAGAGAGGCCATACAAGTGCAACATCTGTGGCAACCGCTTCTCCACACGTGGCAACTTGAAGGTCCATTTCCAGCGTCATAAAGACAAGTATCCGCACCTTCAGATGAACCCATATCCTGTCCCCGAGCATCTGGACAATATTCCAACAAGCACTGGTATTCCCTATGGCATGTCTATGCCTCCTGAGAAACCTGTCACCAGTTGGCTGGATAGCAAACCGGTTCTCTCCACTCTCACTTCCTCTGTGGGCATGTTGCTCCCACCAACAAATCCCAGCCTGCCCCCGTTCATCAAGAAAGAAGAGAATCACTCTGTCGCCATAATGAGCCCTTTCAGTTCAGCTAAAAGTGAATCGGGCGCAGCAGAGGCCTCTACTAAAAGCAACAACGGCGGGTCGGAAGAAGGGGACAGTGCGACTCTGCCTACCTCAAATGGAAAGAGTGAAGAGAGCAGCCAGTCGTCGAACTTGATGATGGGCATCCGCTCTTCCGCAGAGAGCACCACAGAGTACACCATGTCCAACAGCCCTCCCATGGCCACCAACCCGCTCATGCCCCTCATGTCGGAGCAGTTCAAGGCCAAGTTTCCGTTCGGCGGCCTCCTGGACCCCCTGCAAGGATCAGAGACCTCCAAGCTGCAGCAGCTGGTGGAGAACATCGACCGCAAGGTGACAGATCCCAACGAGTGTGTCATCTGCCACCGTATTCTGAGCTGCCAGAGCGCGCTCAAAATGCACTACCGCACCCACACCGGGGAGAGGCCCTTCAAGTGCAAAATCTGCGGCCGGGCGTTCACCACCAAGGGGAACCTGAAGACCCACTACAGTGTCCACCGCGCCATGCCTCCGCTCAGGGTGCAGCACTCCTGCCCCATATGCCAGAAGAAGTTCACCAACGCTGTGGTTCTGCAGCAGCACATTCGCATGCATATGGGCGGGCAGATCCCCAACACCCCGATGCCCGACAGCTACTCTGAGTCCATGGGGTCAGACGCGGGCTCGTTTGACGATACGAACTTCGATGACCTGGAGAACATGTCCGATGACTACATGGAGGGAATGGAGGATGGCCTGGACTGCAACAGCATTCCAGACACCCCGAGGTCAGCCGACATATCGCAGGACAGCCTGTGCAACTCGCCCAACCCACACGAGCATACAGAGGGCCACGAGGGCCAGGAGATTGGCAGGCAGCGAGGGTCCACGGAGGACCTGCATGTCGGCAAAATGAAGGTCACTGAGAATGGTTTGATGGAGGGTGATCACCTCACCAATGATTCCTCGTCCCTGGGAGGCGACATTGAGAGCCAAAGTCTGGGAAGTCCGGCCGTCTCCGAATCTACCTCTTACATGCAAGCGCCGTCGCCATCCAGTGGGATGCCCCACCTGCACATGCGAAAATCCCCCAGCCTGGACGAGCGTCATCAGAGAGCCATGTCCCTGGAGCAGATTAGCGCGAGCCTAATGCAATCACACTCTGCCGGCCTCGGAGCCCTCGACCTGACGTCCATGAACTCGTCGAAAGATGCCTTGGGCATGCTCTTCCCCTTCCGTGACCGGGGCATTTCCAAGAACACCTCGTGCGACATCTGTGGCAAGACGTTCGCCTGCCAGAGTGCCTTGGACATTCACTACCGAAGCCATACCAAAGAAAGACCGTTCATTTGCACAGGCTGCAACAGGGGCTTCTCCACCAAGGGGAACCTGAAGCAACACATGCTCACCCATCAGATGCGGGACCTGCCCTCTCAGCTGTTTGAGCCCTCCAACACTAGCTTGTCCACCAGCTCCAGTCCCTCGCTCCTCTCCATCAGCTCCCTGTCCTCTATGATCAAGTCAGAGGTCAACAGCTTCCTCCCGAGCTTTCATAACGAAGTCAAGGATCTGCCCTCGAGCGTGGTCACCTCCTCGGCCTCCACGTCCCCGGTCCTGTCTTCTGGCCCGCCACGCAGAACACCCAAGCAGCACTACTGCAACACCTGTGGGAAGATGTTCTCCTCTTCGAGTGCACTGCAGATCCACGAGAGGACTCACACTGGAGAGAAGCCTTTCGCCTGCAGCATCTGCGGCCGTGCGTTTACCACCAAAGGAAATCTCAAGGTAAATTTCTCTACCATGGAGCCCCAAAAGTTGTGTAAAAACTAGATAATCACATCAACATTTTCTTTGCTATTCAGAATTTTCGTAATAATAGGCACAAAGTGGTGCATAATTAATGTTAATCATCTTGTTAGCCTTAGAGGTACACAAGCGGAAAAATTGAGTCACCCCAGTTAATAGAACAAAGTGGGAGGAAACCTTAGTCCCTGATATTTAGACTGCAACTTGGAATGGTTTTACAGTTACCTAAGGCTATTACTCACAACTATGTCAAAGGATGCATTTTCTCATGTTAATCTGGCAAGAAACATGATGTTCCCTTCATTATAAAGAACCACCTCCATACTTCATCTGGGATTAGAATGTGTTCAGCTGGCATACGTGACCCATCCACTCAGCTGTGAAGAATAAGAGAAACCTGACACATTTGAAGCTTAAATTTCAGGAAGGAATATAAATCTGTATCTAGCCGCCTCACATCCCCTGAATAAATCAGTAATTGTAGAGGCCTGGTTTGTTCATGTGAAAGGAAAAATACATGACACAGGCAAACACTGTGAATGAAAAGGCTATGACTGCTTAGAATTTAGTTTAAATAGTTTAGATCAGATTTTAGAAAGCAAAGATTTGGCATTTGTATAATAGGTTGACTTAATCAAGTACACACATATTTTAGTAAGCCATTGCATATATATATCCATATGGATACCCTGTTACTGCCAAGAGAGAAACATAACCTTGTCACATGCCAAGAGATTTGCATGGTAACTGAGGTACATCTTATAGAAACTAATTCAATAATGACTACCCCAATTATTCACATCACTCATGCTTCTTCTATGCAGAAAGGAACAGTTTGTTCCTCTGCTAAGGGCACGTCAGCAGTAAATGTCAGATAGAATAATACACACAGTAAGGACAGTGGGCAGTTGTAGTTCTAACCAGGTCACAAGCTGTCCTTATGAAACTGTACATATCACTTCAAATTATCCAACCAAAAAAACAATAACACACTAAATGAACACTAAGAAGTGTGATATATCACACATTTTTGGGTCCATATAGCCTTTCAAGGTTTCCAGAAAATGGGCCTATTTAATACTAAATACTTTCATTACTTTCTCCCTTTTTTCCATTGCATCATCTTGTATGTTGTGGTACATTGTTGTAGCCAAATTTGTAAACATTGCTAATTCCACCCCCTCTTTCTCTTCCTCTCCTCTCTATTTGCAGGTCCACATGGGCACACACATGTGGAACAGCGCCCCCGCCAGGCGTGGACGCCGGCTGTCTGTAGACGGGCCAATGGCATTCCTCGGGTCCAACCCGATCAAGTTCCCTGATCTCTTCCAGAAAGACTTAGGCCCCCGAGCTGGCAACGGGGACCCAGCCAGCTTCTGGAACCAGTACGCCGCCGCCTTCTCCAACGGCCTGGCCATGAAAACCAACGAGATCTCTGTCATCCAGAACGGCGGCCTGCCACCCTCCCTGTCTGGAAGCGTGGGCAACGGCGGCAGCTCGCCAGTGGGAGGCCTGACCGGCAGTCTGGACAAGCTGCACAGCACCGAGTCCGGTGCGGCCTTGGCCGGCCTAGAGAAGATGGCCAACACGGAGAACGGGACTCACTTCCGCTTCACACGATTCATGGAAGACAACAAAGAGATTGTCACCAACTAGAAAATGAGACTTGTCATGATCCTTAAAAGTATTCACACACATACACACACAGATACATAAACAAGTGTGTACACACACACACACACACACACACACACACACACACACACACACACACACACACACAGGAGTATATACAAACATGCACAGAAGGAGAACAAAGGACGGAGTTCAAACAATTGATCTGGCTTGCCATTGAAACTTTATGAACATGAGTGTGAAGAGAACTTGCTTTTTTGTACAATGTACAACCTGTTATAGTTTTAAAGGAGCTTATTTATTAGTGAATATAACCTTGCTCGGAAACCAAGTGGAAGCATTAACAGTTATTTAGTTTTTTCTCTCCTCTTCGCCCGAATGGACCTGTATGAGTGCTTAAAATGTGCTTTTGGAACTTAGTATATCTGGGTAGAATACTTTACCTTGGCATTAAATTATTTTCTATCTGTAGTATATATAACTAAAAATGTTGATGTTCATGTTATGCATTAGATCTTGAATAAGCAAAACAAAAGTGGTTGTAAATAATGAACACTGATCTGTGCTAGATGGTCAACCAGCTGTGTATTAACTTTTCCTCCATGAAAAAAAAATATTTAAACTTCAGGCAAGGGACTAACAAGTAGTCCTACAACCAACTGCTCTTGGTCTTTTATTTAAGAGAAAAAGTAACTGCATTTCAGTCCTTCCTTTTAGAGTTAATACATTTTGTTCTTAAATGTTCCCTGTATAGTGCTTTTTATTCTATGTTCAGTTTTTTTTGTTGTTCATTTAAACCTTTTGGCTTACTGGCTGTAAACCTAAATGCAGGACAGTTGTTAGTGAAGAGAAGAATTCCAAGAAAGGTCTCCATCCTGGTTTTGAACTGTAGAAAAAAATGAAATGCCTTGTTGGTGTGATTCTGGATTCCATGTTGCTGCTATACTTAAGCATCCCCATTGACATCAAATGCAAAATGTGTTGATGCGCTCTGTAAATACTATCAGATGTGGAACAACAATTTCCATCACACAACAAATGTAAATATGTTGCTCACAAGACAACGTCCATCTTGGCCAGGGGACAAATAATAGTGTTTTTATAAATATAAATATATATTAGGTTTGAAAACCATTGGACTGTTACATGCACTTTCTTGGAAAGTTGGAAAGATCTTTATGGGTCCAGTTTCTCTACACTTTAATACCTACTAACATCTAAGATACTGTAATTCTTTACTCTAATAATCAAATACATCAGTTTTCCAAAAGAACGCAAATGTGTGGTTGTTGCATTTCTTCCTTTTCATATTTATTTATTTATGATTTATGCTACTTGAAAGGTCACAAGTTCACGTTTTCTGGCCACTAATATGTCTTTTTTTGTGTGTTTTCTCAATTCAAACTACATGGCGGCTTGTTTGGTTGCATAATTTCATATGTGTATTTCGGTGTGACACAAACGCTTGTAAGTTGAGTATTCTTTAGGCTGACAGCCTTTTGCAGATAAAACTGTATTTAAAACAGGCTGTAAGTCTCCCCCTCTTCTGTGCACTGAGCAGCATCTTTAACATTGGCGTGTCAACAGTCTGCATCCGGATGTAGATGCAATTAGTGGGAACACCAGCTGGATGCTAGCATGGTCATTAAAAAACATAAAGCAACCGAAGTCAGATTTCTTAGTTCATCATTCCCTCCGCTGTCAGGCCTCTGAATCTTTAATTAAAGAATCGATCGGTTTGAAATCCTCTGTCTTTTAGCGTTTATTTAGATGGATTTATCAGAGCTGCCAGTCTTGCGAGGGTAACTTGTTTTTTCCCTTCACATCATTTGATGGATGTATTTTCTGAGCCGTACTAAATGCAAGATTTAACAGATATTTGGAAATGAATATTATAATTCTCAAGAGTTCTCAAGATCTCGAAATTCTACGTATGGTCTCACCATTTGGCTACGGGCTATATTACATTGGGGAGGTTATTTGATTAAACGGGGTATTTTTAAACTGTAATTCGGGAATGTTGTCCCCTATGTTATTTCGACCACTTAATCTGGATGCTCACTGAATTGACTGAATGTAAGGAAACCACATAGGAGTTAGCCTACTTAATGTCCTCAACAATTGGCCATTGCATCTAACTTATAAACACCAAATCAAACCTATTGCTTTAAAAGTCGGGGATAGGCTACATTTCTCCGGCCGAATAAGATGTATTTGGTTTCTTTTCTCTTATTTGAAGTGATATTTTTCCCCTTTTTGCTTTTCACCAGCTGCATTTAATTTAACACATCATTGCACTTCCTGCAATGCAGGATCTGTTAATTTGAGCCCAGCATCCTCTCTCCCTCGCCCCTTTCTCCCCCTCCTCTTTGGATTTTATAGCTGGCTAAATTCCCCAATATTTACAAGATCTCGATGCTAAATGATCCTTGCAAAAGAGCCCAGGACCGACGGTGGATCCCCGCCCCCCGCGCCTGTTTTCCTTTTGACGGTCACATCTGGTCCCCCGATACAGCTTTGTTTGAACAGCGCATCAGCTTCCGGATTCTTTTATTACAGAAACGAATACCTGACTGACCACTGTTTATTGACCTTAAAGAAACGCGAAAGTGTTCTAATCTTTGCTAGGGGGATCTGATGAAATGTCTGATTCAATTGCGTGAGCTGTTTGAATTTGAAAGAAAAATGAAAAAAGAAAAGATAAACTGCGAATTCGCGTGAACAGGTCGTGATTGAATCTTTTAGATGTAACTGTTTTAATCAGTGATGTAAATGTAAATGTCAAATGTGGAAGCCCATCACCATCTATCGCCGTTAATGATAAGTTGTTCAAAATCATCCAAACGCTACGATGCAGCTATGTTGCCTAGGTTATGCGTGCATAAGACATATTAGGAAAAGTAGGTTAGTTATACTGTTTTGATAAATGTGTAACTTATGTCACCACTAAAAGGGCAATCCATGACCCTACATAGAAACAGCCATTCAGTTACATCAGTATGGCCTGATAATTATTTGACAATTATTTAAATGCATCTCATAAAGAAAGCCATCCAAAAGTTACATCCAGGGCTTGATGAAATCTTACAGTGTTTTCTCTTTTATATTATCACCCCTGACCAACGTGCGTCTACTGCACTCACATGTATAGTATTGTCCTCTTCTTGATTTGATGGTCAGAAAGGCACACATAAATGTATTTTATTTGTTTTATTATATCCATGACACAATTGCATTTACTTAGAAACACTTCTGAAATGTTTCACTGCAGCCTGAATGTGTTGTACATTTTATTCCTCCCAAATTACTGGTGATGAAAAATAGTGCTTCCACTATGATGTTACCTAAATTATATAACACAGAGAACAAATACTTGGTTTTTAGTGTGTCATTATGTTTGGTCTATATGTTAAGCTATCCTTCAGCTGTTGCCTAAGGTTGTATAATTGCGTTGTGATTTCAGTAAATCTTTTCCTTCAGTGGGATAGCAAGTCTGTGTAATGATGTAATCCAGCAATGGAAAATAAGTTTGCAAAGATATGCCCATTTCATTCTGGAATATTCCCTTTTAATTTGTGTTTCCCCTTCAACTCAGTCATTTAAAAGAGATCAAATCGAAATGCATGAGTCCAGATTCTACAAACTACCGTTGATTACTAACTGCATAATTATATGAAAATAACAGACTTGTTGTATATTTGATGGCGATTTTTGGGAGAGCACTTTGGAGAAAACACAAAGCACATGAGCACGTTGTTTCTGTCATGTAGTCATTAAAAAAGAGAGAGAATCAGAAAAGCTTTCGTGGAGGTCCGACGCCTCGTGCCCGTGCAATACAGATGCACTGGGATGAGTCGCCATGGTCTCCACACGGTCTCCACAGTGTCTTCTCTGCACCCTGCAGCTCACGTTTGACTGAGTATTGATTAAGCTGTGCGGTATTACAGAAACACTCGAATCTCAGGTGGCAAGAGTGTAAAATTGATCTCTTCCACTGTGCCTTCACCATGAGTGGCTTTTTATCCCCCCCACTCATCAAGCCAATACCCCCCATCCCCCCCCCCCCCCCCCCCCAACACACACACACACACACACCACCATCATCACTCCCCCAAGCCACAAGCACCACAGGAGGAACAGGGAATAGGACAGGTTGAAACATGATCACAAGCAGCTGAGAAAGGGTTTCATGTCTCTACCCCCTATATAACCTCTCTCATGGGCTCTCACGGGCTGGCCTTTGAAGTTTTGATGGACATGAATATGTCAAGAGCTGGACCACACTGTGAGGAGTCGCAGTTTTTCTTTCTCTCTTTCTATTTTTTCCCTTTAAAATGGCTATCTGCTCAAGCCCATCACAAACAGTGTTGTTGTACCTACACGGGACGGTGTCAGTCATAGGGCTGTCTGCTCTCCATCAGCCTTATTGATTTTCTGCTGGTTGTTATGATAGGATGCTTCAGTGTTGTGGTTTAATGGACTGGAGTCGAGTGCAAGGGTTTTTCTGTTACGTGGTACTGTAGGATTGAATAGCAGAGCTTTGCTATGTCAAGCACCAGTTTGACATTGCTCTTCCTGTTGCGTTATGTAGTTCTGTTTGTTGCCAAATTGTTTCACAACTCTACGCAGGTCATGGAGTTGATTCTCGCTCAATGTGTTCAACTGGACTACACTGGTCTGAACAAAGTCACCCTATAATAAGACAGTTGGAGAGTAGCTTTGACTGCAAAGCTTTGATCCAGCTGTGTCTTCGCTGTCCCATGGCCACGTCCCACTGCTTCATGCGCCCACCCCTGGTCTCCAGACCCCCCTCATTCCCCTTGTGTAGTTGCCACACACACACTACCTCCCAGCCCCATCCACAGCCCAAGCCCCAGCCCCAGCCCCAGCCCCAGCCTAGCCCTCAGGAGTCAATACTGACTGTCTGTGGCCCGGGGGGCCGCAGAGGACTCCCTGCTGGCGTTGACGCCACATCAAAGGCCTGCTGGGAACAATGGGAGGCCGTGTGTTTGGCCGGTCTGGGACAGCAGGCCACACCTGCGTAGCCTGACTGTCAGTCACTCCCAGGTGACAGGCCTGCCGTATGCGTCCCAAAAGCAGCCCTCGGAGAGGCCTCAGGGGCGTGAAGCGGGACATTAAGCAAATGGAGGGAAGTCTTTCTATTGTTGTTTTCTTTCTTTTAAAATATTTCTTTTCAAATGACAGTTTTTACTTCTGAGTTTCTGTCTCTTGTTTCTGTTTCCCTCTCTTCCTGACTTGCCTCTTTTCTCACTCTCTCTCTCTCTCTCTCTCTCTGTCTCTTTGGCTCCCTCCCTCAGCCATCTCTTTTCCTCTCCTCCTCTGGTTCTCATGACATAGTTTCCTGTGGAAAGAAGAGACAGTCTCCACGTCGTGTACACAGCTGGGTGGAAGAAGAGCTCCAGATTGTGAGCGCAAACACAGAGCTAGATTCTTCTCTGCCTCTGCATGTGTGTGTATGTGTGTGTGAGTGTGAGAGTGAGGGCGTATGCATAGTTATCACACAAAAGCAATCAAAGCCACAGTGGAAACATTCATCCGCCCAAAACTAATTCAGTTAAAACGGCATCAGTCTCTAGTCCCCCTCGTTTTTGTCATTTTGACATTCAAGTTGGCCCTTTAGACTGGCATAGTTTTAAGATAGTATTTACATGCTTTATTTAAGTGGCACCGCCATCTGGAGACTGTCCAAGTGTGGAGGTCATTTATCTCTCTGTTTATCCACCCCCCACCCCCCTTCCTCCCCCTTTTGTGTGGTGAGAAACAGAGGGACTGTAAGATATTGCATTTCGGGCCTCTATTGTGCCCATCTGAGTCCCCAGACTTAATGTGGGGTCTGGGTGGGGACTGGCAGCCTGGGGGTATTTGGGCCATACTTTAATAAAGCACTCATGCTTGCAGAAACAGCACAATGATCCATTTCCCCATTGCTGAGCGGTATCGCTCGGGCTTGCCAGTGAATGTACTGTAAGGTCTTGTCTTACCTACAGTTCTTCTGTCGTCTGAGAGCCCCTCCTTCTCTCCTCCTCCTCTCCTCCCCTCCCCCCCCCCCCCCCCCTCCGCCTTCCCTGTTTATCATCACCAGCAAAATTGCAGGGCCCTTTTTAGTAGGGTTTTATTGCAAGAGAGACATTTAGTGACATTGTGATGCTAATGCCTCGAATTTTCGGCGGTTTGAGTTTACCCCATTCACAGGTAGTCTGGCTCATAAGAAAGCTTGTATGAAAACACAAAAACATTTTTTTCAAAAGAAAGGTTCGGTATTCTCTTTGACGGAACTCTATGTCCAGTCCCATGTGTGTAATTTAATGTGTATCTCCATTTAAGGGAGAATCACACACACACGCACACACACACACACACACACACACACACACACACACACACATACGCATGCACACACACACTGCTCTGTGGTACAGTAGAATAGAGGCCAGATCGGCTTTCTTTTCTTTAAGAGACCCGCTTCAAGATTAAGTACGCTGATTGTGCCCCTTTCAGCATCAGAATTAGGGCCGGTAACCTTAGCCATCACTGTCTACCTCAAGTCTAAGACGCACAGTCTCACGGACATTCTCTCTTAATGTCATCTCCACGATTAGATTTCCCTCATCACAATATGTCCTTAAGAAAAAAAGACAAAAAAAGACGTTAATAAAATATCCTCTCCAACCTTCCTCTCCCTCACTTTTGTGGTGATGGGATGTGACGTTTACTTATACAACTAGTGGTGAATGATGTACTGTAAGTGGATTAAAAAATAAGACACCATGTCAGGGTCTTTAAGTGTCTCTTCCTCTATGCATTGTTCCATTTTGTTTTTTTCCCCTCCTCCTGGGGCTTCCACTGGTCCCTCTCTGCAGAGGTGTGGGTTACTCTGTAGGCGATCCACTAGGACGCTCTGAGTTTTATTGAACTTGTCATTTTTGGCCCTGAAGAGGACAGGGTACCTGTGAGAGGACATAATCCCTCAACTGCCATCTCACGCTGACAGCTGACGCATCCTTCATCCCCCTCAAGCTGTTCACATTGAGTCAAAACACTCCCTGTATATTTTAGCTTGTTTCCTTTAAGGAAGACCATAAATAACATTACACCTGTAAAGCTAGGGGTAGGTAGGCCACACAAGGACAACACAAGCCTTTGCTCATAAGCATTTAAGATACAGCATAAGCTATCAATGACAGTATAAGTGGACTGATATGTGCTATCAGTGACAGTATCCACCTTTAAAAAGTCTATCCATCCCCCCCAAAAAAGGGTTTCTGTAGCCATCCACCTGTTCTATTCACTGACTGAATGCACATGGCTTTTCCAGCTTTATCATTAACCCTGCTGTAATGAGCAGTGTAGGTACGCAGTAAAACAGAGCACATGAATATGCATGGACATATTGTGAATGGCTGCCTGGCCTCTTTTTTTTCACCCCGAGGATCGTGGGAAAACGATGGAGGTTCTGATAAAGAGGGGGGTGGGCGGTGGGGGGTTCAGTGCACCGCCGTCACAGGCTACGGGAGGCTTTCCACACGAAGAGCACGGAAACCTGCCGACCTTGATCCCACTTGTAACCTTGTCCAGTGTTGTCCTGTTGGAGGTGGGCCAGTGTTTGATATGCCTGCAGCGCTGAGGTGGATTATGAAGTATGGGAACCAAGGCAGGTTCCTCGTTTTAGTCTTGCAGTCGTGGCAACTTTGGTCGACTACTTCCTTATTTAAAGGGCAAGTGTACTGTATATGTAGTTCTGTTTGCTCCTGAAAAAACACTCTGAGCTTTTCAGAGGCCTGTGAACACATCACCTGAGATTAATAACAAAATAGGACCAAACCTCTGGGTTAACATTTAATCATGTTACAGAGAAGAGTCTACATGAAAGCACTGAGCCATATCATTATGGAAGAGAACACGCGAGTCTGAGAGATCATACGACAGTGCTTTAGTCAGGCAGACGATTGCTGATGACATAATCCATATCAGGGCCTTTGATAGGAAAACAAACCTTTGGTTATTTACAAACTAAATATAAGCAAGAACCTGAACCATCATGTCTGCTTCAATACCAAGCATTTTTAAAAGGTTTGAGTGCACCGCAAACCTGCCCTCTCCATTAAGGAATCAATCCGTATAAAAACACCAGATTAAATTGACTGACCCTCATATACTTAATTATTGCAGCTACTTGACCAAATAACATTTCTCAGGATAGTGTGCGCCACCGACTATCAATACTCCTCTAATCGCCGATAGTTATTGCACTGCTTTGTAATGACTCCACATGGCCATTCTGCAGTGGTCAGTGCGCTAGTCTGGGTGGGGGTGAGCGGTGGGGGCAAATGGGATGCTAAACGGCTGCACAAACAATTTGATTATGCCGTTTAATTTCCGTCATATAGATCTCTCTCCTCCCCTCTCCTTTGCTGATGCATCCAGTTCCTCACTGAGCTACCGCAGCATAGTGCTGACCCACTGACCACAAGGCACTGAGAGTGAGTGGGACGACCCTTCCATATCGCTCGCTCTCTCTCTCTCTCTCTCTCCCTCTCTCTCTCTCTTTCTGTCTCACGCTCTCTCTATGTCTTTGAGCTCAGCCTCCTCTAATCGATACTGGCTCTTCAGCGTTTATGAACCACGACTACTTGACATTTACTGCTCAGGGTGGTGCCGGGGGAAAACGGGTGGTGGCGAAAAAATCATACACACTTTTTTTGCTTTGATCCATTTTCTCCGCGCTCAACCAAGCATGGCGCTTGTCCAACAGGTTGCTTCGCTCACAGGGGAAGTGTAAGCACTTGGCTCAAGCAGGGTTTCATTTATTTATTTATTATTTTTCTTTTGTTCATGCTGGGAGCCATTATTGTAACTGCAAAGAAGTACTTTGGAACAGAAATATCCACTTTCTTTCGTGTTGAAACCCTCCAAAGGCCTCTCTAGCAGAGTTTGATCCGATAATTCTGTGTCACTGGGAAAATGTCATGCTGTTGTCTGGCCATCTTGTCTGGTAGTTGTTTACGGTTTAACCATTAACCGACTCTTCCAAACGGAGAAATGAGCCGTTATGCCCAGCCCTGCCACACAGTTACCCAGTTCCTCAAATTAACATTTCAATTCAAAACCAATAATAATGCTTTGTGCCGGGCCTGAATGGAGCCCTCTGCAAGGGGAAGGCGATACCTCCTGTTACCCCGTACATGAAAAAGCTCCTTCATCCTCCCCCTAAATGGGCCACACAGCCAGAGGTCAACCAATCAGCCTTGTAATGTTGGTTCCTGTATGGACTAACTTCTCCACGGTGGACAATGGCTGAGGAATTACCCATACCAATTTCATCCACTGCATTGAAGGAAATGCATTTTTAGGATCTAGGGGTTACTTTGTATAACAATGCAGTGGAATTTCTATGGCACTAATGACTGACTACTAATCTGTTTTATTGCCTAAACTTTAGTATTTGCATACAAGTTGTGAGCATTGAATTTTTTATTTTTTTATTTGAAGTTTTTTGTATGTTTTAATTGATTTGCATTTTCCTCTATAAGAGTGCTCCTTGCTGGTATATGTCCATTTGAGAATTAACCAAGTATTATAGTAATTGCAAGACAAACTGAAACAATATGATATTTGCTTTCTATAGTTATCAATGCTGCATATAGTGTGTGTTTGTATATGTGTGTGTGTGTGTGGTGTGTGTGTGTGTGTGTGTGTGTGTGTGTGTGTGTGTGTGTGTGTGTGTGTGCGTGCGTGTGTGTGTGTGTGTGTGTGTGTGTGTTTATATGTTCCATTTGTGTGTGTGTGTGTGTGTGTGTGTGTGTGTGTGTGTGTGTGTGTGTGTGTGGTGTGTGTGTTTGTGTGTGATTATATGTTCCATTTGTATGTGTGTGTGTGTGTGTTTGTACGTGTTGAAGACAGAGATGGAGTGCACACCTCTATAAGCATGGTGCTGCTGGTGTGAGTCTCTCTTGATGTGTGCACTGCTGATATGTTCAGTGACAGCCCATCCCGAGCACTCAGAGGGGGCTACAAATTAACACACTGTGCACTTTTTGGGGGCGGCTTGGCCAGGCTCTCGCAAAATGGAATTTGGTGCCAGACACTGAGTCTCTGCCAAGAAGATGTCAGTGTGGCTAAGAGAAAGCTTGTAGCAGGGAGGTGGTGGGGGGTAGGGAGGTGCGCGGAGAGCAGATTACCCCCGGAGAAGATGAGGGGAAAAGACACGGGGCAATTTCAGCAAGACTTTATTTCTATTGTGGCGAGATGAGCAGAGGGGCTGATTGTCTGCGCTGGATCGAGAAGAGAGGTCTGTCCTGAGAGATGTCTGAGCTGGTCACAGTGTGGTGCAGTTCATTCTTGTCTGAGTAAATAAAAGTCATTGCAGTTATACAGTCTGCTGTCCACATACACGTGGACATGCAAGTGGATACAGATTCTGTTGATGCAGATATTACGCACTGATTACACACCATGCTGTTTGTTCCGTGCAATTTGAGCCGACACATTTGATATAACATCCCCACCCTTTCCATTCCATGGATCACTTGTCTTTCATATATCCTAATTCTAAGCGCTTACCTTCAATAATATAGTTAGTGTTACTGGACTAATAAAATTAATAATATAACAATAAACATCTGGAGGGTGTTTTATTAAAGGTCTGAGAAATGGTCGACACCGGGTTGTCAGGTGGTTGCATGACAGTTGTATGCATGGGTGCTGACGTCGCCTACGTCTGTAGGAGGGTGTCTGTGCTAATAAGGCACCAGTGGGATGCCCACCCGCTTAGGCTGTCAATGAGCTCGTCTTGATCTGAGGATTAAAGCCACCGTTCCAATTACAGCCAAGTGCCTGGAGGTTTGTCAGGCATCGACATGGACGCCTATCAATGGACCCCAGCATGTTTTCAGGGGTGTGGTGAGGGGGCGCTGAATTACTAATGCAAGCCACATCGTTAGGAGGGGAGCGAAGGGGAGCAAGGAGTAGTTGCCCTGTGACGTTTTATCAAGAAATGCTAAACACTGTCATGAGAAAACAATGCTTTAATCCCTAGAGGGAAGTTCATCTCTTTACTTGCAGTGGTGCTTTCAGACAGATGTTTTCTATTAACCAGTTAGTGTGTGTCATGTGTTGCCATTATGACCTTAACAATTACATTTTTAACATTAGAAGGTAATTAAAGTACACACACAGAGCACTATAAAACTATATATTAATGCAATTTGATTTGATTTGACCCATTGAGGGGGACTAAGTTCAGCAAAGTGTTGGTAACCTAACATGCTAATCTCTCTCTTCGGGCCATCAATCGAGGCAGAGCAGAGACTATGACAGGTTAGAACACATGGTCATATGACACCAGCTACATTGCAGGTATTGAATATTCACCATTTGGTGTGATTTACATTGTTCCCTGTCCAAGAGATTATGCTGAGTAAGACTTTAGCACATGGCTCCCCCTTTTTTTCATGAAATGAAAGCCTTAAAAGGACTTGATCCATCTCCGAAAACGTCAGGTTCCCTGGGAGCTGCATGTTTTATGTACTTTGGGCTCAAACAGCCATAGTGGCTAAACCTGAATGCTGTAACATTACCTATGGGTGATGTCAGAAGAGCCTAATTAAAAATGAATGGAGGCCTCGCTGCATTTCCTTGCCAGGTTGTTTGGTAGAGAGGTTGGCTTAGAAAGAAAAGCTCATCAAATCACTTTTTTTTTCTTCGTCTGTGTGTCCATGTCATTCTAAACCACCAGTGAACGGGTGCAGTCTAGGCTGGGAATCTCGGTGGTCTGGGAGTGAATAGAGAAGCGGGAATCACCTGTTCAAAGCTAATGGATTTGAAATAACGCAGCGGCCTGCTCTTTAACGAGGGTTGGATTAATGAAAGGGACCCCCCCACCACCACCACCACCTCTTTCACCCCTGCACCCAATCCTCTCCCCTCCTTACCTCCCCTTTCCCCCATTTCCTTTTACCTAGTATTGCATGACAACATTTTCAAATTACATTCGGGAGCAGATAATTCACTTATTTTGAGTAATTGGGTGCTGACCAAGGTTAATATGTTCAGTGTCATTAAATGAAAATGTTCTGTTGTAAGTGGAACTGTATGATACATGAGGCATTCTCAATAGCCTGGCTTGGGCCCTTTCAGTTCATTCTGCTGCTGGCTGCTGAGTCCCCCGTCCCCCCCCCCCCCCCCCCCCCCCCTTTTTTTTTATTTGAATGAATTCAAGCATGAATTCTGCGAGGGAAAGATCAGAACAGTTATATTCAATTCTGTTTGGTACCCAGCTGAATGAAGTGACCTTTAAGATAAAGCGAATCTCTTGAGCAAGTCAGGTGAATAAAAGCCCACACAAAGAGGGCAGATGTGCTGAAAGGAACTTTTTAAATACAGGCAAGCTGGCTGAAGGAGGCCTGGACGGGCTGGCAGTGAAAGGACTGCTCACTGTTAGCCCATAACCCCCACTGCCACAAGGCAGGAAAGCAAGCTTCAGCTCAGCAGAGCAAAAGATACACATCCAGAGTTTAACTTTCAGACTTTGCTTTAAGCATTTTAGAATTTTGTGACCCAAGAAGTCTAGATGTTCACTGTAACCAAACTATGAAGAACTTTCTGAGAAGCAGGTTAGTTGGCCAATTCCATTCTCCGATCAGACTGAGAGAGAACAAAAAGATGTGATTAGTTTAGTTAGTTTAGTTAGCAGAGGTATTTTAATTTGGACGGGTACAGCTTGAATTGCACCTCCCTGCTTATATGAGAAAAGGGCTCTGCTTGCGTGGCTCAGGGGGGAGGGCCCATAACGTGCCTCTCTCCCCAGTGATACCAACACTGTAAAACTTAACTGAATGTGAAAACAAGCCCGAAAGAGGGACAATTAAACCTAAAAGAATGCAGTAAGTCACTGCTAACACGCATCTCGGAGAAGGTCTCTGGTGGACACCACCTTGTGCCATCAGCGAGTTGCTTCTGTGGGATCTAGTCTAACCCCCCCCCCCCCCCTCCCCCCCATGAAAATACCCTCCACAGCCCACCTCCTGTCTGGGCCTTTCAGTCATACCACCGGCCAAGACATGCTGACCTGTGGCCAGGAGTCGCCCTTTAATAGAAGTTAATCATGTACCCCAGGAGTGACGCCACAAAAAAAGTGGTGTTTGTGAACCTGCCCCCACGGTTATGCCCCGTAATTAGCTCCACAAGCCAGTGCCTCGGTTTCCTGTCAGCATTATATCTGTGTTCACGCCGTGCCAGCTGGTAAGACATTTGTTCCCTGGAAACAACATGGCGGCTTGTTTTGATCTCTGGACTGTGAAAGTGCATCGGGTGCTTGCTGTGAAAGTTGTATGTGGAGGAGAGGTGTGTGTGTCCCCCCCCCCCCCCCCCCATTTCCTTCTTCTTCTCATTCCTTGTCTTCAATTTCACCCAGGCTATCTCGGTCTCAGTGACAGCAGGAAGCTGTATCTCTGTCAGATTCTGAGCTAGGACTTCCTGTTGCTTCTCTCCAGAACCTCTTGGCCCTAGAGCACATGGGTGCTGTATTGTGAACTCCAGTGGCGGCTGGTGATTTTTTTTTTTGGTGGGGCTATTTGAGCGGGGGGTCTGGGGGTTCTCCCCCAGAAATTTTTGAATTTCGTAGATGTGATTTCCTGCATTCTGGTGCATTTTCGGTTGGCCAGCCGGAGATCCCAAATCATTCACAATGATAAATTTGTTGTTCGCTATTTCATGTAGGCCAATAAATTAAAAACGAGACGTGAGCTGTTGATGCAGAAAAGTGCTGCTCAGTTTTAAAACAGCCCCTTGCCTATACCAATAAAATAACTCAAACCAGTCAATACCAATGGTCTAAAGACAATATTAATATATCTGCCATGTAGAAATCAACTGTTTCACAGGTAATGATAATGAACAAGTTACATGTTTATTATGGTCCATGTCCAGATAGAAAGTGCCAACACATAACGATAAATTATACTAGGGAACAACAGTTTTTTGTTACTACAACTACTACAACAATTTAGTTTTTTTAAAGACATGTATACTGCAGCTGTATGAGTATGAGAGGAAAGATTATTTTAACTGGTATGAAACAGTAACAGCTCACAACTTAGAAACAACAAATTGCACTCTTGACCGCACATGTTTTTAAACGCGTTCTGACCAATGCTTCAGTTCTGTCATTCCTGTCTGTGTCCACGAACTGTCTATCACACGCACTTGTTTTAAACAGCAGGCAAAGAAAACAAAAGATGGCATTGACATACCCACAGCTAGCCATGCCTTTCGATCGAACCAATCTCGGGAAAAGCTTCTGGTGTATGTTTTCCCCTTTTCTCGCGTCTGTTGGGTTATTTTCACTTCTGGCTTGTCTGGTCCGAGTTGTTTAACAATTAGCTTTTCCGCAAAAGTTCTTCTTCCAAAGGGATGCAGATGTAAGGATTTGACTGAATTTGGGGCTAGCTGAGCTCCCACAACTACATCCGACGTCGCCATGCTTAACACTTCTCTGCTAGAATGGAAAATACCTGTTAACAAGCAGTGGTGCATCTTGGTAGGGGCTCTAGCCTTCAGCGCCCGTAACCCATAAAATTCCTCGACGATGATTGGCGGATGTGTATTCTTTTTTGCCTAGCAACAGGGGAGCCATTGGCTTAAATACAGCACACACGGGCTGATCGACCAGGAGCCCCGGCAAGACATCCTATTGGCTACTACACCAAAAATGATAAACGTTCACGTTTTAAACGTGGAACTTGAAAGTGAATGTAATGTAAATATAATTTTGGAGAGTTCTAAACCCATTCTAAAGCAAAATCATCAATATCATTGTATTAACACAGGTTATTTTTTCATAATGAGAGATTATTTAAAAAAGAAAAGAAAAGAAAAACAGGCAGTCAGGTCAGCGGGGGGGCGGAGCCCCAGCGCACCCTATGGGCGAGCCGCCACGTTTTAAATGGTGTTTTAGGTTGATCCTGTTTGTCCTATCCTTTCAAAAGTTATAGCTCTCTCAGTTGGAGGCTCATTGTAGAAAATTAGAGATTATACAACAATTTGACATTTTTTGAGGCAAGTTTATACTGGCAACTAAGTTTTGATCATCTAATCATCATCATGGTAAATGATCACGTGAAGCACACAGAAATACACCTGTAATTGACACTCACTGTTCAGACTATCCAACATGTATTCTGTGGTTGGGGATGGAACACACCTGCAAAATGTAATAATGTAATAATTGGCCAATAATGTTGCCAAAAACAAGACATTACTGTTAGCAAGTTTTTAGCAGTGATAACGGGGCTGTTGGTGGTGTTTTCAAGGTTTTTGCATACCTTTTGAGTAGTTAGCTCGCTGGATTTAGACGGAAAACTTCTCTCTGATGCTTTAATTATAAATGCAAAGGAAAAAGCTTCATCTGAGACCAATTTTGCATGAAGCAACAACATATATGATCCATAAACTTGGTTTCAATTACGATACTCTCACAATTCATGAAAATCCATTGTTCTGAGAGGCTCATGGCAGTATAACGGTTAGCTGACGAAGAAAAGCTAATGCTTAAATTGCCTCCTGTTCCCTCTCAATTTCCACTGCAAACATAGCAGAGAAAACATCTAAAGGCAGAGCAGAAGGCAGATGTAGTGCCTATAATACACTTCAGAAATAATAAATAAGATATTAAACAAAAAAGGAACACCACCTCAGTATGGGAATGCTAATCAGCTAGCTTTCATAGCAGACTGCAGGAGGGCAAACATTCCAGTTTTCACAGCAAAAGGATTTATAATAAGGCACCAACTACGGCTACGGAACCAGAACTATAGTTAGAAATGAATTCCGTACCAATAGTTTGAATATTATCTTTGTGACAACATAAATTGATTGAGGTGAACTGTCTAGCACACGTTTTTGTCCAAAGTGACATTGACTTGAAGTCAAACCCAGGTCGACTGCTCGTAAGGTAGCAATGCTTTTCACTGTTCCAAGCTGGGCGCAAAGCATAAGGGGAGGTGGACTATTAATGAACTACTGTCATGGATCCATAGCAATAGTGCCAAAAAAGTAGAACTGCAAAGAGTTTACCAACATATCCATCATAATTCCACAATTTGTTGCAAATACATTGCAAACTGATAGCTTGGTCCACAATAGAGGACCGCATACTTACAGATCCTGGCAGCAAGGGCTGGCAAATACGTACAAGTCACAATAGCGGCCCCACATGTTAACTGATGACTCACCAAGTTCCAGCATAAAATTCTATCCCCCAAGGCCTGGTTTGATACTTTGAGGTCTAAAAGGTCAAAATATAACCATATGAAAAATATTATTTTGACCTGATTGTGAAACAAGATTTCAGACTATCACCTTACAAACAACCAAACTCAGTTAAGTTGTTGAGAAAAACCAATAGAAACCAAGTGTTGTTCCAAATTAATCTAAAAAAAAAAAAAGCTGGAATAGCAACAATTACCTAGCTAAACATCTGCAATAAACACAACTTTTAATGTGCACTGATGGATGAGTATCATCAAAGTATGTCTTGTGTCCTGGCATTGTTCCAGATATCTTCATATATGTATCTATATATTCATAACTTGAACAACCCTTTCTTTAAAAGAAGGTACCTCGTTACCGCGGCTTCCTTCGTGATCATACTTGCCATTGTCACTGTAAGAGAAAATGCATCAGGAGCTCTGAGCTGGACATGGGTTGGAGGCATTACTCACACTACACAGCCACTAACAGATGCACACAAACCGCTCACTGCAGCTCAATCAGGAGTGGGGTACGAACATGAGACCTTGTGCTCCATGCACAGGTGTGCATGCTCAGGCATTTACTGAGGACTCAGGGCAAGTACATGCTTTCATCTGAAATATCACACCAGGTTACAAGGCCTGCATTTGGCAGTTGCGTGAAAGAGATTTTGTGAATGGGAATATGTTGGGGGCTGTTTTTATTCATCGTCAGAAGTCATTCGGTGAGGTTTTGTGGTTTGCTGATTTACAAATTACCCGTGTCAACAATGTAATGTCTTTTGATCTCCATGAGTTTGTTGTTCTTTTTTTGAGTAAGTTTTTTGACTCTTTGACAGTTATCTTAGCCAGGTACATGGCCAAACGCTCAGGTTACGGCAGTTGAACCTCTTGTGTTTGTAATGGACACCCCTTGTAATACACGAACAACCACTTTGTGAATGGGTTATGTGCACACACAAAAGACCCGCAGATTTTTAACTGTGAAGCTTGTTGGGCCCATTCCGTCTTTCCCAATGAGGCCAGCTTTGTTTTGGAGAAGAGAAACCACACACTGATGAACATCCTGCCCCATAAGTTAAATTGCAATATTTCTGTTTTCTGCTTTCCTGTGTTTCCTGTCTCTCACCCACATTTCTATTTCAAAGCCACATTTGGTTTTGTTAAAATATTCTGTTATAATTCAATCTTCTCCCTTTCCCAAGCCTGTTGTATAGAGTGTATATGTAATAGAGAGTTTGCTATTTATAATTTGAGACCATGCTTCCTTCCCGTGCACCTCATTTTTAGTCTAACATATAAACAGTTGTGTTTTAAAATTAAACAAAGCGGCATCTATAGGTTATATTTCATTAAAAATATCCGATACACACTCATACAGCAGCCCCTTTGCTTGTTATGTGGTAAACTTTCAATATTTTTTTCTTGTAGTAAATGTGATTTGAATATGTGGGTGTAATTTGTATGTGTGTGTAGGAAATCATGAGAGGCATTTTGTTGATTAGTACTTATCTTCAGATTTATTTAAATTGCCGAAGTACGGTTAATGACTTTATAGATTTAAAACTGGCTATGTAAAAATTGTGTTAATTATTTATAATGCAGGAAAAACACATCAGAACAGAAGAATGGCTTAAACATTGACTTGCTTGTGTTTTACTACAGTGCATGCCTGTGTTTATTACACCAAGGCTGGTATGGATGGAACGAAACTATGCTGGACTCCACCATGTTAAAATGTACTGTTCTACAGGCCCTAATGCGGTTTCCCATCCACACCACCCCCCCCCCCCCCCAATCCCAGCCAGAAGGAGGGCGACTAAGCCACTTTGACGCGTTATCTAAAAGCCAGTGAAAACAATATATGATGTAGCTCATCCATAAGTCATGTCCTTTATGCTGGGGGGTGCTGGGGGGTGGGAGAGGGGGAGCCCAGAGGAAAGAGAAGGGGGCTTTTATGAATGGCGGAAAGTGGCTGAATGATAACGGTCATTAATATGTCTATTGAGGGTCACCACATTCATGCCACATATCAAATCCCCTTTGAATGGGATCCGTTCCCTCCTGTCAGAGTCCATTAGATCCAGCCCACAGCCCCAGTGGCCAGCTGACAGCAGGGGAAACCGAAGAGGAGGCTAGCCTCATGGCCATTAGCATTAGAAAATGAGCAATCAGCTGGAATGAACTGGGATGTGTGCTGGGTGTGGATGTGTGTGTGTGTGTGTGGGTGGGTGTTGCTGGGAAGCAAGATGATCACAATTTACACCTAAAACAAACACATGACATGAATGGTGTGTGTGTCTGATTCCTAATACATTGCCATTCAAACAGTGAACAAAATACTAAAATATTATTAATCAAACATACATTTTTAACATATACAGCTGTACGTTTATGCCGTTAAATGACCACTTTAAGGTGGGGAGAGTAGAGGAGAGGAGAGGCACTCATGAGCTTCGGTAGACTGAGTGCAGAGCAAATTTCATTGTACCTTTCTGTGACTTTGGAAAATAATTGAGTTAAAACACTCAATAAAACATTAATTAGTTTAGCCGTCTAGTGCAGATAACACTGATAAAACCCTATGTAATTCATATTGATTAGAATATGCACATTGAATGTAACCTCTTAAGACAAGTTTCCTTTATTAAACTAGCACAAAGCTCAGGCCATTATTTGTACAAAGAGAGATCACTTTAGATTTTATCTTTCACATAAAAAGGTTTGATTGGATTTTTTCCTGAAGAAGAAGCTGTGCTCTCTGCTTTATTCTGGTTTGACTGTGTTACCACTTAATTAGTTTGTATATTGAGTTGAACTGGGGTTATTGATTTCATGAGCATTCATTTGCATTGCAAAAATACCCTTTAATCCAATATAATCCCATCCTTAGCCAAAGAGAGAGTAATGTCCTACTGAGCAGTATTTTTAGTTAAAATTTCTATTTTCTTCTACCTTAATTTTTCTACCTAGGCTACATAAAAATATGTAATCATCATCGCATTATGCATAATTATTCTATGATAGATACAATATTTCCCCCTCGATATGATATTTTAAACGTGATGAGATGTAATCAAACAATATTAATGTTAGTGCATTGTAACAGCACCATACCCTCCCTGTGTTCCATCGAACTTTGAACTCCATTGCTCCACCAATGAGAGCTGAGCATGAATGTACCAGTGTGGGAGCACTGAGGCCATGGTGTTGTGTCACACTGGTGTCAGCAGCAGAGGCATCACATCCACCCACCACATCACAGCGCACTTAACAATTCTGGGCAATTAAACCTCATCTGGGTCGTAATGGCCCACCTCTGGGACCAAGGGGGGTCTCCTTAACCCCCCCACGTGGGGACCGTTAGAGGCCGCACCGACGCTGCGCACCGATTAGTCAGAGGTGATCCACAGCCTACGTGGGATGCCATGGAGGATAGCTCAGAAAGGGTAGCTTTGTTATGTTTCTGTATGCTGTCACGTCAGGCGCTTGCATGAAAGCTCTGGAGTGTTTGTGTCAGTGTGAGCACAGTTATCTTTCTGAGCCTCTGATGCAGGCATGGAGATGTTATAGATCACTGTATACTTTGCCCACACCGGATGCCTTTGAAGGTGCGTGGGAGTGTGTGTGTGTGGTCAGTGGACGTGTATAAGTGTGGTGTATGTGTTAGATATATAGGTACGTGAACTCATGAGTGTGTCAACTGTAGATGTGCTATCTTTTAACCGTGCAAGTGTGTGTGTGTGTGTGTGTGTGTGTGTGTGTGTGTGTGTGTGTGTGTGTGTGTGTGTGTGTGTGTTTGTGTGTCTGGTGTGGTTAATCAGTATCAGTCTCAGACAGACATGGTGTGTGTCCGAAGTCATAACACACTCTCCAGACGGTCCAGACACAGGCCTTCAGCCTTCCTGCCAACCTGCGGAGTTCCCACAGCCGTGTGTGCCGTGTGTTGTGTGCCGTGCAGTGCTTTTTTTACAGAGCGCAGAAAGCGGGCGGGCGCGGGTGAGTCACCCAGTCTGGCTCAGATCAAACGGACCCCGGCCAGGCCTGCTGCAACCAGGAGGCTGGATTACACACACACACACACACACTCATAGGGTTTATCAGCTCTGGTGTGGTCCTCTCAAATCTATCTACAGAAACTCAGTGATGAACTGCAGATGAGATGGTTGCTTGGGTTCTGCGCACTACTGCACAGTTCACTTTTTCATAAGTTTCACACATGATACCGATGCCCATTGTGATGTGTGATTTTTTTTTTTTAAACCACATGTATTGGTGGTTGAAAGCACTTGGCAGGCACATTTGTTGGTATTAAAGAAGGTTAAATCTCACGGTTCAGTTCAGAATCATGGTTACCAATGGCTAAAAATGACTGAATTATTGAGTTTTTGTTGTTTTGTTGTTATTGTTGTTTTCATCATTACTTTTCATAGCATGGTGTAACTAAAGGAAAACTAATTAAACAACAGCATAACACTTGTACATAATAAATTATGTACCCCCATCCAGTGTCAGAAAATCAACTAAGGTAAACAATGAGTCTAGTCCTGCAGCAGAGAGGAGTAATATAGTGGTAATATAGAACTTGCTAAATGTAATTTTTTTCCTGTAGGTGTGAGAGCTCCATGTGTGGTGTTGCATACCAGAGGGTTGAAAAGAGGAAGTGGCAATGACTAACGGTGAACCAGACCAGGGCCTTTTCTTTCGGCAGCAAAGTGTGTGTGAGTCACTGTAAACATTGCACAAGAGTGCAGATTGAAAACATTAATTTAGGTTTAAAAAAAGTATTGGATATTATTAATACATTTTATTCTAATTAATTTAACAGATACAATTAAAAAAAAAGTATTCATGCATAAATACCACACCAGTGTGTATTATTTAAACTAATCATTAGAAACATGACCCTGTATTAAATATTAATACTACATCGTGTTAACTATACATTTTGTCAGTTCAATTAGTGTTGTTCAGATTGTCTGTTTCATTAAATGAATATGATCCAAATACAATCAAAAGCTTGTAAACTGTATGTCTGCTCCTTGCCTAAGAGCATCCCTCCAATAGAATGTGAAGGGATATTGAACATGCGCGTATGAAGATTCAGTCAGCTGTTTTGTGGTCAATTACGCTGGGAGAATTAGTGGAGGAGGCCCAGTAAGTTTAATGCGTCGTCAAGCGGGTCCCTGTGGGACTGCGGCTCCGTGTGTGTCTGCAGTGCTGAGCCCAACCCACAGCCTTTATTCCCGGCTCACATGGAGACTGACTCCAACTTTACTGGGCCGGGACACCATAAACAGGGCTGAATGTCTCCCTACAAAGACGTAGCCCTGGGCAGCCAGACGCAAATTGCCGGCAGTAAGGGATGACCTTACCAGGTGAAAGCAGGTTAGTCACTTGTAAAACATGTAAATGCCGGAGGCCCAGGGCCGGTCTCGAGATTGCACATTAGCCCCTCGGACGCCCACTCCCACAGTGCTCCGGTGCTCAAGGAGCGGTAAGTGGTCTGAGCGCAGGCGGAGAGCTTTAGACGGAGCGTCAGTACGGCCCCGGACGGCACTTGTGGTGCACTTGTGTGACGGGGTGGGTCAGGCACCATTGATCACCAGGAGAAAAAGCAGAGAGGGTGGAGGGGTCACCGGGGCCAAGTGTGCAATGCTGAGGAACAAATTGACCTGCTGCTCCTTTTCCGACACAGAAATGCACAGTCATGATGGCCCCGTGGAACAGTTAGTGACGTGCGACAGAGAAGAGGATCGAAAGGTAAAAGATAGTCATAAGAAAAAGAGGGAGAATAGCTGATACAGGAGAGACAAAAAAAAGGTGGGGGGGGATGAGCGTGAGGAGAAAGAGATTATTCATCCGTCAGCTTGAAGCCCTGACATGAGCCACAAGTCAGTAGTGTAGCGTGAAAAGGGCTTCATCATGGGCCCACTAGGAACTCACAGGAATGTGGCACCAGGGTGTTCAGAAGTCTTCATGGAGTCGCAGAATGTGTCACAGTGATCTGTTTTCCCTGGACCACACTCACACACACTCACAGCCATGACTGCCTGCACGCACAGGCACTGGGGAGGGGCGAGGGAGTTGAGGGGGAGAGACGTACTTAAGTTTCAAGGTTTGAGTTGTCTCGACGAACTGTCAAACCGCAATACAGTAAGCCCTTTCTGTCTTAAACAGCAGACGTGAATTCATTCTGGCCAAATGTCATCCAATGCTAACTCTTCATGTCAGTTTTTTAGTGTGTTGAATTTTGAAATTATTTTAGGTTTTGGAGAAATGGGTGTCACTTAATTCTAGGAGACTGTCAACACAGCTACACTCCTATCAAAACCCTTTCTGCCATTTTTACTGACATACACACACATAAATAAATAGTTGGTGTCCAGTTTACATAGCACCTATATGCTTATCGAAATAACACTGATTAAGTGACATATTTAAAGATGATTTTAGAGGGCATTGATATAGACTTTTTCAGTAGTTAACATGGTATCTGACATTCTAGGAATACACTTAGATACTTAGCAGTTGCAATTACATGCTATTTCAACACAACACAGACACCTATAGCCTTATGTCAACAAAATCTTATCACTTAGCACAGGTGTTATGTCAACAAAGCATCAAAGTTGACAAAGCGGCCTTAATGACAGCTGACGCCTCGGCCTTCGGAAATGTTTATGTCAGCTGTCACGAAGGGATTATACAGCTGTCATCTATTTCTATTGAACATACCCTAAAATAGAGAACTAGTAAGACATATTTGGATAAAACTGGACAGCCACAGACTTTTAAGCTTTTTCGTTTTCATAATTGGGGACTGGGCAGTTTCACCAAAGGTGTTTCTGTCCAAAAACCATGACAGGTTTTGCCCATATTATCCCTTGTGCCCCTTAGCACTCAATCACTGTTTTAGCTACTCGCACTCAGCAGTCAGTCCCTCTTCACAGTGCCTGTCGTTTCCTTGCTCCACCAGGCACGTACTGATTTATCGACAAGGCAAACTGCATATGCACAAAACCTCAGCATTAGTCATACAGACTCCGGCATCTGAGTAACCATGGGAGGTTTTGTGTATATACGCTTCCCACTGACTACCGTCAGGGAGATCATAAGGTCACATCCTCATATGCCAGGGGGAAATTTCTAAGTGTCTAAGTGAAGGCGAGCCATAAAGATTAATTCTGCATTTGAGCAGGCAGCACACACCTGCGAGTGTTACGGTGGAATGCTAAGAGGGAGAGATTTGTTTACATCACTGGCCTTTCTTTGAGACCTCCGCTTTCTTGTGTGACTGAGCCACCCTTGCTTGAATAGAGACAGACAGTGACTGTAATGAGCACCAACTTGTATTTTAATATGGGTCAGAACGGGCCTCTCAGTGGGAATGAGAACCTGAACACTTTGCACATGTAATATTTACTCCTGTAGATTTTGTACCTTCTCTTCAAATTGATGCTCTGCCCGTCACAAGTTGTTTTCTAGGTTTATCACCAACGTTCACATGATCACAGGGATATTTCAGCATATTAGCCTAACCTTGACAACTCTATTAGTGAAACCTACATTTGGTGTATCAGTGTAATTCATTTTAACAGCAAAAGAGTTGACAAAAAAATGATATCCTGTGGTGTAAAGATTAAAAATACATTTTATACTTTTTATACTTCATGGTGTATTCTGACTCTGTGTATTCTGTTTTTCTGTATGTAGTACATATGAGGTCACATTCATTTGACACATATTTGTGAATTGTAAATTGCACCCTTTGACTTATGTTGACATTTATATTCAGATATTTAACAATGCCCTATTAAATTGTACATATGGTATAAGTCCCCAGAAATGTTAAAACCAAAACATTGGAGAATGTATTCTGAGGAATAGGGGACCCAGAGTGGTGGCTGAGAGTAACTTCACACCGTGCCACTCTGAGATAGATTCAGTGGTGTGGGTTGCTGCCTGTTCTTTCCTGGCTTTAATTTCCCAGAGCCCACATTGGGAGGTTGTGGAGCAGATTGTATGACCTGCGTGTTTTTAAAAGCAGTTAGCCAGTGGCAACTCCTGGCTTATGATTGACCAGTTAACGCTTTTGTCCATGGTTGCTTACCATTGTGGCGGATATGAGAGCACCAGCCACCCTCTATCTATCTATCTATCTATCTATCTATCTATCTATCTATCTATCTATCTATCTATCTATCTATCTATCTATCTATCTATCTATCATCTATCATCTATCATCTATTTATCTATCTATCTATCTATCTATCATCTTTCTATCTATCTAGTCTTTATATTCTGTGGGTAGTGGTTTGTGACAGAAAGACACAGGAAAAGCATAAATAACTATATTTTGGTACATCTGTCTTAGCTACCTTTTTGGGGAAATGAATTGTTCTTCATTCAGTACTTTTTTTATTTTATTCTATAAGTTGTGTGCAACGTGTGTCATGTCCCATGTACTTAAATACTTTTCATGTTTTGAGAGCACATTCTTTTAACAGTGTAGTAGATAATGAATTTCGGGACCTATAATTCAATTTTGTATTATAATTATTGTTATTATTATTATTATTGCTCTCATTATTATTATAATCTTTATTATTGTTGTCATATTTTATAATTATAATTTAAACAGGGTCCAGTTTACATCTTCAAAACTAAATTACTTTTACTGTGCTTTTATTTACACACAGGAATCCTTGCAAATCACGGTGAAACTATTGTAAAAATGTCTCTCTTCCTGTTGTTGTTGTTTTGAGGAGGGAGGTGATTTTATTCAAGCCTGGGGAAGTGGAATAATTTAAATGCAGATGTTTTTCACCCTCAACAGGCACACACCACCCAACTGAGTGTGTAACAGAGCAGTGTGCAGTGTGACTTCTACTGTCGAAAACAGCCATGATATCAGAGGGGAGAAATATACTCCTCTATACCCCAATCCTTTCTGGTCTAATTCACAACACAGAACAAACACAGGAACCTCCCTGTGCACACAAAACCAGCACCGGTCCATCTGATTAATGACCTGTGATGGTGTACACCACCTTCTGAAAGTTTGGGAAAGGATAGTACCAGTTATTGTTTGTTAGAACGGTGTCCCTGTGTATGTTTCCTTGCATTATCTCAGGGTAATATATTTCTTAATTGTTACATTTTTAATATTGTGAACCCCATAATACCATGAAGTAATTTTAATATCAGCCCTCTTGATTTCAGTACTAACAACATGGATGCTTTGTGCACAACTTTGGAACAGGGCACAACTTGCACAGCAGAATCAAACACTCCTCTGAATGCTCTGAGCTGACTCAATTTTATCAGATACTTATAACCTAAGAAGGGTGGTAAAGAAGAAAACAAGCAAACAGAAGATCTGCCTGACAACACAAACAATGTGCTGCAAGAGTACGTTGCTGCTTTCACCTGACAAAAGTGCCACATTGTCGTGAGAAAGCTAAACTGGGATTACAGTTCCCAACTGCCTTAAAGACTCCAGAGCTTTATTTTTTTTATTTTTTTTACAGTATTAGCATGTGTCTTCGGTTTGCTGGTGAAGAGCAGCCCCTTCTCTTTTCAAGACAGACACAGCTTTCACGTCCTTGTCTCTAACATATTTTACCTCAACACACTTTTCACTTGAATTGGTCACGGATGCCATTTTATGACCCACTTATACATTCTGTGTTTGAATGACAATAAGTATGTATAAGTAATAAGAATATCAATATGGCATGTATATTTTATATATGGTGTACGCTAATAAAAATGGCTAAAGACAGAAAACAATGGAGGATGACATCATTCTAAGAATACATTTATGAGTGAATCCATTTTACATTTTTTGTTTTCATTACATGCAATATCTGTATTTATACAGTGTTTAATGTTGAATAGATTCACAACAACTCTACTCAGCACCGCCGCATGTAAGTGGAGTGGCGGTGTGCACTCTGCGAGTAATATCGCCCTCCCATTTATTGCTGTCCTTTTCTTTTTGTCCAACCCCTCCATTTTGTAAAGTGGTCATCAAAAGGTCAGCGGGGGTGACGTGAAGTTGTAAAATGGCCTGGGCAGTTGTGACCTATGGCTGCCCGAGCATATCTAATGCAGCAGCAATGCCTCCTGGCGCCCAGCTGCCAATAGCCAGCTGATTAGAACGAATCAGGTCCCCTGTTAACGCAATAATGTGATCAATTTCTCATTCTCCTGAATAAATAACCAGGGAGATAGGAAGCTGTCCGTGACCCACAGTTAACCCCCTACCTCATCATTCATATCTGCGACCCTGAGGATGCAGAGGGCCGGCCGAGGAGATGACTCGGGTCAATTTGGGCTAATTATTTGTAAGAAGCTGCAGCTCCACTGAATGTTACTGATTATATGAGCATCATGGGACTTTATGACATGTGAAAATAATAGCTGGCAGCAGGCAGGAACCCGGGAAATTGTGGAGGCTGGGTTTTGTTGCTCGTGGCAGGAAAAAAATGACTGCTACCTGTTCCTTGGATAGCCGAGGGCCCCACACAGGCACACATGACAGGCCAATTCTCGCAGTCTCAGAGCTTTTCCCCTGCTCACAATGCCAACCAGCTTGAAGCTCTGCAGCTTTTCATTCCTAACTGACATGGAACTAATGTGGTCAATTAAAATGGAACCTGACTTACAAGAAAAAGAGAAAAAATGACAAGCTAAACTGCATGTTACCTGTTTCATTTAACACAAATTTTGATCAAAAATGTCCTTGTGTGCAGTTTCTGTGGTATGTCACATAATTGCAAAAATTGTAACAGAATCAGAATGGAGTCTGGAGTTGCTCCAATCCATCCCCCTCTCTCTGTCTTTCTCAGCCTGAGAAATAGAGCTGGCTGGGTGTGCGTTTCTCAGAACGGTAACCAGAGGCTGAAGTATCTGTGCCCCCGAAGAATTGGGACTACGTGACACGGCGTTCAGAAGCTGTGAGCCTTACACGATACCCAGCCGAGCTCGACCGAAAAGGAAGTGACACGGCACTTGCTCTTCATTTATTCACCTGTGGCTTTTTGTAGCGCGTCACACCGCTCCTGGGACCACACCTGACACCCAATATCTCTCTCCTGCCCTTTCATTGCACAAGTATTGGTCTTAGCTTACCTCACTCTCATCATGTAACTTTAATCAAGTAAATGGACGCATTTAAATGCTGCTAATTTCACCCAAGTAATTGCCCGCCTTTAATTAAATTTGATCAAAAGGGCATTTTAAGTAATTGAAAGTCTAGATAGGGAATGGCTTAAATATGGTGGTGATGGGAAAGAAAGGAAAAAGGAGCCAACAGACGTGTATTGTGATAGGTCCAAGAAAGGGCCTTATGTCGGCTTGATTCTTTCCTGGTTCTCTTGGAAGGGTCATGATTAGAATTGTCGTTAAATTAGTCCAAAGTGAATAAAATCGTTCCCAACTACGCACCGTCACAAATCACTTTTTTTCTGTAATCTATAAAAGGCAATGGACTGTTGCATGAATCCATCCCAAAGTTATGTACAGCTGTGTACAGTAACGCTTGGCAGTGGGCTTTTGATTGACTTAGCATCTGGCTCTCACATTACTGGAAGCGAATGGCCACTATACACATACACACACACATACATAAACACACACACGCACATACACACTTCTGTGTGTGCATAGGGAGCCGAATGACGTCTCCAAGGCCGTGTACAATTTTTATTTAAATCATTACAAGTCTTTGGCGCGCGGAAGGCCGAGAGACAGGTTCCACATGACAGAACTTGTGCGGCTCTGAGTTATTTAAAAAGAGGGCAACAGGTGGCTCCTGGCAAGAGAGACCTCGGCCTAAGTGGATGTTGGGGTTGGATTGCGGATGAATCATGGCCATTTATTTGACCTTCCTCACATCTGCACTCATTCCCCTGGAGGTGGAGAAGACTGTTTTTCAGGTTCCCGGGCAGGTTAATATGCCAAGTGATGGAAACTGTACGTGTTATTCATTAACCGATCACGGTATGGTCCAGTTATATGGTACGGTTCCACGGGAAACGGAGCTCTGGGTTTTTTGGAACATGTTAAACACCCCCGCACAGAGGAACATGTGCTGTGCTCCACTGAGAGTACAAATCTAAATCATTGGTACTCTGGTGTTCATTGGTGTTTGCCCAGCCCATGATTAAGTCCAAACTGCTCTGGGCTTCCTATTCCCTTTCAATCTCAGTTTAGGAAAAACTACGGATTCATAGAGTTTGTTACCTCATCGGTTTATGTGCCGAATTTTAGCCCCGCTGTATTCTGCCACTCTCAACACAGACACTATCCCAGAAAGACAATGTTCTCAGTCCATCCCCCAAAAATATTTTAAAATAAAAATGTGCCATTGAAGGGGCCTTTGCAAAACAACTAAAAAGAAAGAATAAGGGAAGGAAGTGTGTGCAGGCTTTCAGTGATAGTGACGAAGCCCCTCTGTCTGTCGCCCTCAGTCTTTCCATACCCTTTATCTCCACCTGATAGTGCCGTGCCAAACAACGGGCTTTCTCAGGACCCACACCACAGAGCCGAGCTTTCAGGTGCCGTCACACAGAGCCAAAGCCAACCCACTGATGGCATGCGCAGACTCCCAGCCCAGTGCTTGGCTCACCCACAGCTGGGCCACACATTGCCTCTGTATTCTGGTCTGGTCTGGTCTGGTCTGGGTGGCTCTCCTCTCTGTTGCTGTACTCGTGTTCTGCTCTGGTGTTTCTCCTGGTTGGGGTTCTGGCGGGATGTAGCGTCGCTGTTGTTGTCGCCTGTTGTGGTGCTTTGTTTTTTTTTTCATCTCATTAACATGTTTCCCTCTTCCAGTCAAACCATGTTTTCCAATGGCAACTGTGTCATTATGGTCATTTGTTCATTGGTATTTTTCCAGTTTGAAGCGGGATCAGTAGTAACTGTCAAAAAAATATTTTACTCACTTACCTCCATGTCTGTTCTTGGTCATAGGGGGGTACAATGGCAAAGCCGCTTCTTTTCCACTTCTTTCTGTTAGCCGTTTACATTCCCTCTCCCAGGCATCATGGGAGGTGCCCCCCCCCCCCCCCCCCCCCCCCCAGACAGAAGAGCCAATAAAGTTTATTAAACACTCAGAGCTTGTTCTTAGCACACGAGCCCTGCATTGGTACTTTTCAACAGCTAGGGATCAACAAAGTGGGCTTGAGGAGGATAAACAACAAGCAAGAGGGAGTGTTTTGGTCTTTTAAAAAACAAGTGGCGCATTACGCAAAACTGTCAAGGAGGAATTTATTAAATCTGTTGTGACAACCCAGAAGGCTTCTATATTTAACTTTGTGAGCCACCCGGACTAGCGCGGATGACTGTGGCCATGTGGATTGGCTCGCAGTTCCGTCTGGTGGCCGCCACCAACCGCTGGGGCCTTGTTCTTAAAACAAACCAGCTGCGCAGAATGACAGAGCCATGGGAGGACCGGGAAGGAGAAGGAGGAGGGGGGTTTTCATGAATGAAAATCTAAGAGGGAGGGGGATACATAAAAAAAAAAGACGGCTCATGGAGTCAAGTAATAGGTATTTCGCAAAGCCAAGATCGACTTTGAGGGCTCCGAACGTGTCGGTGGGTGTGCACCTTGGTTTTGGGGCCAAGTTGGAAGTTGTTTTTGTATGATTTGGGAATGAAAGGAGACATGCTTGTTGTTTTGGCTGGTTTGCTTTGCACCAGCCTGCTGTGTAATTTGCAGTTTGCTGTGCGCTGCACGGCCTTCTGGGAACTGCCCGAGGCCATCACTCCATGTCTGCTACTGGTATGCACAGAAGAAATCTCAAAGCAATGGAAAACAGTGACTAAACGATTGGATTTTGCGCATTTAGGCCAGTTAGACTTCAAGGTATTTGGATTGAGCAAGCCTCTTTCTCTCTGCACCAACACAATAAAGACACATTATTGCAAATGCACTCAATTAAAAGCAACTCCTGTCATGGGCCTGAAACAGAGCAAAGGCACGTGGAGTTATGTTGTTTGGATCGTCAAGGCAAAACATGAACAATAAAAAACATTTTCTGCTGAATCTGTGGAAAAATCACAAAGGCGAGTCGGCAACAGCAGCACACCCCTTTTGGCCACCTCTCCAATCTGATTGAGTTAACGAAAGGCAGAGGAACGGCATCCAGCTGCTGTTTGCAGCTTTGCAAATCATGGAGCAACGTTTCGCTCTGAGCGAAACTGCTGCCACTCTCCAAAAGTGCTGCAGAAAAGTGCCGCATTTGCTTCCCGAACTTGCACAATCACTACAGCGACGCAGCAATGGCGTTGGGGCAAGACAGCTAAGCTGTTCTCTCTTATTGCAATTGCATGCTTGCCACTGATAGATGTTGCCTGCCCAGTCTGTGGAATTGTGAACAGCGTGAGGTTTGCTGCCTGCCATTGCCCCGCATTGATTCCCAAGTACCGGCCTCGTTAAGAAATCTACTCACTATGCAGAATCCACCCACCCAAAATAAACCTTGCTCATTAGAGGAGCTCAAGGCCTGCCCCTGACGAGCATTAAAGTTCGAAGGGAGTGTTTCGCGCCCCCATCTTTCACCATTTCCCCTCCTCTGGCCGCCATGATCAATATGGCCGGCAAGTGGTCATCATTAGTCACAGCCACGCCGCACGCGTGAGAGAGGAACACCATATCACTGACCGGCCTTTTAGTGTCCCCGTCTTGCGGCACTAGCGATAGCATAATCGGACATCTTGCTTTGATTAATGGATTTGACAGGCATTTTTCTGAGCTCAAAAGGCTGTTCTGGACGTGTTTTATCACTGTACACTGACAAATGGCAAGTCACCGTGTGCTAAGAGCCCCTCATTGTTCCCCCATCCGGCCTTGTCATCGTCCAGCCTTGTGTTACAATCAGCGCATTGACAGGGGCCGAGCTGTTTAAAGCCTCGACTGTCATTTTATGCAATCTCCTTATTTTCCCCTTTTCACGTTATTTCGCACATGACCGCCGTCCAAAAGAGAGTAAAGAGACATATACTGCCTCAGCCTCCAGAGCCCGATCTCGTAATTGTTTGCACGGAGAACAAGCATTTTACAGTGGCAGCCATTGCTCAGTATTGGCCATGATTTAATGCTGTTTGAACAGAGAGTATCCCTTTGAGGCCAACAGATTCTTTACTGCCACCAAATCCAGGGCAGTGTGAGTGATGTAATATCAGTCGGGTATAGGGCAGAGGGAGACGCATGGCCAAGGCTGCTTGGGTTCCTGTGACCTTATCTTCAATAATGCAGACCTTTCCTTTAGACTGTGTTCTGAGGCGGGCCCATTCATTCAGTCTCTTGACAAGAACGAACTCAGGTGCCATAGGAATGAGGCTCTGTCACATTAAAGGGTACACACAGGCAGTCACACTGGCACGCAGATAACACTATTGAGATTTGACCAAACATCAATTCTAGGGTATTCAGTGGACTATTATGTATAGCTGAATTACAATACTAAAACTCAATGGTCCAGTGCAGAAACAAGACAGTCTTCTTCAGTCTCTATGTTGCGTAATAACTTTTCCAACATCCAAGTCTGACCATTTTTGTACTTCCTGCTGCCACAGGCTCTCTGGCCAGATATTAATATCCATATATTTCCTGTATCTGATTCATTACCCACTAGTCAGCAGTATTTGTTTATGCTGATGAGACGGCCCCTTGAGAAGGGATCCCTTCTGTTTAAGCTCTGACAGCATAATACATATCACAGTGAAGAGAAGAGGAATTGGCCTTTTTCCCTGTTGATGCTCACTGTGTGCTCCTCTTAAGTACCCATAAACAAATGGGCTGAATGCAACCATCCCACATCAGAAAATATAACCAGCTCTGCTCCCAGAAAACAAATAGTGGCCTATGGCTCCAGTGATTTATGTCAGGTTGGTGGGGCCGGCAGCCCTCCCACAGCCAGTTAAACATGACAGAAGCCGGCAGCGATGGGAGCGTACAGTAGCGTCTGACATAAACTAGCAGCTGAGCGCACAGGAGCTGACACAAACAAGCAGGCCACAGAGAGACGGGCCATCAGCACGCATGATGAGCTGCTCGCCGGATACTCTCTGACAAATGTGGCAGCAGCGCAGGGGGCAGGAGATGGATGCGGTGGATGTATTATAGAGCGTGTGTTTAAGTGTTTGTTTGTGTGTGTGTGTGTGTGTGTGTGTGTGTGTGTATGTGTGCGTGCTTGACGTGCTTTGGTCGTCTGTCTTTACACACACACTGCATGTGTGTGCATATATGTAAGTATGTGAATTTGTATGTGTGTGTGTGTGTGTGTATGTTTGTGTTTGTGCAAGCATGTGTGTGTGCGTGTGTATGAGTATGTTGTGGGGGGGGGGGTGCAATGACGCCACAAGCATCCCTTAACCCCCCACCCCCCACCCCCCCCCCCCCCCCCCCCCTTCCTTCCAGATCAGCCCCATGACTCCCACCAGGCACACGCCACACGCACGCTGCATTATCCGGCTGATTGAGTTATGACAGCTGGTGCCCAAGAGGGAGGCAGCGGCAGGATAGGATCACCCGGGCTGCAGACAAATGATGATAAAGAGATCACTTTAAAGAACAATCTCCATAATATTTCATGCTCGCTCAGCGCCTCGCAGGCAGCCCGGCCGCCCAGGCTAACTGCTCTATCAATTGATTTGATTCACTGCCGGAGCTACTAGCACCACATAGTATTTCAAATAAATGACACGGCGGATAGAAATGATATCTGCATCAATATTAACCCTGAAAGGAACTAATGGACACTGGGTGTAATTTGCTGTACATCCTGGGTAATGCATCGCAGGGCGCTGACGGAAGAATTATATCACTCACATTTTTTTCTCTCTCTCTCTCTCTGTCTTTTCCCTCCATCCCTGGGGCTTGAGGAATGATACAAGTAGCGTAAATGCCCCCATTTTCCAGGCCCCGTTCAACTCGCACGTGTGCACACACACACAACACACACACAAACAACACACACACACACACACACACACACACACACACACACACACACACACACACACACACACACACACACACACACACATATAAACAAACACTGCCACAAGCACCTTACCTTTGTTTGTTTAAAGACAATTAAAACGGATAAACAAAGCCGCTCTCCCTTTTACAACGTGCATTAATCACTCTATACTGTTTGTTTTCTAAGAGGAAGAGGCGTCTCATATGCTGGTGTCTGACAGCAAAACACCGAGGTAATTATTAACCTAACTTTTCATAGGTTTCCAATACAGGATTTTTTTGTCTGATGTCATCTACAAAATCAGTTAGAGTAAGAAACAGGTAGTTTCAGATCTTAAGTTCCAAACAAATTGTACCTAATTCAGTCAATTGTGCATGTCCGTGAAATGTGTACTGATTTGACACTAGTTGTAAATAGATGCAAGTGATTTTATTCTTCTAACCACAAGCCCCTGTGCACGACCTCCACCCACCTTTTCCCCATTTGGGTCTCCTGTGCTTTCCCTGTTGCTAAGACTCCAGTTACCTTAAACCCCACCTCCTCAGCCCCCCCCTCCTTCAGCAGTATGTAGAGAAAGAGGCTGGGGTGGGCCGATAAAAGCCCATGATTAATCTCCTGGTAAATGAGAGAGAGAGAGAGTGTGTGTGAAGCTGCATCACTCTGCCGCCTGTTAATGAATGTAATAATACGTTGAGAATCCAGGAATGTGGAGGTGGGATTGTGTGTGTGTGTGTGTGTGTGTGTGTGTGTGTGTGTGTGTGTGTGTGTGTGTGTGTGTGTGTGTGTGTGTGTGTGTGTCTGTCTGTCTGTCTGTCTGTCTGTCTGTTTGTCGACCTGTATGTCGTCTGTTACTAGTGCTTAGAATATTTACTTGTGTGTGGGTGCGCGTGTGTGTGTATTGTGAGCATGTGTGTGTATGCCTGTGTGTTTGTGTCTATTGTGAGCCTGTGTTTGTGTGTGTCTCTTGTGAGCATGTGTGTGTGTGCGTGTGGAGAAGGATGCTGAGTGTTTTGGGGAGGGATGCGTTGGGCTCAGGGGAGTCTCTATCTCTCTCTCTGCTGAGCACGGCCGTCTAATGAGTTCACCAGAGTCGGCCCCCGTGGCTTTGATTGGGATGCTGCGAGAGCGAGCTGGAGAGGGGAGCAACCAAATCTGCCGCTGGATTAAGTGTCTCTGAAGGAGATGCACTTGCAGCCACACAGTTACCAATCACTGAGTGTGTATTAATTAAGCCTATTGCCGAGGTGCTTGGAAGACCACACTGATGAGTCCCTCGCCGCCTCTGTAAATAGCTGTGTGTGTGCCTGTGTATAGACACAGACACATACTATGCACAAAGATACAGACATACACCAGCATACACACAAGCACAAACACACACACACACACACACACACACACACACACACACACACACACACACACACACACACACAAAGATGTGTAAACACATTTGTAACCAGTATCCATGGTCATATACAGTACACATTTCCTGACCCCCCCAACTCACACACACTTCTCAAAACATACATTTTGGTTTTGAAAACACTTTTTCTTTAACAGATTGGACATTCAGGAAATGTTCTCCAGACGGTTTTCATTATCTTATGAAGTAATGCATTATCTGTGCAGTGTGGACATGCTTGATTGGCTCGCTGCTGGTGCTGGCGATACAGCTTAGGGCCCCCAAAACAAAACCCTCCTTTGATGTAAAGGACATATTTCCTGGTCAGGGATTGTTATAATTTCAAACATTCCCCGTCTCATCATATGGAGATTTGTTGTAGCTGCGGTTCAGTTGTTCATGTGCATGCTGTGTTCATGTGCATGTGTGTTAAAATCCACTACCATGGTTTCACTTCCATCTCTCTCTCTCTCCCTCTCTCTCTCTCTCTCTCTCTCTCTCTCTCTCTCTCTCTCTCTCTCTCTCTCTCTCTCTATCTCTCCTATCTCCTCGTTGTCATTTTTCTTTCTCTTTAAGCAAGGGCTGTTGCGCCTCAATCTGCCGTGCGATATCCTGTTCGCAAGGTTCCACACTCTGTGACCCGGATGTTCTGGGAGGCCCGTCCAGCTGGGGTGTTTTGACACGGTTTAAGTGGTGTTTAATGACAATGGACTTGCTGTTCTGTTCCGGAGTTGTGTAAAGAGTTCTAATGAAGCGTTCTGCTCCATCAATAATGCAGAGCCTTGGCTTAATTGTTGGGTGTTGCGCTGATCAAGCGGGTCCAGGCCGTGGGTGTCTCGTTGCAGACTTTTAATTAGAGACCCCTCGTCGTGGGGCAAAGGATCATGGGTAGTGAACGTGCCCACGCCGGTCACACAGGAGTGACTCGGTCAAAGTGATCCCCTGGCTGGCAAGGGTACCATGAAACTTGAGTGTCTCCATCTGCTGGGGCTAGGTGGTGCTGGGAGGGTTTTGCTCTGTGGTTCTGTTGGGTTTCTGTTCCATAAAATGCCATGTCTAATCGGGTCCTTCCTTGACAGGTCAGGCCAGTGAATAACGTTGACATTCATTACATACTGCTGACATATTTATGAACCAAAAACATATTAAATCATATTACAGTAATAACCCAAAAAGGTTCAAATTTGTTATCTTGACACATTATTTTTTTTTACACATTTTTTCTTCTGCTATTTTTCCAGTTCAGTCATGTTCCAAACTGACACTGATATTTTACCTAAAGTATCTCAATGTATCTCTATTTCTCTCTCTCTCTCTGCATGTGTGTGTGTGTGTTTGTGCATGTGTGTGTGTGTGTGTGTGTTTGTGCATGTGTGTGTGTGTGTGTGTGTGTGTGTGTGTGTGTGTGTGTGTGTGTGTGTGTGTGTGTGTGTGTGTGTGTGTGTGTGTGTGCGTGTGTGTGTGTGTGTGTGTCTAAATATGTGCAGTTGATGGCAGAAGGTTCTTTGTTGTCTGGTGATAACATAGACACTTTTCTGTTCTGTCTGTCTTGGTAGGTGATATTGATTCTCCCCATGTGTTAGAGCTGAAGCTTATATCACAGATGTGTTTTTCTGTCATGGTTATTATTCCAATTATTGACATCAAGCCACCATTTCACTTGTGATTTGGTCTTATGTCTCAGACTGATAAATGTCTCCTGTCATCTATGAGTTGCAAACAAACATCAAATGTCCTGGCAGTCTGAAGGTCTTCAGATCAGTGTGATGCTTGTGCATTTAATGCTTGAAGAATAAGACTAAGAATGTGAATGAGAGGCGAAAGAGAAGGTATCTTGACGAATATCATCACAAAGTAATGGATGACTTTTTTATATTTATTTTGACAGGCATTCTTTTTCAATACCTGTTTCTGTAGTATCTGACAGCCTGAGTGGTTGAAACATCAAATTGAGGTATACCAATTACCCTCACACAGTGGGTTTTGATTTGTTGTTTGATTAGTTTTGGCATTCACTTGAAGCTTACTGAGAGTGGGTTTGGAGAAGACAGTTTCATCCAGCAGCCAATCAACCCATCAGCGCTGTGACACTCAAGCTGTTGGTAGGCTGTCAGAGTCGGGATGAAACACCCCTCTATGATGAGTCACAGCGTACAGTGTTCTCCCACTGGTCATCGGTCCAGTCTTTTAAACTCGGCAACTCTATGTGTAATAAGAACACACACACCAACCAGATGGCAGCAGGTTCTGGGATGGTTCTGGCCCAGATGGGGCGCAGGTCCAGTTGATCTGCTCCACATCATTGCCAGAGCCCCCTTTCAGGGTCCACGCTCACGCTTCACTGGGTGGCTTGTGGAAGTGACACAGACAGACATGGACATAGACTCGGCCTACAGACTTAAGCACCTGATGACTATGACTGTGGTTTTGCATCTGAATGCAATTGTTTGGTGGAGACGTGATTGATGGGTTGTTTATCATTCAGCTGGGACAGGCCACATTTGGCACTGGAGGGTGAAAGCATCTAGGTGGGGGTCAGAATGGGGGGGGGGGGGGGTGTCTAATCCAGTCTGCTGTATCCTACCCCTCACCCCCCACCCTCTGCTCCCAATACTCCCCTTTAGCCAGCTGACCCCTATGGGTGGTGGAGACTTAAGTAAGAGTGAAAGTCACTTAAAAGGGCGAGATGTCCAGAGGCCCCAGCCAAGGCTGGTGCAGCTGCTGAGGGCTCCCCCTGACTATTACTTTTCCAGGGGCTGACTTTGATGTTTTAACAATCCATACATATTGATTCAGACTGATAATAAACAATTTGATTAGCCTCTTTCTATAGGCTGTCATTTCAATCTCTTTCAGAGCTCCGACGGAGTGGAAGAGAGGGATACGCAAGGGCGGGAGGGAGGGAGGGAGCAAAGAAGGGTGAGAGAGATGGAGCGAGGACAAGTGAAAGGGAGAGGTGGATGGTAGGAATAGGGAGGGCCTACCCCTTCTCACACACACACACACACACACACACACACACACAAACACACACACACACACACACACACACACAAACACACAGATACACACACACACACAAACACACAGATACACACACACACACACTCACACACACACACACACATACACACAATAAACACACACAGCCTGCCCCTCTCCTCAGACAGAAAAAGGAATCCAGCTCTGATTAGGCCTCTGCCTTTGGTGAATTGGACAAGACAGCTGAGCTGCCAGGTTATTAACTCCCTCAGAAAATTCTCAGGCCTCTCCTGGGCCGGCCTGAATACTGCGATCTGGATCGATAAGCAATCTCCGGTGTGTACCAAATGCCTGCTGGATTCATTTGTCTCCCGGCACGGCACGGCACCCTCCTCTCCCTCCACTGGACAATGCACCTGCACAGCCTGGCTACCCCTCCTCCTCCTCCTCTCTCTCTCCTTCCCTTCCTCTGTCTTTCTCTCTCTCTCTTCTCTCCCTCTGGATTCTTCTCCACCTCTCCCCCCCTATATCTTCACCTTCTTCACGTTCGCTCACTGGGAGTCTCTGTCACTTTTTAAATAATGACCCTGGGGCTGAAGGAACAACTGCCGGTCTCTATTCCATCACAGTGAGTCCTCTCTCTCTCTCTGGCAAGGCTGTGTGTGTGTGTGTATGTGTGTGTATGTGTGTGTGTGTGTGTGTGTGTGTGTGTGTGACAATGCTGTCTGTGAGAGTGATAGGGGGTGGTGGTGGTATGTGTGTGCGTGGGGTGGGGTGGTGGGGGTTGGGTAAAGCGGGTTGAGGGCCAGCAGCAATGGAGAGAGCTTGTGGGCGGGGGCGGCTCTTTGGGGTGGGGATGGTGGTGTGGTGACCAGTCAGGGGGTGGAGTGTGGGGTGGGGGTGGGGGGTAGTAAAAAGGAGGAGGAGGAGACAAGAGCAGCAACACTTTTGACAGCGGCACAGATGTCATGGCAAGAGAGTTCCAGCTTGGCATAGAAATGACCAGCCATTGGCAGCCTCCTGGTAAACATATAATGGCCCCTGGAAAACATGGCCGACACTTTGGCAGCCATTTAATAAACACGACTTAATCTGTGGGAAACAAGACAGGTATTGGCAGGCGGCATATTCGCCAGCATTGACCTATAGCGCGAGACATGGCTCTCTCTGAGTGCCTGAGAGCACAGACGCTTTTGACATGCAGCTCACACTTAATTTATTATGTGAGAAAATGTGGTTCCCTTGAAAATTAGCACTTATTTGCAAACTAGGTTCTGTTCCATATATTTTAGTACTCTGCGGTTCCACATCCAAACCCCTTGGCCATAGTCGTGTGTTTATATTTAATGTTCCATCCACCAGAGAGAGAGAGAGAGAGAGAGAGAGAGAGAGAGAAAGCAGCTTGTTAATGCTCTGTTAGCAGCACCACTGTAGTGGTGGGGCCGCCTTTGTTGGAGGACCCAAACAATGGAATTACATAGTGATTTTGTTTGCAGATGTAAGGGCCCGAGCTTCAGCTGATAACTTTTAGTGATTCGCCGAGGCATTGATCTCCGCGATGGATTTATTGACGGCGCAGACAGTTAAGGGGGCTGGGAGAGGAGCGCGGTGCTGCTCAGAGGCAACGGGCGGGGAGAGCCATTCAAGCGCGGCGGCGACAGCATGTGGGCTCCGCTCTACCTGTCCAGAGGCTCTCCACGTCTGAGTGCAGATGGAGCACCGGTAGTGGCCCCCCCGGAGGACACGCTGTGTGCTCAGCGCCACTGTGCCAGAGCAAATATGCAGTTGGTCAATGGAGAGAGCCGGATAACAATGTTTTTAACTCTTCTCTTAATGGCGATAGAAATTAAAAAGAGGAGAAGGGAGATCGATATGAATATGAGTTGCACGTGAATAATGAGAATTGTGGACATGCTCAGGACCATTTGCATGTACATTAGAGGGCAAGACAAATTGCTCTTTTCTGAATGCGGAGATGGTCAAATGGGAAATATATGTATATGAATAAATCCAGGAGTAACAGTCATGATATTTATTAGCTGGTTATGGTCTAAGCATTGCTGTATTTTAATTTTAACATTTGACAAAGTACCATCAACTTTTCTAAATATTATCTCAACAGCATAACGTCTATCAGTAGCTTCACCCAAATTCCCTTTGTCTCTGGTGTTGGACACAGATCAAGTAAAATACTGGTTATTTGTTTTCATATATACTCAGATCTTACGACTAAGGACAAAATTCAATCTTTATGACTGAACATTCAGCCCACTAATGAGTGTCTGTGCTGATGTGTGCTTTTTTGAACCCCCTTGGAGTTCCCACCAGATCCTCTGATCCAGAACCTAAGCTTTCTTCCTCCACCCCATATCAAACCACTGTAACCTCCACTGTAACTCTATCTCTGTAGAAAAGTAGCTTCTCATTAAGTCTTTCTTTTTTTCTGTCTATTTCTTTTCTTTCAAGGTCATTTGTAACCTGGAATCTATAAAAATCTCAATGGAGAAAGTTATATGAATTCTTACTTTTAATGGCCGAGTTAAAAAATTTCCATTTCAGACCTGGAGTTTTAAAACCATCCCACAATCTGTATGCCAGGGGATGAAATTACTGAATAGTAATTACTCTCTACTTACCATTCCCTTCCTCTCCCAGCCCCTCCCTTACTCTCTTCTTCCACACACTATACCCCCCCCCCCCCCCCCCTACATGATAAGCAATGGAGGTGACTTTCACCATTCCTTTCCTTTATTCTTCTTTCCATCAGGGTGGTTGGGATCTCTGCTAGTACAAATATCTCCACCACTTATTCACCAGAAATTAGATAATACATGTCATGTGTTGTAAAAGAATCAGTCTTCAAAAAGAAAGACATTAGATACTGTAGGTGGTTGAAGGCACTTGAATATAACGTTTTAAGCTAAGGATACTGTAGGTGGTTGAAGGCACTTTAATATAACTTTTTAAGCTAAGGATACTGTAGGTGGTTGAAGGCACTCTAATATAACGTTTTAAGCTAAGACGTAGTTATTCTGTGGTCACCAGGTGCAGGGGCCAACGTGCCACTTTCTCTCCTTCCTCTGTGGTTGGAACAGGAGCTCTGAGGCCTGTCTGACAGTGACGTTAATGTGTGAATAGGTGCGCTGCCCCCAGGCTTGGTTACCTCCATGTCTCCTCCACTAAACATCAGCACTTGTCATCGTTGCCTCATATCAAAGACACTGATCCCATGCCCTCCCCATTCGCAAACACACCGGAGTGTGTGTTTTTCCCCCCTGAAACCATCAAAGGTGCCACAATGGTAGTAAGACCAGGATCTGAACCTGCCTGCAAAACCAGTAGGGCTTCCACACCGCTTGTCCCCCCCCCCCCCCCCCCCCCCCATCACGCTGTGAGGACCTGTGGGTTTTTTTCAGCTCTGAGGCTGAGCGGATGTGACTGCATTTTATTTGGCTGAATCACGGCCGACCTCCGGCATTCTGAAGGCATTCTATAATTATCCCCTCCACCTTGCATGTCAAAATGTCAGCATGCGTCAAAACTGACAGAAGACGTCGCGATACAGACAGGAACAAAACATTCCGAACAAAGGACTTGAGTGACATCAAAACGTAACGTAACAGCACTTATTCTTCGCCACTGGTTTTAAGTCACAATATTCCCTCGGACACTGTTTATGCAGCTGCCCAGTAGACAGTGGACTTGACTATAGATACAGATATGTGTTGTTTAATTGGACATGGTTATTTAAAACACTACCACAAACAAACACAGCCACCTCCTCTTCCTGTTTAGACGTGGGAAAACTGCAAAGGCAGGCATAATACAAATTAGAATTCATTTGATGGCTTATGGATTTAAATTTGCCACAGATTTGATTGAGGACAAGGCCACTGCTTTAGACAGCCTGCCTCATTGCTGGCCCTGATTGATTTTTAAGTTAGGAGGAGGCAATCTGTAAGTACCTCCCAATCAGGAGCCCAGAACATACAGCAGATTAGACAATTTGTGGTAATCAATGAAAATATTCCGTGATTTGTGCAGCTCTCAATCCTGGCCCGTAAATCAAGGCCGTAACGCGTGAGTTAGTTAGCCATAAAACAAGAGCCAGGGACAGGACAAACTATAAGAGATGAATTAAGGAGTCGGGGAGGAAGTGCGAACTCGGGCGGTAATGAGACAGAATTACAGGCCTCCCTGGCCGACCGGCCGGCCTCCCCCTCTGCAGCTGTCAACAACTAATGTGCTGCCTCAAGTGCTGGCGTTTGTCATCCCGCTTCCGTCCACATATTTATGCATTTATTTATTGCCCTGATGCAATATCATCATTTTAGTCTTAAATACCCCCACACCCCCAGCCAGCTGATTGGCTGCTGATGGCAGGTGATGATATGAAGCCTTAAACCATACACACCCTAGACCTGTCATTAATACCACAACGGTCATAAATATATATATACTGTATGTGTGTGTGTGTGTGTGTGTGTGTGTGTATTAAAAAAACAAACAAACAAAAAAGTGTCTATAATGTGATCTGAGCTCCCTCTCACACTCAGTCTGATTTTATGTTATGAAATGACCATAACATGTTTTACGACTTCCATGTGGCTCCTTGACAACATAAGAGGTGCTTCTTCAGTGCATATGAGCAATATCACTCCCATCGTTTATATTTTCTGTGAGACTCTATGCGAGTGGGAAGTGTGATGGGTCTCCCCCTCCTCCACCCTTGAGAGATGGACTCAATCCTGGCGCTTTCTCTCTGTGGCGGAGGCAGCGTGAGGCTGCTGTGTTGGCCGGGCCGGGCCAGGGGAGGTGCTGTGTGTTTTGGCAGGTGGCTCTGCTCCACCGTTCTGCTCTAATGGAGGGACTAGACAGATGATCCTGACAGCGACCCGTGCTAGTGCCTCTGATTCTATCATCCGTTTTTTGGCCACGACAGGGTGGGGTCGGGCGGGCTTTATCGGAGGAATTACCTAAAGTGCCTTTTATTTCATCATCGGGGATGTCAGCGCGGGCCATTCTTTTAATTTATACACCCCCAAAACAAGTGTCAGCTTCATACATCACGCTCGTCCCCCTCCTTTGAGGAAAAATATGGTGGTGCGCGACCGGGGCCAGGTGTAGAATCATTAACCCCTGAGCAGGAGTGCGAGGGAAAAAGGTCATTACCGAACGCCGGAGACTGTTGGTTTTGAGCGAGAACAGCTTTTGTTACTTGACCTGTTCTTCCTTACACTCCTCTACAGACACTGGCATGCATCAATAAACTCATTTCCTCTCTTCCCCTCCTCTGACCAGCTGCTGTCCACCACATCAGCACATAGTTTACAGTAACGTCGCCTGAGTGAAAAGACATGGCGGTCCCACATTTGTCAAGTACGCCTCAGCAGGTTTGGGGCTATCGGTTTTCAGCGGAAGATATTAACTTGTGATGTTATCTTTTGATCTGGTTTTGGGTCTATTATGCTTTGGCTTCACGTGGCCACTCAGTTGTGTTGTTTTAAATGTTATACGCATTGTTTTCCACGTGAGGACACTTTGCCAGATATCCCCAAAAAAAGGTTATTTCCACCACATAATTTGTTGTGGTGGACCCAAAACTACACTGGTTGTTATTTTTTAGGCCGAAGCAGTAAGTTTCGACTTTGGGAAAAGCGAAGGCCTTTTTTCTCAGGTTGTCTCTGACTGCCTTTGTTTTTCTCCGAGACCCCCATGAGGAGATGTTTCTCTCTGGTCTGTCCATGCTGTGGGTGGGGGCACGGTGGGTACAGTACTGGGCTTCTCTGACTTTGCTTACCCTTGGAAAGCTTTCTTCGCCCCATGATCCAACATCTGAGGAGCTGATAAAAACCCCTCGGCTGCCTCAAAGCAGCTGCAAGGCTTAACATTGTCAAAAAGGGTTTTTATTTCCCTCCTGTTTCGACCTCCTGTGTATATTTTATTGAGCTGTTCTCATCCCGCTGCAGTACAAGGCGGCCATAAGCTGTGTTCAAAATGTATTTCTCAGCTCATTAACGCCAGAGCTCATGCCTGCTACATGCAACGTCCCTTTTAAGATAAGAGTGGATGGGTGTCTTCGCACTCCAAACTGATTCATATTGTAGAGCCTGTTTTAAGCAAATAGATATATGGTCGTTACTTACTAATAGCAGGAGATAATTGTAGACATTTGTTTTTTGGGGAAAGGGGAGAGTGGGGCTATTGAGTCTGCACCTGTTTTTAGTTCATCAGTCTATAATCTGTGAATTCTTTAGTTAACTGTCTTTTTTCAGTTTTTGCCTTTATTATTGTATACCTCTTTTATTACCATTCAGTTGTATAAAAATCTAGAGCATCAAAAAGCCAGCATGGTATGTGCTACAAGGAAATTGGATATGGTTAGACTCCAAGCACTGTTTGTAGCCTATTTTGTCCATAAAAGCAAGGCATCCTTTCCCAGCAGTCCACATGACACAGTGAGACAGCATATTAAGAAGAGCTTCAAAGACTTGGGTGTGGCCAAATCCCAGTGTGTGTGTGTGTGCACTCAAATACTGAAAACTGTTCTGTGCAAAAACGTGGAAGCACACATTATGATAACACACACTCAGACCTCTCTCATGTGTCTAAATGAGACTGGGTCCCACCACGCCATTCTCATGGGTCATTGGCTCCTTCCATCCAAATTCCCCTTGAAGTCTCTCACCTCCCCGCTACATTATAGAGCAAATATCAAAAATGTGATTTGAATCACACGGAAAATCCCCTGAAGGCCATTTTAAAAGAAGGACTAATGTGTCAGAGCAACGTACCATCATATTTACTCATCTTGTAGCTTTCTGGAATCGATCTTGGTTTCTTCACTCTCAGCTTTGCAGCACTGGTGCAAAGACCCAGGAGAGAGCGTCGGCAGAGCCTCGGAGCTGGAGACACGCAACCCTGAAGGTTAATTGAAGTCCCCTGAGTGACTTTAGTGGCCTTTCTTTAACAGGTTGACCCATAAATGTTTGATTTCTACCAGCATTGACAAAAGATGTATTCTGTAATTGGGTTTTTTATTGCTAATGCCCTTGAAAGATGACTTTGGAAGTACGGTTGAGTTGAAATCAAACGGTGACCGGTGCAGTGTCTGGTCAATCCCTCGATGGTGAAAACCTAAAAGAAAATAAAGATTTTAATAATTACGATTTTAAAAGTGGAATAAGTACAAAACTTCATGAACAGTTGTAGATTAGTGTTTGGTCTTGTGCAGAGGGCTGTCTGTGTCCACACTGGTGCTCTCCCATCTGCTTCACCCATTAATTTAAATCTACAGATATATCTTGGTCACACAACATCAGAGGTATCTGCGAAAGAAATCTTCCATCTTAAATCTTTAAAAACTAATTTAGTTAATGTCTTACCATTGCAGATTAAAAGCTCTCTCCAATTATAGTGGGCCACTGATCACAGCATTCCATGATTTACTCAGCAATGTGTGTGTGTTTGTGTGTGCTCACATCTCTGTCTGGCAGTGTATGCGTGGTCAGAGTTTGTTGGGATGCCAGTTAATGTTGAATTTGAATGATAATCTTGACATCGATCTGTAAAAAAAATGCCTGAAAATAAAAAGTGTGTACTTAAGTTCCTTTAATCAGGAGAGGCTATTGATCAAATGACAAATGGAGGTGCATTACGATATGGATGAAATGAATGGACTGCATCCTCAACGGTGCTCTAGAGTAATAGGATGCCTCAGGAGAGAGATCCTCATCATATCCCTGCTATTCTAATCTCCTCACTAAATAAGGGGCACAGAGAGCCCACTTACCGCACCAGCTATGTTATTATGTGTTGCTTCATATAACTTTCTTCTTTTGGTTGTAAAGCAGAAGTGGCTTATCTTACTCTGTATCCTTATGATCTATAGGGGATGTGTTGCTTGCTGCTGTTGATATTACTATTAAATCCAGATATGTATCATTTTAGCACAATTAATCAAGGGCTTAACTGGTAAATTATATGCTCAATGTGGTAGGAAGGTTAATAATAACACAACATACACAATTGTTCAGCTTCTGTCACAAGCCCATTGTAATTTGTGGAGATGTAACCAATAGTGAATCTGTCCGTTTGTCAGTCTTCTGTATGTGAGCCAGGATCCATGGGTGTGTCGCTGCTGTATATATAAAGCTTTCACCTTCACCATTTCACCCTGACCTGTCTCCTCACAGATGTCTCTGGCCCACAGTGGAAGAGCTCAATTAGACCACTTTGGTTCCGATGTTTACCTGTGACGTCTCAAGTACCTTAAAAGAAAGGGACCCCCATAGACATGGCAGGACGATAATCAATACTGAGTGGAGGGGGGAAAAAGTAAACAGAGTGGAGTCAAAAGTGCAGCGGAGGGTTCATCCGTAGAGCCTTCCCTCTTCACCTCCCATGAGCGCAGTGATAAACAGCAGACTGCTCCCCATCATCCCCTGTCTGTCTCTCCGTTCGCCACTCGGCACTCTGCCTCCAGCGTAAAAAGGGAAGCCACGGCCATTTTAAATCAGACGCTTCCAATTTAGGGCATGCCAAAATATCGTGTTTATTTCGATGAGGGTAGAGAGCCAAGGAGAAAGCCAGGGGGGCCAGTGGCAAACTCTTGGCCGTCTCCACCGGGGTGGCCTGCTCAAGTGGCTGAGGCTTGGCTTTCCGCAGGCTGCAGTGGCGGCACTCAGGGCTTTAGTGGGATTTTTATCGTGGTGCAAGTGGCCTAAAGCAGTGGGTTAGGACTTGTAACAGGGAACTTTATGTGTACCAAAGAAAGAGCCAATTTGTTGTTATCAAGAGAAGTGCCTGTTGTTTTTTTTGTCAGTATTTTTTATTGTTGTTTAGTTTTGTCCATAGCAGGTGTATTTGATTTCAATCGACAATGCTCTTTGTGTATAAGAAAAGATTTTAAGTCGTTAAAACTGTTAAAATGTTCATTGACAATCTTACTTTGTAACTTTGTATTTCTAAATCCTATTGGGGACGATCTTTACTGGAATGGAATAGAATACCACTCTGTAATCCTACATTCTGTAACATTTTGATGCATTTTGATTAAGAGTGGTCCTTTAACTGGTGATTCAGAGTTAGGTTAACGCAATAATAATAGTCATAATAAAAATTGGTGAGCACCCACAAGCTTTATCTTGAGTCATGCTTTGAAAATATTCCAAAAAAACACAAAGCCAGCAGGTCTACACACATCCCCACTGGCCCATTTCATTAGTGGTGTATAATTTCCGTGCATAAAAAAACCTGTAACAGTCAGGGCCTTTGTAGGCTGGAGGGTCCCTGCTGGATTGGTAGCGGGGGGCGAGTGTCCCTCTCACCAGCAGGGGAGCCTGCGGCATGTCCCTGAGGAGCAGAGGGCAGGCCAGCCACTGACATTCCCCACATGGTGCTGAGGAGCCGGTGGAAGGCCTGGTGTCTGTTCTTTTCTCTTTTCTTCTCTTTTTTTTTGCTCCGTTTGTCATCGGAGAACATGATATCTCCCCGTGAAGCAGGTGTGGAGCACCCATTACCCATGCTGCTTTGGGGGCCGTGAACTTGGCTGTCAAGGAGCTTTTGCACTTTCACAGTGTCTGAGTTTCTCGAAATGCCCTTTCTGCGAGCAAGCACGGAGTTAAGGCTCTCATGGAAAATCTCACACTCTTACAAGAGATTTTAGCCTGCAATGCAATAGGCTGAACAGTCTGATAGTCATGGAAACCTAGGCGTGTAAAAATTCTCATAGAAATATGCCATGATGTGGATCAGCACATCAGGTGGTTGGGGAGGGATCACAGAATCGCTTTGTGTCGGAGAAGCCCGCTGTGCGCCGGGGAGATTAAGACACAGCAGACGAGCACACCCTCGTTTTAACATCTGCGCATCCTGCGTGCTCTGAGAATAACTCGCCTGTGTCGTCCTCTGCTGACGGAGCGAGAGAGCGAAGGTGTTTCGTGCAAAGTTTATGTTCGTAATGCACCCTCCATAAAGACACAGGGCCAGGGCCATCACACCAAATGGCGTTGTGTAAAAACCTGAAGACGAGGGGCCTCCAGGGGTCCATATACCATCCCTAACAATGCTTGCATTGACCACAGCATCCTGCGTTCATGGTGCATTATGATCAAAAGGCGTCAGGGCTGGGAGAGCAGGCAGAGAGAGGAGGCGGTCCACGTGAGGTTGGGGTTGGGGGGTTTCAGGGGAGATAAACAGTTATCATTATGGCCCAGAGACATCCATTTGGGCATTTTTAATATGTGTATCCTATTAAGCTCTTTAAGTGCTTTTTGATAATTGTGCTTTGTACTTTTACAGCACTTCAGTCTATTCCCAGTTCAATTTCCTCTTTTATCGGACGTTTGAAATATTGATCGCTGACAGATAAAAGCAAACACCATAATCTCACTCCTCTGCGTTGTGCACTCTCTGCGAGAGCAAGAGCGAGAGAGAGGAGAGAGAGGAGGCGATGGAGAGAGGGGAAAGGGAGAGAGAGTGAGCCAGAGAGCGAGTGAGGCGATGGAAGAGCGCACCAGTGGGACCGCTCGCTCACACCTCCGAAAAGCCCTCTGTTTGTTTTTACTGCCTCTTCTCTCTCTCTCTCTCTCTCTCTCTCTCTTTCTCTCTCCATCGACACAATTTGCTTACTGCTACCGGGATGTTTATGTAAAACACCTGCGTACTGATGGCTCGTTGATATGACCATCTCCTTTAGTGACGAGGACCTCCCCGTACCACTTTGCTCATCACACCCCCACCCCTCCTCTTGACATTTTGCTCAACGTGGGGGCTCCCGGGGTGCTTTCGATGATTGCTGCTGCTTAAACTGCTGTCAGCGCCGCCAGAATAACGGTGATTTATCTCCATAGCGGGTTTATGGAAGTTAGTGTTTTCTGTTAACCCCGGCACTCCGATGCGGCTCGGTGCTGCCTCGACGTCACATTAACCTGAATCAATCATGTCTTGATTTTTCCATAAAAGAGGAGGCAGCTGTAAATAACACACAGGGGCCAGTGGAGTGTGCCGGATGCAAAAGCCTTATGCCACTAAACCATTGCCTCCCTCTGTGGGTTGGCCCATTGGCTGTGTCTACTGCCTAAGATTCACGGAGAGATTCTGAACCAAAGGATCCAGTCGTCTAAATGGCTCAATGTCTCGCACAACTGTGGCCGGGGGGCTCAGAACTGTAGTACTTCGGGTATCGTTATTAGTTACTTATCTAGTTATTTAGATGTTTAATTCTTTTGGTTACATTTACAAAAGCTTGTAGAATCCATATCACTATGTTTGCACAGAATCTCGCTCTTTCTTGTTTGGAAACCGTCCTTATAGAAATAAATAAATAAAATGCTTAACCACGTGAAAGACAGCTTGAGACAGGGGCCAATATGCAGCCTACTCTCCTCCCATCATGAAGAGCCACTGTTCCGCCCACAGCACTAAAAAATGGGCCTTCTTACGCAGCCTGGCTTTCCTCTTTTTCGCTTTGCAGACACTATTTAAGATTTCCTGCAAACATTTGAGCATCCAGAGAGGCGTATCGACTGCGTTTGACAGGCGTAATCCTTTTCTTCTTTCCAGTCACTTCCATTCAGCAATCAATCAGCGCATCAATGCCCACAGACTCGCTATGAAGTGCAGCCCTGCCGGCGTTCGATCAGTAGCCCAGCACCTTGTGGGCTTTGGCTATAATATAGAAATTGATTCATCTTCAAAGATATCTTAAGTGGCTCACTGGGTGTAATAGCTATTACTATGCTTCTTTCTACCCACACACACACCCCTAACCCCTCCCCTCCAACACACACACACACACACACACACACACACACACACACACACACACACACACACACACACACACACACACACAGAGATCACATTGAAAATCTAATCTTCGAACTTACTACATTTCACAGACACATCAAAACTTCTCCTTGAAAGACAAAAAAAACATGCTCCTTGTGAAATGAAATGAGCACCATTCAACTTTTTTTTTTGTGAATTCCATCACTGACATTGACAAAAATCTATATCAGGCGCGTATATGGTCAAAGCTAATTTGACCTTCAGAGGACTTTGTTTCGGAGGGTGAGGCACAAGTGTAGTATACGCCATTACAATCTCATCAAACCCACACTGACACAAGCTCTCCATGAGTAAACACCCAATATATTTCTAAACATGAAAAAAGCTGGTATACATGGCGCTGCAGCTTAATCAGACCATTTTTGGTCCGAGGCATGAGTAAGCAGTGGTTGTCGACTGTACGGAAAAAGCATCCCTGGGTGGAAAAAAAGAATACCACACTGTGGTTGTGGCACATGTAGGAGTTTTAAAGATGTTTCTCTTTTGATTGATATGACCTAAAGTGTGTTACAGACAGAGTGTTGTTATTTTTACTTGGAGACATTTCGTCTTTTGTTTTTTGCGCTCATAATTGTCACCTTTTAAAATCAGCTGGTTAAAAACCTAATGGCCACACCATAATTTATAGCTCCATACTGAAGCCACTGTTGTGGCAGAGTAGGTCAAGCTTGAAGATAAACACGTTGGCTCGGTCGTGAGAATCAGACATAGATCTGTCCTCTCCTGGCTTGGCTTGGTATTGCCCACAGCCAAGGTTTATTTTTCTGCGCGGGCAAAAGCACATCTAGGTGTAGACTTGATCATTCATTCTTTCAATTGCGGAGTGCTCAGTCAAGCCTGTGACTTATGCCCTTTCCAAATGCCTGTGACATATTAATGGGGTGCCAGGTTGTACTTGAGGTGGGGGGAACCGGGACCATTCGTTGCTTCTTTCACTACGCGCGACAACCTCAGAGATGAGATGGATGCGAATTAGTTTCCCCTGATACCCCCATCAGGATTTAGTGGACGCGGCAAAGGTCACACTCCCTCCGAGTGTCCGTAAGTCACATCCTTCCCTTAACAAAGAACAGGATAAGAGAAAAGGCATCACCTCTGAGGAATGAGGTCTGTCCCCAAATTCACAATATGGCGTCTGTGCTGAACACTTGTTCTGACTAATACATGGCTTAGGGGGTGTGAAAAGCGAAGTTGCTCAGGAGGAGTGTTAAAGGAAGTGTAGTAATTACAGCTAAGACAATGTCACTGACCTCTAGATTGCTGTATCTTGTCTCTTTTGTCCCTGCCTCTGTCCTGCCACACACTGGGTGAAATTGTATCTTTTCTCCATGGCTCTTGCAGGAGGGAAAGAAGAAAGAGAAAAAAGTGTGTGTGGTATTGGAGGGCAGTGAGGCATGATGTTTTTTGCTCCCTTCTCTCCTTCACCTCCTACCCCACCTCCACCTTCTCCACCTCCCTGTCCTTCTGTCCTCTCTTTCTCTCTGACTGGGAGGTATTCCACAGTCAGCTGGGTCTCGAGAGAGCCGAGGTTAGTGAGAGAGGCACTCTCTGTGTATAATTCAATGATTATCAGGTGCTTCTGTGTGTGTGTGTTTGTGTATGTGAGTGTGTGTGTGTGTGTGTTCTGCTATTGGCAGGTGTCAGGTGACATACAGGCCATGTCAGTATCTGTCAGCTGGCCCTCCATGGGTGTTGCAGCAATAGCACCTCTTTGACTGCGACTGAGGCCCTCACGTTATTAGTCCGCCCTCCACCACTGCGCCTTGCACACCAGTTGTTACCCAGCGATCAAAACACTCACAGCTGTACCTTCCTGCAGTGAAACCTCACACACGGGCAGCCTAAGTATTACAATCAGCTTCCCCCTCCGCTAATCTCTGAGCACGGTACAGATTGTTAAAGAGTGGGGGATTCAGCAGCAAGCCTGTGTTGTTGTTGTGTTTGCATGCTAATTGGTATTCTGGGTCCTGGCAGGGTGCCTCTTTGAAATGTAAGGACCATACAGGTTGGGTTCGATCTCCATCAGGCCCAGATGCGATGCTTCTCTCGAGCTGTCACTGGGCATTGCCGGGAGGGAGGAGAAGGGGTGACACAAAGACCATTTGGGAATCCCTTGCGCCATCTTTGTGCCTATTTGAGGCTATCTTTATGCTGATATCCACTTAGTTGTGAGCCGTGTATTACCATATGTGGTCATTAAAAAAATACCCGTGGTGCTCAGAAGTTGGACATAAAGAGCAAATATGTCCCAGTGCACTTCCTCTGGGGAATGTTTGCTGTCTGTAAGCTTTGAAGACTTTTGGAACAGTTGTATGGCAAATTGTGCGATTTTTGTTCAGGTCTGTCACGATTCTTTAACAACTGTCTCAAGGATAGATAGATGCTGCCTTTTAAAACAATTCAAAGGCAAATGCGGCGTCTGGATAAACTTTATAAGGAGCACAAATGTGGCGATGGCGTACGATAATGGCATTAGCTGTAACAAAAACACATCAGAAAAATCAATGGTAATAAAGTGAGATCAGCCTCACAAGAAAGCCCTTCCCCTTCATGGCCCGGTTCGGACTTTACACCGTGTCTCTGTCCAGACACAGTCAAGTCACAGCTATCTCCCATTACGAGAGGGGGATAGGTCAATGAACATGCTCATTACTAGGTGCCAAGCCTTACTCATGCTGCTTACCCAGCATGCACAGGGAATGTTTCTCATGCACAATATTATTGAAGCGTGTTTGGGGGACAAAATAAAAAAATCAATATTAAATAAGAGGTACAACCCATACGTTAGTGTGAGTGTGTGTAAATCAACATAATGTGTATCACACTGCATGCTTAGGCACAACACCACTGTTTGAAAGAAGCTGCCAGGTTTGTTGCACCTTATGTGTGTGTTGGTCTGTGTGTGTGTGTGTGTGTGTGTTTGTGGGTGAGGTGCGAGTAGAAGTTTGGGGCCTCTTTGAGCAGAGCTGTCGTTCCTGGTGTGGGCAGGAGGCAGAAGTCAGGCTGCAGCACCTGAGGGAGCTCTTAGCTTTGGCGTTCCTCCTTCACTTGAGCCTCAAGAGCCTCTCGACCCCCCCCCCCCCCAAACATGCCGTCTCTGTGCAGGGGCAGGGAATGGAGCTGGAGATCTGAGAGGACGTCTCGCCTCGACCCATCTGGGTGCTCTCACCAGAGAAGTTTGCTTGTTTGTATTGTGGGTCAGATGACAAAAAAAAATGTCTTCATCGTTTTTTTTTTTTTAGGGGGGGGGTTCTTAGTTTTTCGTGGGTTAATCCTCTGTGAGAGGGCAAAAAAATGTTAGTCCATCGAGTTTATTAAATTTTGTATGTTCAGTCATGCCTTGGTCATGCTGTTCCCTGAGTTCAAAGATATTTGTATTTTCTGTGGCGTGCATATCATGCACTATAACTTAACCTCTTATCCTTTCGCTATACAGACCAAAGAGATACATGAAATTGTTAAATTGAGTCAGTATAGGCAGACATATTCCTGCTCCGGCAGACATGAACTCCCCTCCTAAATTAGAGCGATGTGGTTTGCTGCCTGCAATAACATGTACACACTGAGCCCATGGAATTGTACAGAAGACCCTTATGACAGAGATTTGATAAAAAATCCTGAAATTTGTTAGGCACTTCAGCAAACTCTTGGTCATATCACTGCGCGTGACTCTTGGTTAGAGAAGATAACATTAGCGTGCTTAGTATCCATGTTCTATTCTGCAACTCACCTAAAGTCTGTGTTGATAGCATAATATACAACAGGCACTGTTGTGTGTAATATTTATAAATATTTTCTGAAATACCTGGAAAATGGATCTTTAGTGTTAGTATGCAGCGCATACAGTTTACACAGTTTAAAACACAGTAAGTATTATGAACTTTAGTTCAGTAATAATGAACAACACTTCAGTCCTTATTTACTGGTTGGTGTTTTACAGTTATTAGTGTTTTGTATACTTGATGAGAATGTAATCAGTAAATGCACAATTCTGTACAACTTTATCGAGCTAAAACAATATTTCGGGGCTTAGCAAAATGCCTAATACTGTATCTAAAAATTCAGGATTGTTTTATATTTTCAAACGCAAGTCAACAAAATACTGATTTACGAAAAGAATGAATTAAAACAAGCATTTGTTGAAAAACCCACAGAACTTAATGCATTTTCGCTGCAGTGGCGTTCAGCTTAATGGTGACTCATATTCAACAAGAGGACTGTCTCTGACACAATAGCACGGGCGAAACCGAGGCCCGTGGTTCAGAGTGTGTTGTTGATTGGTTGCACAAATACGTAAACTCTGAGAGCATTGCAAGTCACCCCGGTCATTAGGGTCAGCTCATGTAATTGTGCTTAAATTGGCCTTATTTCCGGACCCCCATTCCTACACTATTAGAGTATTTTCCTCAACTGAAGGTGAAGTAAATTTGAGCTTAAGGTAAAGAAAAGGTTGTTTTTAATTATTAAAATTGAATTCATTTCAAAATATTTTTAAAAACTAAATCTATTAACTTAAATAATTTTTCTGTTAGCAATTACTCTTGATTAAAGCCAATTACTACTATTCAAAGTGCGAAACATTAAAGGGGAAAAACAACAGTACAAAATACAAGTTTTTGTTTAAGCCCAGAATGATAGAAACCTTTTAAAATTATTTCACAAGTAAATTACCTTGCCAGATAAAACAGAATTGAGCAGGCACAGACATTTCTATTTGTCTTAAAACATTTCTTGTTCTTTTAAAAGAGAAACACACATACATTTGAAAGTAAAGGCAACATTTTAAAGTACATTTTCAAAAAGAAGATCCTTAAGTGTCACACAGTGGGTACACCTCACACAGCAAGAGGTGACACATAATTTGTCGTGTATGTGTGAGAGAGTGTGTGTATGCTTAAAGAAAAAACAGCAAGGGATGAGAAAACATTTAATTAGCAGTTTTAAGGTTATAAATGTATTGGGTGTGTTGCACAAACATTGGTTTGTTTTCTGGTTATTAAATCTCTCTAACTGAAGCACATTCCAGGTCAGGGTCTGTCTGCCCAAATTAAAATCACATTAACAGGAGTCACTAACACTGCAGTACGCTCAATATATAAGCAGGCTGCAATTCCTCCTCTGGGTCATTCCTCCTCTGGGTCATTTCACCTCTGGGTCATTTCACCTCTGGGTCATTTCACCTCTCATTTTTCCCCTCTCTACAACTACAACTTTCCAGTCATTGTGCACGGTGCCCATGAGGAGTGTGTGAGGCTGTGTACGTGTGGGCGTATGTGTGTTAGAAAGGGAGCGAGAGAGAGAAAGGGAGATATTGAGAGTGTGTGTGTGGGAATGAATGTGTGTCAGAGGGCTTTGCAGTGAGCAAAGTAAAATACAATGTAGTGAACTGGAGTATAGCATCCCCTAGTGGACTGAGGCTGTAGGGCCTAAGTGTGTGTTTGTGTGTGTGTGTGTGTGTGTGTGTGTGTGTGTGTGTGTGTGTGTGTGTGCGGTTGTGTGTGAGCATGCTGGCATGTTCATGCATGTGTGTGTGTGTATTTGTGTGTGTGAGCGCATGTTTGTGTGTTCACATGTGTATGTGTGTGTATGTGTGTGTCAGTGTGTGTATGTGTCAATGTGTGTGTGGGTGTCTTTGTGTGTGTGTGCATAAAGATCATCTTTTGGCCCGTCCCTCTGCCTCTCCCGCTTCCAAACAGAGGTGGACAGCCCCTTCCATTTCCACGGGGGCGCAAAAAGAGATCGCGATCATCGACACTGTTTATCGTTTGATCAGCTATGATTGATGCTCTGTTAATACAAATCTAACTTGGCGTGTTTTCCCTGCCAAGGGACCCATGAAGAGGTTCAATTACTGAGCAATCTCATTAATTCGAGAGCTTGTTACGCCGAGAGGACAGCGGCCCTTCGCCCTGATTCTGGAATGCAGATGTGCACGGAACATAATTAGTAGATAAGAGTTCTAATTTGAACCTGCTGTTTGGCTGCAGCGGGTGTAGCCCTCGCTATGTTTTACAAGTTCCACTGTGAGGAGCTACACTAGCTTTTATAACCTGCTCACATACACACGTCGAAACACACGCACACATGCTCACTCACGCACACACGCACACACACACACACACACACACACACACACACACACACACACTAACCGCGCACACCCACATGATCCGTCACACAAAGTGGGAGGGAGTGGCGGGATTTTCGTGGTGCTGCTGGCTGGTGAAAGTTGGATTAGGAAAACGGGTCACTCCTGGAAATGCCTCAGGTATCTCATATTCATGTCTTAGAGGGTACAGTGAAGTGAAAAATTTCACTCTGTGGACAGTAGACAACAACTCCAACACATTACAAAAAAAACCTAATATTTTTTGTCTCTATAATGAGGGCCTGAGAAGGCATAAATTGATTGCTAAAATGTTCGATTTGCGTGGTGCCACAATCAGTGCTGTCATTGTTTGTTGTGCATGGCAGATAACCTCCTTCAGTGGCTGACCAAAGAATGCTGTTTAGAAAGATCAAACCTTCCTATTTGGCAACTTTATGGCATCTTTATGGTGCTTTTATGACACACGGCAGACCTCTTTTTTTCTCACCTTGTCTCTCATTCCGTGTAAAACGGCAGAGAATTTCAGAGTGGTTTCACAGCACAGCGGCTGGCCATAGGGCCCTTTTCAGACAGGCATATAAAGGGTCTGGCCACCCCTCGTTCACACACACACACACACACACACACACACACACACACACAGATTGAAATACACACATGCAGCCATGCGTTCACATGCATACACGTTCTCACATACACCCCCCTCTCCCCACCATTACCAGCTACACACAGGAACACACACACACAGATTCACACCCATATCCACACAGTTGCCCACACACAAACCCACCCATGTTCACACACGCACCGGTGCACACACACACACACACACACACACACACACACACACACACACACACACACACACTCTAATGCACTCACACAGACTCACACACACGTTCACCACCTCCCTACATGCCTACTCAGTCTCTGTGGCTCTCGCTGGGCTCGTTACCACAGCCCACTGGCCTCGGAGCTGCGCAGTCGGAGGACCTGTTGAGCTCAAACCCCCTCCTACAGGAGCACTCCCCCTCTCCCAGGCCCCCATCACTCCCCTCCTCTCCTCCTCCTCCTCCTCCCCTCCTCGGGTTGCCTGTGTTCACCACGGTGGTCCTCGCTCCTCTGAGGGGCCTGACAAACCTCCTTTCCTCCTGGTAGGGGGGTGTTAGCCGAGCTGTGAGGCAGGGAAGAGAAGTGTGTTAAAAAGAGGGAGGGTTGGGGTATGTGTGTGTGTGTGTGTGTGTGAGTGTGAGTGTGTGGATGTGAGTGAGGGGGACTGCAGTGTGAGTTAGAGGGTGGCTGGGCAGCTGGGTGGGGGAGTGTGTGTGTGTGTGTGTGTCTGTGTGTGTGTGTATGTGTGTGTGTGTGTGTGTGTGTGTTTGTACGTGTGTGTGTGTGTGTGTGTGTTTTAGTGAAGGGGGGGTGGCAGAGGGGCCTACAGCAGCTCAGACTCAGTTCATGTTCTCCAGTCTGCCAGGTGACGTTTGGAAGGACAGGGCTTGGGAGAGGAAACGTGGCGTTGAGTGGCGGATCTGCCCCAGCTGTGCCCCTCTGAGAGGAAAAGTGGGCTGCGGGAGGCCCATTAGTTCCAAAGGCAGGTCCCGGACTCCGTGCTTGTGTGGCCCTCGAGGGCCACGGCCAGGCAGAAAGGCTCTGAACCCCTATTTGAAGCTGGCGGGGGCAGGAACGGCCCTGTCACTGCTCACCGCTTCAGTACAAATGCCACTGAGCCACTTGAAAATGCCAGTCAACCACTGAGACACAGCACATCCACTGACAACACCATTCCTCCCCACAATTCCAATGTCCAGTGTCACACATTATAAATATTTCAAGTAAGTAACTGTGTTACTTTGACGTTACCTTATTTTATTATGCTTGTTCGTATAGGGACTTGCTAATGGTTTTGTTCAAGTAATTTCCAGTTGCTCGAAGGTCTTCCTTACAGCAGACCTCACTGCTATGAGTCTATGCTTGAAAACATTTCTGTTGGCTCTAATGTGAAAACCACAGACTAACTGAACAAAATCAACATGGCTAGACAGCAGCCTCTAAAACAGGTAACTCAAGAAATTATGTTTTCTTTTGAATGCGCTAAGTAGATTTCCTCACAATTAGCTACTTTAAGCCTTCACAGACACACAGAGACAGTCGTGACTGTTTCATTTCAGAACATTGGCTGGGTTTGCTCCATTTACTCAAACCTGCAACTGAGTCTACTCTGGAAATTAATACATTCTTGACAAATAGGCTTTGATTTGTCATTAGAAGCAGACAAAATCTAGTTTTTGGTCATAATTGATCTCTGGGGTTTACAAACTTTAGGGCAAGACATTTCTCTGTGGCACAACGTAAGGGAAACCACAATGACGACCACCCAGCTGGCCTTTATTGTCCAATGGGGCAAATCTGTGTTGATTGCATTCACTCTGCTCTATATTTTCCATACACCATCACAGAGAGGAAATATCTCCCACCACAAAATTGGTTCAAGGAAATCTAAGGCCACATCAAATGTGTGGTGTGGTCTTCTCATACTAATGACACCAAATCATTCTAAATACATATGTCTATATATCACTTGCAGGGCTACTCCTGTGGATACAACCTCAAAGGGTCTCAACTTTAATGCTGTGAAAAATAATAAAACATTGCGAGCCACGCTTGACTAAAAATCCATACCGTTGTTTTGTTATATTCTCCGCCCTTTGATCTTTCACGTCCATCATGCCTGTCACACGCCTGTCAATCTGACTCTAGATCTCTCAGCGAATGTTGTGTGTGTGGATATGTGTGTGTGTGTGTGTGTGTGTGTGTGTGTGTGTGTGTGTGTGTGTGTGTGTATGTGTGTGTGTGTGTGTGCCTGTCTGTCTGTCTGTTTGCTAGCAGCTCAGGATTGTCAGTGTGATGCAACGCTGGTTTACTTCTCTGACCTGCTGTGTTGTCTGTCATCGCCGCCTCCATTGAAATTCTGATGGGCGGTGCGGCGGCTCCCAGGGCCTCTCAATGAGACACAGGCGAGCTCTGTCTGGGAATTAAAAGGCCACTCTGACAGAGGGATATTAATGTAGGCTAATTATTTGTCTGGGGAGCAGGGGATTGTCTGTTTAAGAATGATTTAGTTGGCACCATGAGTAAAGATACCTGAGAAAAAATGGGAAAAGATGGAATTTTAATTGTCTGTATTATATCATCATCATTTTGTATTTTGGCAGTTTCACAAAGACTTTTGACGAATCTCAGGTGGTGTTGGTACCCATGGTAAACAAACAAGATGAGCTGACAAAAGAAAAGAGCTTTCCCCTTTGCGTTCATCAAAGATATTCTGTGTTTTGGGGTGTCACTACAGAACAGAACAAAATAATGCTCCTGTTTAATTGTTTGTATAAGCAAAACACACATGTTTGCAAATGAAGAGTCCCTTAATATAAATGAAGGGCTTTAGCATAGTTTCAGGGACAGAAAAGAGGAATATAAGTGTTTTGTTTTTCAGCGTATTTTTAGGTCAGAGCTTTCTGGATTTGGCTTCTTTCCCTTCAGCCCATTACATGACTTTGCTGAGGCAAAGGATCACAGGGAACCGGTGAATGGTCTGTGTTTGTGTGTATGTGTATGTGTGTGTGTGTGGCCAGCTGAGCTCCTGGAAATGTGAGTCCTCCGGGCTGCCAAAAGAGAAGCAGCTGATGTGCCTGTCCACCCCAACAGGTGTTCCATGTGCCCCCACCACAGTCGGCCACAACTTAACCCAGGAAGAAGGGGTTAGTGGTGGTGTTGGGGGGGGGGGGGGGGGGAGACAAGGCAGTGAGAGGAGGGGTGTGTGTGTGAGTGTGTGTGTGTGTATGTGTGTATGTGTGTGTCTGATGGGTTGGCTGGAGGCGGGGGGGTAAGGGGCTGTGGTTGGAGTCAGAGTAAATAAGTGAATGGGCCTGCGATTTCCCCAATCACAACAGTAGTGTCATTTACACACACACACGCACACCCGTCACAGGGCTCGACTGGGGGCTCAGACTCGGCCCCGAGGAGACGCACTATTGATCCAGGCCGCCAAGAAAGCCAGCTGCCATTAAAGCTGTGACAGTGGAACTGTACCACATCGATCGGCAGCGCAGGGGGCTCATGGTATTATTTATGGTGGGAGGAGGGGGTCGGCAAGGTTGGGAGCAGAGAGAGATAGATAGAGAGAGAGAGAGAGAGAGAGAGAGAGAGAGAGAGAGAGAGAGAGAGAGAGAGAGAGAGAGAGAGAGAGAGAGAGAGAGAGAGAGAGAGGCAGACAGAGAGAGAGAGCAAGAGCTTCATCTACCACTCTTTTATGGCTGGTAATTGATGGCAAGTGGGGCTTTGCTTCCTTCCCTGACCTCAGCCGCACCGCGAGTCAGATGGATTGCGGCTAACACAATTATGATTGATATTATCAGATTACACCTCGCACGACATGGCAGCCCTGTGCTGGCAGCCCATGCTGGGCCACTCACCGCCGCCTGTCGCAGACCATGCTTACTGCTCCCCAGTGGAGGAATAACAAGAGAGGTTTGTGTGTGTTTGTATGTGTGTGTGTGTGTGTGTGTGTGTGTGTGTGTGTGTGTGCGTGTGTGTGTGTGTGTGTGTCTGTGCGTGTGTGTGTGTGTGTGTGTGTGTTAGTGTGTGTGTGTGTGTGTGTGTGTGTGTGTGTGTGTGTGTGTGTGTGTGTGTGTGTGTGTGTGTGGATTTGTGCACAAATGTGTGAATGTGTGTAGGACTCAATGGCGGAGTGCAACAGGCAAATGAAGCTGCTGTGCTTCTTTATGAAACCAATTCAGAGACACCAAACTAGTTTTCCTGAAATACATGGGAAAGTTACATAGCCTTGTTTTGAAAGCTGGAGATGTTACTTCTCTCACACTTTTTTCTCTCCTCGTAGGAGTCTTCAGACGGTGGCTATATCAGTTCCACATGTCTCAGTGTTTACCTCCCGTGGAGCAACATGTCTGCATCAACACTTCTGTACTGGATGATTTGCCAGTGCAGTTGCAGAGCTGTGCGTGTCTGAATATTTTAAGGGCTGCAATCAGCACTAATCCATATCACTTTGTCACACAAGGTGCTAAAGTGTATTAGCAACTGCTATAGCTCGACTTAATACTTGAACAGCGTCTGAAGCCACCATATTGTTTTTTCCCCTTGGTGTACTTTACATCGCATTTTATTCTGTCTTCAATTTAACAGAAAGACTCAATTACCGCACTGCCATGTAGACACAGTCCTGTATGCTGTTGTTTATGTGTGTTTATACACAATGTGCCGCGTCTGCATCCTGCCCAAGTGTGTGGACTTTTGTGATCTAATGGTATCTTTGTCGTGGGACTAGGGCCTTAGGAGTGTTACTGTGATATGAATGCCTTTTTGTTTGTTTATCGGGTCATCGGTTTAAGTGTATAGGCACAGGTTTTACGTCTGAAAAGTGCCTGTGTCTCCATTCCTCTGTGGGCAGCGCACAGGCCAACACAAGGCCTGTCTGTGTTCCGCCAATGACCTGCATACCACTCTCAATCCATTTCTCTATGTTTTATTATTATGGGGCTTGTGCTTTTTCCACTGATAATTAGGTTTCTCTCTGGGAACCCATAATGTAATGTATGCATTGTTTATTATACTCTCACAGCGTATAAGTCACCCTGTCATCTGCTGAGGTTAAAATGCCATGCTTGCACCCAAATAAGGATCTCTTTATATTAAGGACGTTGAGTTTTTGCACACTCATGGCATCTTGTCTTTTGGGGAATTAAGTTAACTCAGTTGTTGAAATAGCTTCCTATGAGCTCTAAATTATAATGACAGGCCCCTTTAAAATCCATTTTCTCCACTCTGATTACATTTAGTGTTATCATCACTGCCGCACAGATATGTCTGTGCTTCATTCATATTTCAGAGGGAACGCATAAATCCTGCAAATTAGTCCCTGTCTTTTCTGGTTAAAGTGATTGAGTTATACTTCTTGAAAACCACACTACACTACACTGGCTGCAGTGAATCTCTTGGGTTTTGAGGCTTTTTTCACACTTATATGTGAATACATTTTTTTTTCTCTCTCTCCCTTTCTCTTTCAGACCATACAAATAAGCTTCTTATGTTAGTTTGTATGTTAGCTCCAAATCAGTTTGTTTGGATAATGTGTTATCATACAGATTTAATTATGTATCCCTATATATTTCCCAAACACACTACATTTGCAGCTGTCAAGGATTTAGATAAATGTTCCTTTCTCCCTCTCTCTTTTTTTTCACTCTCTCTCTCTCTCTGGCCAAAGCTGGCACACCTCAGCTCCATTCACAGTCATTGTTCTCTGCTACCAAGTGTTTCTGCGAAGTGCACCTGGAGTTCTGGTGGGGGGGATTGTATAATTGCTCAAGTATAATAACTCGTTTTACAGGCCTCAGTGGGAACAGACCATGTGATTGAAAGGTGGAAAATATTTGGGACAGTGGGTCAGTTTACACACACATAATGTACACACACACACACACACACAATCTCTCCTTCTCTCTCTTTCTCTCTCTCTCTCTGTCATACACGCACGCACGCACGCACGCACGCACGCCACACACACACACACACACACACACACACACACAACTGACACAATTTGACTAGGAGGGCAATGATATGCAATCTCTACGATCAGTCTGGCATTACAGATTGTGTTTAAATGTTCAAAAGGAATTATATATAATGTATATGAAAATTATACTTTTAAAACAATCACAAATATATATGGTGTGACAAATATGAGTATGATTAGTGACAGTACATAACACCATACCAAGGAAATGACTTTGGAGTTCTAATTTAGTTTGTGTAATTATGCACGTAAGGGAACATAAAAAATAGACCAATAAATATTGGTGATCATCAATAGGTTTTTGTTAATCCTATTGCCAGTATGATATATAAAACTGCTGCCTGCTAAATTAGTGTTTTAGATGCAAATGTTAAACTAATGATTTTGGCAGGTATGGAGAGTGAGGATTTGAGGAAGCATCTCCTTTGTTTAAATACTGTGCACACTGATTCAAATTGAACTTGCTTGAATAGCCCTGTTGTTTCCACTTTTATAATAATGATCATCATTATATGATTTTTATGACATCTGATCTGGTAGGTTTGATTTTCAGATGATGTCATTATGTGAAGTTCAGACTCCATTTGAGCAATCCTCTCCCTTTCTGTTAACTGTGTTTTACAGTGAATAAGGCAGTACAATCCATCGACATAGCCGGCATTGTGTGGATGAATAATTGAACATGCCTGTTCTCCAAAGTTAATAAGGTCTAGTTTTGTAATGTCGGTGGCTTACATTGACAAACGGATTGCATTTACTCTTAGCTGCTGCACTTATTATCAGTAACTTGTAATATAAATATGCAAATCCCGTGCTTGAACTTTACAATCTTCAGTTGAGGCTATTCATCTCTTTAAAGCGTTCATTTGCATCGGGAGAGCACCCATGCATCATGGCGTGTCATTTTGAAAGCAAATATTAATCAATTTTGTGTCGTGAATTCCCCCCTCAAGCAGCACACTTTCTTTGTGTGAATGTTATTTCTCCTGTTCTCATTGTTCTCAAGCCTTACGTGGTAATTCACATTTTAGACTATAAATAAATGGAGCTCACCTTATAACCTACTAAAATTAGTGAGGGTGTTCTCAGCTATAATTATGTGATTGTGCAAGCAATCACAAATTGTTAATGTGATTGCATAAGCCATTACAATATTGCTCTTCTTTAGTTTTCTTTATTTTCTTTATTCCACGTGTTTTTGCATAACGTCTGCTCCTAGCGACACCACTCCAACTATGACAAGCAAAGTGATCTAAAATCTTTGGTTTTAACAGTATAATTCAGCTGATGTTTAGCTCATGTTCATTCAAAATGACAAAGTAACTTAACATCTACAAAAAACAATATCTATAGTCTAGTCAACTGCTTCAGGCAACAGCTATCGATGTAACTTAGCCACTAGCAACATAGGCCACTAATGTTAATGTTTAAACCTTACATTGCGCCTAACATTTTAAGCGACTTCCTGGATACCTATGTCATGTCTTTCACTATTGTTTTGATTGGTTATCAATAGACAGCCCATAAATGCTCACATACCAAGTGACTGAGCTGCCAAGCCACTAGCATAATGCTAACCCATGTTGGATATCAGCATTAAGTTTACACTGCATAAAAGCCCAGCATATCGGACAAAGGTGTGCTTGAACTTTACGTGCATACATAACGTCAAACAGTTTGCATTGGGAAAATAGAGTTGAGCGGTAGACATGCTTGTTAAATGCAGTTAGAAGACTTTACGGTGGGAACAAAATAAACAATCTCACAAGTAGGCCTAAGAAACCCAAAATCACTGTGAGATAGTGTAGCCTATTGATACAAACAAGGAGCTTAAAGCATAGGTTCACCCCCAGCTCAGAGCCTGACTCTGAGCCTGACTGGGTGGGGCTGAGTGAGTGGGCAGAGCTGAGTGGGCAGAGCTTATGGGAGTGGGGTGGGGCTGAGGGGAGTGTGGCTGAAGAGAGGAGATGTAAACTCCTGTGAAGTATTATTCTCAATCAAATAATGAAAATTAAATTCACATCGATGGGAGGGGGCTGGGGGAGGTTGGCTGCCCATTTCATGACGTGGATGCCTACCAAATGATCGTAAATACCTCAGCATCGGTTCAGGATGTGTGTCGAGCCATTTTCAATTTGTTTAATATAAATGGGAATCTTCTCAATATTAACACCTGCATTGGTTACATCAATATTACATTAGTTTCCTCGTTTTGGCAAATAACCATATAATAAGCAGGATAATACATGTCAGGATCCTTTTCATCCTGTTGGGATTTATTTTCCAATACTGACTACTGTAGCCTTACATTATTTCCATCATCCCTCATGCTTTCATAAAATACATGTATTATTTAGGTCAGGGGTTTTCAACCGGGGGTCTGTGGCCACCTGGTGGTCCGCAACGGCATTGCAGGGGGTCCGCGTCATGAGCCTACGTTGATCACTTCACCATTGACATTTTTAATTTTTATACATATACCTGGGCCCGCAGACATATTTATGTCAATCTAAATATTCTGAATAGCCAAGTTGCATTGCCTGGGACAAAACCGCTTGAAAACCCCTGCACTAGCCAATCAAATCATTAGCTAGCTAATATTCAATGAGAGCCATCTAGAGTGCTTGAAGGTAAATTTGCTTGCTGCATGCTCTATGTGTCCCGCATGTGTGTAAAGGTGTTTAAATCAAAAGCTTCCACAACGGCATTGCAGGGGGTCCGCGACATAAGCCTATGTTGATCAGTTCACCTTAAACTTTTACAGTATGTCAATCTAAATATTCTGCATAGCCAAGTCGCATTGCCTAAAATATTGATGTCTACCAATATTCGTCGAAGAAATTACACTGACAAGTGCTATAGGCAGAATATGAGTGCGGGGGAGGGGGCGTGGCGGCAGCTGTTAGTGACATACCCTGATCATTTCACATATTCAAGCGTTATAGGCAGAATATGCACACAGGGGGAGGGGGCGTGGCAGCGGCGGTTAGTGACGTACCTTGATCATTTTACATATGTTAGTGTTATAGGCAGAATATGTGCGCAGGGGAAGGGGGCGTGGCGGCTAGTGATCTACCTTGATAATTTCACACATTCAAGCGTTATAGGCAGAATATATTTGCGGAGGAGGGGGTGTGGCGGCAATTACAAACATGAAAAATAAGGGTATGGGACTGTAAAATGTTTTGGGAATCACTGGCACATCAGTGGTCCGCGGATTACTTCCTTGTCAGAAAGGAGGTCCCTGGGACAAAACCAGTTGAAAACCCCTGATTGAAGTAATATCAGCTGGTTTCGAGACACAAAAAGGATAAAAATGGTTGTGGTATTTAGCGGACACTTTGGTCCAAAAGTAACCTATAAAACAAATTGTGAAAAAAAGGCTATATGAATAACCAAGCATTATTCACAATACAGCACAATGCTTATAACAATACTATATATATATCAGATCTCAAATTAACAATAATAAAAATAATAAATTGTCAGGCTTGTGACACATGCATTAAAATGACAGATGACTTCTAAAGAGGTAAGTCTTTAAACGCTTGATTGAGAGCACTAGGTCATGTCACCACTGAGGTACCACCATACAAATGAATGAAGTACTTGAGTTCTTCCCAGATCTTGATAAGATACCATGTGTAGACCATAAACATTGACTGATTCATATTTGAATAGTAAAATGTTGGTTGTCTCCGTACATAAGCCAGGATGTCAGTGGGTCATTGGTGGTAGGGAATTGCTGCTGATGCTAATCCAACAGGCCATAGGGGAGTCAAACCTTCCCCTGGTAGGGTGAAGTGTTGGCATCCACATAATTGCATAGGTTATGGTATGCAATGGCCTGCTGCTGTGGCAAAATCACATCCACATTTTATTGTGGTAATGCTCTAGTTTGTGGCTGCTGCTTAACTGATTCAAAATTGAATCATCCAAAGGCTGTTAAAAATGTCAGTGCCACACTTACAATCTCCACTCCTGATAGCCACATGTCTGGTGTACTGTAGGTTATGGACTATGTAAGGGAACATCGAGAATATTTTCCAACATGATCATAAATGCTTGTTGTGAGTAACCTATTTTACTGGCAGGAACCCGTTTTACTGGCAGGGCTCTGTGTGTGCAGAGGGTTACTGGAAGTGACTCACTGTGGCATATCATTGCTTCTTTTAGTCATATTCCACAAAACAGGCCTACTTTCAGCTTTCTATGTTTAGTTTATTCTCGACAATGCTGGAAATACTTCTGAGGCTCTTTCAACAGTTTATGTAAACTGTATTGCATGCTCAGCTATTTTAGTTTACATAGATAAATGAGTGGCTCATCAGAAGGTATTTTGGAGTCTTTGGTCCTTACCAACCTACATGCAAAAAATAATCCACTGGATGAACACAATTCATCTGATGGCAGGATTTCAAAACTATGCATAGCCTGAAATAAAAAAAAGAACATCTATGCTAAGTTGAGTTTGTCTGAAGTATTTTGATTAAACGCAGTGTGAGCGAACGAGGCAACCACCCCATGTGTTGGGATGTGGGCTGACTGGGGTAGATGGTGAAGGTGGGAAAAAGGAGATGCTGTTTCGGTTCAAAAAATATAAAATTATTCATTCACAAAAAGATCCAAAAAAGCAAAGGAAAAAATAAATCCAGAATCCAAAATAATTCAACCATTCAAAACCAGCAGTACAATCCATACAGCATGTACTATGCCTCACAACAAGAGAGCACTCCTTCTTTGACTACTCTGATATCAATGTAAGAAGGGAGAAGTCCCCCCCTCCCCCTTGACCTTCTTAAACACGTTAACTCAATGATTGCGATTCCTACTGCAAACATGCCAGAAGTTTATCGTTAATGGTTCTAGGTCGCCAAGGAAACAATTAATGATTCGACTTTAACATTAGTGTCCATTCCCACACAACACCATAACACTATGTTTTTACTGTGGGAGTGAGGTTAGGTGTTTATGATGAAATGATAAAGATGGAAGCGAGGGTGGAGTGAGAAGAGAAAGTGGACATGAAAAAGGAGAAAAAAGAGTGGAATTGATTGAGACAGAGAAGCAGAAGGAAAAGATGGAAAGGAGAGAAAATGATAGAGAGACAGAGTGTGAAAAAGTGGAGTTGGAGAGGGATAAAAAGAAAGATAGGTAGAGAAATGGGAAAAAAACAAGTAAACAAGGTGCCTCTTACCACTACTTGTAGTTATACAGTTATATGGAGAGGGACAGAGAGAAAATGAGCCTTGAAATAGGCACAGCTGTAAGTGATCCCAGGTACAAGCCAGTTTAAGTACAGTGCCTGCAAAGCAATTTACTGTCCTGTTATTACCTGATCATGATGTCACTTAAGATGCCAAATGTAAGTCTACGGGAGAAATGTTCCTTGTTTTTCTTAAATATCTTAAAAAGTTTAAAGTTTAAAAATTTAAATAACATAGCTGAGTATCTTTTACAAGACTTATGTTACAAAGTTTGATTGTAACTAATTGCATGAACGGTACAAAGAATAATAAGAACGATAATAATTTAAAAAGCACAATAAATTTCAGTGACAGTATTACTATATTTTACATTACACACGTTCAAATTAATACATTATAATTCAGAAAATATTTAAATGTGTCACCTCTGAGCAGGGTCTGAATAATGTTTTAGTGTGTCTTATAATCCCAATAAAGAAGCTATTCTGGAATTTGGTTTGAAATGCTCCAATTAGGCTAACAGACCTTTGCTTATCCGAGCCAGTGATTTTGGCTGAGGCACTCACAGACTACTTGGGGTTGTGAATTAACGTGAGATCTTTTAAAGGTCCATATTGAGGTGTCTCTGTTGTTGTCTCTAGTAGTGGCATGTATTCTAACCCTTCCTGAGTATGGAGGGGGGTGGCTCTGGGATGCCAGACATCACTATTGAGCCTTCTGGATGTGTCCTGGGCCTAATCCAACAAAACACATACGAAGGATGGTGCCTGCTTGAAAACTCCAGTGAAATGCTCATGAAGGCAGCTTTGTTAGTGTTCTTCTTGTATTCTGCTGCTCAGGTTCTGGTTTCTATGATTGGGCAGTCATATTGTGTTTAGCACTTGCAGGCATGTTGTACTGTGAACGAGGGCCTTTACAGATCCCGGGTACAACATGTGGCAAGTGTTTTGCAGCTGTCTCCAGCCAGTTGTGCATTTTTGTATCTATATTGAGTAGTTGATAAGTTGGTTAAGTTGCTGACTATTAGTGCTTGCATGTGACAGTGAGAGGACTAGCTGCTGTGAGAAGTCCCCAACCAATAGCACAAGGGATTTAACATCTTTTCCTGTGAATAATACAAATTTAAATTAACAAAATGTGTATGTGTACATCCTACATATTTAAAGCGCAATGCATGCAGTGTAGTTGACTTTCCATCATATACATTTCAACTCTGCATAAACCTCCTTGACAAGACAAGGCTTGGTTCAGTGATCAGGTCAGTGACACTCAAACACTCATCATCGAGCCGGAGAGACAACGGAAGCAGAAAGGCAGCTCCCTTCAATTTCCCTCCCCTCCCCCCTAAAAAGCCCTGAGGACCCAGGCCCGGCACATACAGTCAGACAAACGATGATAAAGTGATCCTCGAGCTCCTCTGACAGCCACGACAGAGGCAAGAGCCCCTTCAGAATGCCTTCCCTAATAAACCCCAGGCCGCCTCTCACTGGCTCACATGTCCGCCACGCTCACCTTTTATTCTGGCAGGTAAATAAAAGCCCAAAGCCTGTCAGCAGGCATTTCCCTCTCCTGTTGTATGACTGTTTATTAAGGCACACAACAAAGGGAGAGGCGGGGGCGATGCGGTGAATAGGGGACATATTTCAACATATCTGATGTGATTATGATGGATGGTCCTGCAGTGGCTTTTGTAATGCATAATATTTAAAAGCATCAGTCTCCTGCTCTTCTCACGGCGCTTGTATTTTAGAGTGGGTGATAACCTCTGTAACAGCAGCCAGGAATATGAAGAGGCTAGAGAAGGTGAGGAGAATGAAATTGATGAGAAATCTACACTTGGTAGGCACTTTTCCATACGGTGCTCTGCTTCTCTCTTCAAATACAGCTCAGGGAAACCTACTGTGGGGTGGGGGGTTGGTGCCAAAGCCTGATTGGAGGAAGCGGCGAAAATGTGACGAGGCCGGTGGAGTGTACGGCGGAGATGCGCTCGGGTGGAGAGGTCAAGCATGTAATATCAGCGGAACATCACTCTTCCTTCCAGCAAACAATAGCCCCCAGGAGGAGAGTGCGTCCAGCCCCTTTCAACAGCAGTCAGCCATTTCTTTTGTTAATTATAGTCATATTGTGGTATTGAAGTCTGTTGTCCTTTAACATATTCCTCTTTATTTTGAAGCCCTTTTTTCTCAGGTAATGGAATGTCAGCTCGCCGCGATTCGTACATGTCGCTGTGCGTTGATCAAAGTGACCTTTGTCTCCCCCGGCGCTCGCAAATCAATAGTCAGAGTCAACAGCAGCTGACAGATGAAGGTGCAACATATAATAAATGACAATCCTCACTCCTGGCAGCAAGACCATATCTGACAACTACTATTCATAGCAGTCATTTTCAAACAATGCAAGGCCTGTTATGTTCAAAGTAGGTTTCATTTGCGGGTCCTCATTTTACACCGCTGCTGATATTACAGGGGCAAGAGTTTGTTAAAGAAACACTTCACACTCACACACACACACACACCCAACCACCCTCCTCCATCCCCAGTCTCTCACACACACACACACACACACACACACACACACACACACACAGACCCTCAAGTCCTAAAACCTTAGGAATTCTCCCCCATCTAAGTGCTGACAGAAAGAATGGTATTACAGTTGTAGCTTTTTTTATTATTGTTGTCCTTCAAAGAGAGCTTATATCGAAAGCAATTTTCCTCTAAGGTGGCAAATTGTTCTCAGAAAATTGTGACTGTCGTCACTGCCAGGAATGATTGGCAGGGCCGCGGTGCATGGCAGTGGGGGGAATCAAAAGATTTCAAACGCTGAAGAGGGCAGCAGGAGAAAAGCCCAGCGCATATTAACCGAAGTGTTTGTGCAAAATAAGTGTGAAATTTCACACCCAATTCCCCACCATGAAAATGGCTGCTGTTTTCCATCTGCAGGTGTAGAACATAATGCCTGAGTAGTCGTATTCGCGAGAGGAACAGACCGCACACTCATTTAGATCAGGGAAGGCAGGTTCATTGTGCAGACTCAACGGTGGGTCCGAGGAACATTGGAGACTGCCCTCTTTCGCTGTGTTCCCTAGCTTTGTAAGGATCAAGAGGATTTGTTGCAGCTGGCAACCTTCCAGTCACCTGAAACAAAAAGGGGGAATGGAGCGTACAGGGAGATTTGGGCTCAAAAGCAGTTAGGCTGATGCAAACAATCTGCAAAATATACCATTGTCATTTCAATTTCTGTGATGCCTGTTTTCCAAACATTTACTTTGCTATGTACCTCTACAGTTATGAAATCAATTAGTGACATAAGTAGAGGTGGCTTCAGAGTGCCTGAAGGAGATCTGTGGCCACTCCTTTCAACTGACTGTGTCCCTGCCACCAAACTCTCTCCCCTGGGTCTCAGAGCCAACAGGTCGCCTCTGAAGCTAATTGCCCTGAGACCTGACATTTCTCTTATTATGGACGTGATGAATCATGAAAGTAGAAAAGTGCAAGACCCCTCACCTCCCTCCCTCCCTCCTACCACGTCCGATAAACATGTTTGTTTTGGGTCAACTAAACCTCATCCATTAACTGTTATTGTTGTCGCCCAAACATTACATTGATTCAATTTAACACCAATCAATTTCAAATGGTTCTGACATTCAGATATGACCTTAAAGCGGGGCTATTCATGAACTATGATTAGGATTAAACTTTTGCTAATGAGGTGATTTTTCTTCCGCAGGGCCATCGGACAGGAATCTAACAGGACTGGTCAGTAAAAATTAGATCAATTGTTGCAAACGAAACGGGTTTAACTTGATTACGCCTGCACCCGCTAATTTGTGTAATTAATAACCTTCTCTCCGCCAGAACTAGCAGTTTATTAATAACAATCTATATCTGCGCTCACGCTAATGAAATTGCTCGGCAGGTCATCCGTTAGGCAGGTAATGTCATAATCAATGGCTCTGAACATGCGTGTTAATTAATGCCATTATTAATTGTTACAGTTATACATGAATTCTACACGCTGTCAGCCCCTTTGTCCCTATTATGTATGGCAATCAGTGGATTGAAAATGGCAGATCTAATTAGCCATTCAGCAGGCAGGCTGGGAAGCCAGAGGAGACGGTATCAGCTCTGACAGCTGGCGGGCCAAAGCACCGCACACATTGGGTCGTCGAACAAAACCGGCATTATCCACTGCCCCGGGAACAACAGGGAAAGGGATGTATTGCAAACTAATAAATACATTCACAGCGCCATGCTGCCATATCGCACAATGGGCTGATGAAATGGCTGCTTGATGCCTTTGTTTGTGTTACAAGCAGTGTTTACGCATTTAGCTATGCATTGGTTGGACTGGTGTGGTGGCTGGGGAGGGGGGGGCTCTGTTCACCCTCTCAGCAGAAGAATAAAACAAGCATCTTTTCAGATCATCTCCCTTGCATCTCTTTCTTTCAGAGAGCTATGTGGGATAGTACTGCATTGTTTTCTGGGCCCACACAATCCCACTGTACCATGTTGGGACATTTGTGTACACCATGAAAACTTAAATTACATTTAACACTTTGCCTTTTTCATTTGTCATTTTTTTCACGCGACTGGGAACACACTCTGAGCTGCTGCGGAGACCTTTCCATGATGTTCACATTAGTCTCTTAGATTGATGAAACCTGTTCACCACAATTATTAAATCCCTCCCTTCAGCAAATACAATTACATTAAGTTTGGTTAATCACAGAGTGATTCAAAAGTCAATCATATTCATGAAGGAAAGAGGTAAGATCTGTGTGGCACCAGGCGTGCACTGGTGAGAAATGAGCTTCTGGAGTATATAGGGCACCATTCCAACAGACACCAGACAGATGGTAAAGAACCACATCCTGTAACCACATGCACATGATTACCGTGTGCAGAGCAGGAACTGTGGAGGAAAGTTGTTTGGTGCAACACACGTGTAGCTACACACGCACATATGCATGCACACTCAAACACAGTGTACACACATAACACACACACATTATCTGAACAGCAGCTTGTGTAGCCATCCACAGAGCACCTGTAAATAATGCAGCGTTAAGCAAGGCAGACGAAATGGTGGGGAGGGGAGGGGAGGGGTGGAGAGAGCGCTCAGGTGTGCTGGGCTGACACACCACTCCCAACACATGTCTCTCTCGCCCTGCTTTTAGCACTTCAGAAGTGTCAGAAATTAGAAATTCTACATCTCACCGGAAGTTTAAGGCAGTGGGGCAGTGAAGATGTAGTGGTGGGATGTGGGCAGATTTGAGGAATCTTAGAAATCCTTTCGCATCCTTTCTCTCTATGTGCAGGGTGTGCTGAAGGGTAATGAAAAAAAAAAATCAACAACAAACACGACACACCCGATTGAAAGATATGCCTTTAAAATATGGCATGCATGCTGATGTATTATTCTTGCACACCTGGCATTGAAGAAGAGGAACATCTGGTGGCAGTTACTGCCGAAGCTATTAATTCTATATTGCTTCAATTTAATCCTCTACCCAAATATTATGGACAGCGGGCTCAGACAAAATAACAAAATGAGCCCTCATACTTACCAAAAGAGGACATTAGCTTTTGGTAACATACTGTGAATGACAATGTCTTGTGAAGAGTGTTTTATCAACACTGAGAAGCATCTACGATTAAAAGAAAAAATCGGAGCCCAATTGTCCCAATAAACCAATGGGAGTCCCTCTTTGCTTTGATTGTACCTAAATGTAAATACTATCATAAATGTATCTCGAATGTGTTGTCAATCATATTCATTTGCTCTGTCTTTCCTCTAGACAATAAATAAAACACGTAGGCCTGTCCTCAGCAACAGAGGTTAAAACACCATCTAGCCTAAGTGGTACATTGGATTAGGTCTGATTGGCTGGATACGGTTCTCCCTTTGATGTTTAGTGTCGGAAATCACTGTTTTCCTGTTGCCTGAAAGGGTTTAACATTAACCTTCGCTCGACGTCTGATAGGATTTCTTTGTTTACGGGCATGCGTGCCTTCTCCTGAGAATGAACGTACGCATCAGAGCTCATTGCACAAGCTGAGTGTGAAGTCCCGCCATTACTATGAGAATTTGCTTTTGCCTGTTTACAATCACACCGTACCGCATAGTTGTTTCCTCGAGTTCATCGTGCCGAATAATGATGTGTCCTTATGGAGTGTCATCAGAAGTATCAGTATCAGAAGGCTAGTTTACTTTTCTTTTTTCTCTTTCCATAACGTTTTGACTGAGTATTCAACTGGTAAGTAGGCTTATCAGTGCCATACCAATGTCCAACTGGTGAATAAAAAGTATGCTACAAACTTTTTTTTTTCATGGGTGGGGTTGACGTTACAAATTTCTCCAAGTGCTGGTGATGGAAGGACACTGGCGGTTTTAACGTAAACACAGTCCAGCCTAGAGAGGTCCATCTGCTTTGATTTTATTTAGCGACTTCCCCCTAGGGGCATGGAGCTGGAATGAGAATAACAACACTTCAGCCCATCTGCTCCTGTAGTGCCAACCCCGGCTAAATTAGCACACACTACGACTGACTGGCATATGCTGTGGCATAAAGCTACAAGAGGGTATTGTGTGCCAGCTGTTGTGTTGACAAATACTTATCTGGCACTTCTGAAGTCAGCTTGCTAAGCTGGTTTCTGGTTTGACGGCAGGCCTAAATGGAACAAGGTGTGTGAAAGAGTTCCTGAGGGGGAAATGCTTGTTAGATTGATTCTGATTTATTTCTTTGTATCTCTTTTTTATCCCATTGGGAATTGGATAATCGGCAATAGAAGTCATACCTGAACTCTAAGCAACGTAAAACAGAGGCCAATTCATCATTCCTGACAAAACAAACCTAATTGTTGGCCGGTTTAAAACTCTAGGGTATGACATTTCCTTTAATTGTGGGGCCCAAGGGGAAAGAATTCCCTTTTTACTTTGTTTTTGGTTTAAAATATTGAGTTCATTTTCATCTATTTTTCTGGGCAATTTAGGTTGTCCCAAAATGTTTCAGCCAAATGTACTACACAGGTCTTTTTTACTAAACCATTCAGTAACCTATGTATAGACCTCTATCTGTATTTGTCTACTCAAGACATTAACATTTCTCCAGGTTTCAGAGGTTTCCAACAGCCACCTGTCCAACGAAGTTCCACACCAGATAAAGATGTTGTTTTTTAAAGGCTATGAAAAGGCCAGTGAGTGTCCCAGTTTCAGGGCTCAGTGTCTGCTGCTCCCTGGCCCCTGCAGGACCTTTGGGGCATGAGTACAGCTGCTGAGCCTCTGGCCAGTCAGTCTCATCTGCCTGATGGATGACCTGTGACCTCCGCCATGCCCCCCCCCCTCCCCCCCCAACCCTGCACCATGCTAATGAGACACGCACCTCGGTGACAGGTGATAGCGGCAACGCCGGCAGTGGCCATCTCGGTGAGGCAGTGGCGCTGTCTGTCAACAATGAGCCAACGAAGACAGAGAGAACGAGAGCTGCGGCAAAGACTTTAAAAGAGCAAGAAAAAAATAAAGCAAATACAGGGAGAAGACACACCGAGAGTACAGACAAAGGATTGGGATGGTAAACCAAAATCAGAACGCCAGATGCCTAAAAAATCTGCTTCAGAAATTCACACCTGCAAAAAAATTATCAGTTTTTGCAACAAGGATTTTAATTTAGTTGACACTTAAGAGAACAGCACAGAAATATTAAATCCCATTCCGCTTACAGTTGACACAGATGCTCTAAAATCAATGTCCATTTTCCATGTTTTCCAGACCATAACATAACATAAGTCTGCCGCGTAAAATATGAATACGACACAGAGAGCAGTTATTTAACCCAATTAAGTGAAGACCTGTGTGCAGTACACGTTGACAGATCTTTTAGTAGATCTCACATACTTGAGACTCGCAGCTTTTGGTAACTCCTGGACCCCCAATACAACTCTATTTCCTCCAGTTCAGAAGGGTAGTCTCTCAGCACAGTAGCACCGCCATAAGTTACTGTAAACTATTGTAGCTCTTCAATTTGTCTTCTGTGAATGAATGTCACCTCAGAGAACAAAATCCAAAAGGCAGTCAAATATTATTCATTTAATGATACTGTAGCTGAGCACCTGCACTAACGCCATCTATTCTGTCTAATTGGGTTCTTGTTTTTCATGCCTTGATGATCATATATATATATATATATATATATATATATATATATATTTGTATTTATTTATTTATTTATTTATTTAACTCTTAAAAAGAAAAGTCCAGTGCAATGACTAGGTTGAAAAAGGCAGAATTGAGCAATCAAATTTTCTCACCAAAATGTATGCTCAGGAGCAATAACAGTAAAGATGGGATTATATTAGGTTTTAGGCCTAGAATGCATATTTGTAGCAGTAGTGGGTATTACCATGATCAAGTCATTTTAGTTTGTCTCCAATACATATAAAGCTTGTGTGGGAAAGCTGTTTTTTTCCTTAATTGAAAATTACACATAAACCCAAGCTGTTATATCCAAAAAGGCTGTGCTTTACTCTTGTGCTATCCTGTCCATTTGAAAATGAGTAGCGAAAGCTTAACATTACGATGCAAACTGTCGCCAAATGAACAATGGGACATCTAAAGCAACAGTGCGTTACACTTGACAGAGAAAAGACCAAATAATAAAAGTAAAAGAAAATCACAGCAAACATGGGAATGAGACCAGCTGTCAAAAAAAAAAAAAAAAACTACTTGTCCACACTACTTGCAGCGCTGGGGTTTTGGACATGATACACAGAGATGGGTCGTGTACAGTGTACGTGTAACAGCTGAGCGCAGAACTGAGACGTCTGTTCTACAATGGGGCTATTGAGTCGAAGAGTGCAGAGTCTGCTTCACGCTGACGTGAGCGTTATTTCTGCGTTGGTTCGGTTACAGGATGAGAGAGAGAGAGAGAGCGATGTCATCTTGTCCTCTGCTGGAGAGTGCCAGGACTCAGTCTCTCTCCTCTGGGGCTGAGAGAAGAGGCCGGCGATCTCCCGTTACAACGTCTCGTTCGGGTATGAGACGCGCCGGTCACCTGAGACGATCACATCCCCCTGCTGTCTCCCACTGATCCCAGTGAATATTCATCAGTCCAACTCCCCCCCCCCCCCCCCCCACCCCATATCCCCTAACCCCCCCCCCCCCCCCCCCCCCCCGCTTCTCCACTTCACTCAGTATGAGCACTCAGCCCTGCTCCCTTCCGGCACTGGAGATACTGTCAGTCCACTGGGGTGACTTGTGTTTACTGATGGAGGGAAAACATGAAGAGGAGAACAACACTTCAACAAAACGCACAGTGCAAATAGGCTTCTTTTTTTTTTCTTCTTCTTCGTTGTCCTAGTCGTAATCGGCATTGCTTTCTTCCTCCCATTACCCCTTCACACCCTCTCTGTCTAGCTCTTCGTTCTTTGTCTTTACACAGACAGCGATGGCAGGCAAAAGAGAGGGGTGTGTTTTTTATTTTTTTCTGGGGGTGGGAGGGGGGAGGGAGGTGGACGGGAGGGGGAATGTCAATTTTATAGGCAACACTCCACGTTCAACTCCCCCCCTCTATTTCCTCAGTTCTGTTTATATACGTGTATTATGTGTGTTTGTGTCTGAGTGTGTGTGTGTGTGTGTGTGTACACATGTGTGAAATGCCTTCATTTGTACAGGCTCATGGTGGGACTCTGGTACATGCACATGTAAGCGTCGCACAGCAGACGGCGGGCGTAGCCCTGGATGTTCTTGGGATCCAGGGCGTGGAGTTCCTCGGGGGTCATCTTCAGGTACGCCCCCACCTCTGGACAGGGGGACACCTGCGGGATGTTGAAACCGTTCTGGCCCCCTGAAACAGAGGAGACAAAAGGAAAGGGGAGGGAGGCTTGTTAAGAAATAAACTCTCTCTGACTACTACTTACTAAAACTTGCCAAACAACTGTGCAGAATTAGATTTTTTTCCATCTTTACACTCCATTGCACTGCAACAGTGTTAGGAAATGACTTCAATTGAGTTTTAATTTATCAAAAAATGACGCAATCCAAAGGAATTAGATCTCGATCGGAAAAAGCTCCTTTGATGTGACTCTTCAAGTTGATTCAATCCCTTCAATCCCTCACAAAATATTAACATCTGGAGCACATGGCCTTGAGAATCTAGTTTCCTTTGCATTTAAAAAAAAAGTTGTTATTTTGACCAAGGACTTGGTCGTCTCTGTCGTACCATCCCTGTCGGCCATGCTGTCGAAGAAGAGCCAGGCGGAGTCGGCGGCCCCATACTTGACGAACGCCACGTAGTGACTGGTCTCGATGCAGAGCACGGCGAACAGCTCCATCCTCTGGTGGGGGAAGCTGCCCTGCCGCCACACGCCCTCCTGCAGCTCCTTGGGCACGGACAGCTTCCCGTGCCGGTGGGACTTCCGCCGTGGGTGGAGGTGGACCTGAACAAAGCCCCCAGCAGCACACAAATATGCGTACACTCAGAATTAGCACAAACTCACACAAACAAGGTGCTACTCTGTAGTGTTTGAAAATTCAAAACTCCCTGATTTCATCACTAATGATTTCATGATGTAGGAATGACACAGAAATGTTGAAAGGACCAGACATATTTACATCTTAGAGATAATTTATCCTATAGCAGAACATTTTCACAAACATGTAGAAAGCAAATATGCCGGAAAGTTTATGACAAATCCATTTAATTTCTTTCCAACTATCTGAATCTGATGCATCTGTAGGAGTACGGTGCCACCAAGTGGATACTCCTGGAACCGTAGCTATATTTCACGTCTGAAGTTACAGGTCTGATTGTAAATACTAAAGATTGAGTCATTTACCTGGGTATTGCACTTTTCACAGAACTGCTTGATTTTCCCAGCTGTGATGTCACCATCCTCGTAACAGTCTCTGCACTCGTATAGGGCCAGACCCCCACAGATGCGGCACTCCCTAGGAGCTAGGAAACGCACACACACACACACACACACACACACACAAATGCTCAAGGTTATAAAAACCCTTCCTTGGACCACACACATGCACACCACCCTGAAGCAAAAGCACCTGTTTAAACCTCCCTCTCCCCACGGTAGATTTTCTGTCTTTAAACCCCCCACAGTACGTAACCCTCACAGTATGTTTCAAATAACACAAAATCCATACAAAACTAGGAGGAACTGTCCACTGCCGAATCCCCTTCACTGCATCTTTTGTCATCCCTTGCCCTTTGTGAAGTTCTAAACTTACTATCTTCAAGTAAGTCGGTGATATCGAGCTCCAGAGAAGGGAAGATCTTGTTGAACATTTTGAAGTCCTTCCCAAAGCGAGGCATCTGGATTATAAGGCAGGAAGGAGCCTGAGCAGAGAGAGGAGCAGAGAAGTTTAAAGTTACCCCCTGAGGTATTTTAATCGTGCTACATCTGTCAAATGTGCACTCGTCCTCCAGATGATTTATAAAATCTGATCCGGTCGTGAAATCATGTTTCTGCTGAAATAATCATCATAGCCTTTTCTGGATGCCCAATCACTTTCACATGAAGGAATGATGGCTTTGTGATCATACATTATATTTATAAATAGGCTCGATTGACATTCACAAGGCAGCACAATGCACTACTTAACATCTTGAGATCTCCCTTCTGCAGTTACATTGAAGTCCCATTTAGCAAAGACTAACAGCATCAGTATAAGAAAAATAAATCCGTATAATCCATGCAGGCTAGACAGCTCTTGATGACTAAAGAAGGATGAGAAGAAGCAGTTTAGCACATCCTGGCATGATTATTTGACGAGTGCCGTTGAAGTGTCATGTTTGAATCACCCTGAGCTATACCATCTCGATTAAAAATAGCAAACTTGATAAACTGTCTCATCATATCTCCAAAAAAGCCAAAATCACATACACATCTCACATACGACGCACCTCAATGCATATGTGGGGAATGACTGTATTTCTCTCAGAGACGGTGACAGAAAAGCATCTCACTGACCTCAGCGAATTTGAGATCACTGTTTATGAAGGACCACTCTATGAGCTGCTGGCTGGTGGGCACCAACACTTTATCCTTCTTATCCATGAAGATCTGGTAGAAGTAGCAGTCCTGGACCTTCTGCCCTGCCGACCTGTGTGGTACAGCCAGAAAGATGGGTCAGATTAGCCCCGCCATGCCAGTGAACTAGGGACTCACTACCAGGAGTATGACTTTTAAAGTTATCTATGACACTTTTACATAGAATAATTGAATCACTTTTAATTTCTTCTTTGCCAGAATATTTTTATTGGGAATTTTTCTTCTGATACTTATAGAAGCCCTTCTGTCTTTTCATTAATTTCTGCACCTCACTGCAAAGTCAAATATATGCAAATTATCCAGAAGTATAGGACTTCTGTATTTTGTCCATCACTGTTCCAGAGTCTATGACAATGTTATCCTTCTGCTGAAGTAATGAAGTTGCAGAAAGTCAGGCCCTTCTTGGTACTTAACAAGATGTGAAGCCCATGAAAAATGTTTTACAAGGACCCCCTGGTGCCCTTGAAATCTTTTTTAATGGCATAATCATAATCATCTTAATCATCTGACAGAGAACATTCAAGTGGAGCAATCATGTGTGACCCATCACTCTAGGGAACTAACTACACAAGATGAGAGCGGCCAAAATAAGTGATGAGGCCAGAGGAAGAGCCAGAGCCGGGGAGGATAGGTGGTAATGGCATGTGGGAGCCAGGCCCCCTCACGACGCTCACCGCAGTTTCAGCAGAGGGTCCACTCTCAGGATGTGATGGAACAAGATGTTCAGGAATTCTTCTGGATCTGTAGATGGCAGGAATTTCAAAAAACTAAAATTAGAAAAGGATAAGGATTTGCAGTCGACACATTCTCAAAACAACACCATTTTTTTAACAACTGTTGTCCCTTTCCCGGTCACCTTTCTCTTCAGAGGTGAAGCCAGATGCCGCCTCCACCTTCTCCAGAATCCTTCTTAGCTTCATGATTTTAGTTGCACACACATAGCCGTGTCTGTGATAGGAAACACACACACACATCATCGTCGACTCACCATCACAAGGTGCACAGCATGTTACTATGTGAGCTATTGAGCTGTTCACATATGTGACGAAGACATATCTTATGCACGCCGGTGTATGGTGCCCACATATATACTTACATGCGCAGGGGGTTGACTATCTCTGTGCGCAGCAGCTCCTGCGTCTCCTTGTAATACTCCACATCGGTTTTGGCCCGTGGCCTCAGCAGTACCGTATCCAAAACAGAGCTGAACGAAAACAGACTGCAGAGAGAAAAGAGGTGTTTAAAAAAAAAAAAAAAAATTTTTTTTTAAAAACACGTAGTGAATCTGGCTAAGAGTGAATCTGGCTAGGAGTGAAGGATGGATTGAATCTGGCTAGGAGTGAAGGATGGAGTGAATCTGGCTAGGAGTGAAGGATGGAGTGAATCTGGCTAGTAGTGAAGGATAGAGTGAATCTGGCTAGGAGTGAAGGATAGAGTGAATCTGGCTAGGAGTGAAGGATAGAGTGAATCTGGCTAGGAGTGAAGGATGGAGTGAATCTGGCTAGGAGTTCAGTAGGTTAGATTTAGAACATAAACCTGCGCCTGGCGTGTGAGCTAATTACCAGAAGAGGGTAGAGTCCAGGTAGCAGGAGTTGTAGTGGCCTTGGATGCCTTTTTTCTTGCCCGCCATCACCTCCAGCCCGTCATTCTCTGTACGTGGAGGGGTGTTCTCATGCACCACTTCGCTTAGGTAACCCCCAAAGGCTGCACACACCAGAGACAGAGAGAGAGAGTATAGACACAGATACACACACAATTTATTGACCTTTTCCACTGACAGGTACGATAAGCTTTAAAAACTCTTCTCACAGGTTATTATCCGCTTTTCATTGCCAAGCATTCTGTACCTCATGCTTACTGTCCTTAAGCAAACTGTACCTCATGCTTACTGTACTTAAGCAAACTGTACCTCATGCTTACTGTCCTTAAGCAAACTGTACCTCATGCTTACTGTCCTTAAGCAAACTGTACCTCATGCTTACTGTCCTTAAGCAAACTGTACCTCATGCTTACTGTCCTTAAGCAAACTGTACCTCATGCTTACTGTCCTTAAGCAAACTGTACCTCATGCTTACTGTCCTTAAGCAAACTGTACCTCATGCTTACTGTCCTTAAGCAAACTGTACCTCATGCTTACTGTCCTTAAGCAAACTGTACCTCATGCTTACTGTCCTTAAGCATTCTGTACCTCATGCTTACTGTCCTTCAGCAAACTGTACCTCATGCTTACTGTCCTTAAGCAAACTGCACTCATAAAGTTGAGGGTGTTTAGTGTTTAGTGTTTGCTGTGGCTGTGAGGAGGGAGAGGGAGGACGGAGGCATCTCACCGATGGAGTTGCAGCGCTCGATGGGGTTGGAGGAGTGATGCAGCGAGGGGAAGCGTGAGTCGGGCCGGCAGCACTTGAGCTTGACGAACAGGGCCTTCTTGGGCGGGCAGGTGAAGTAGCGCGTGCCCTTGAACGTGCCATCTGTGCAGCCCACACATTCCTCCTCCTGTAGGGGCGAAACAAATATCAACACGCAGCTCTGGTAGGTCACGCTACTTCACTTTCAAGGGGAGCACAATCACTTACACCTATGGCACCGAATAAAATAGTGTTCTACTGTGTGAAGTTTTATGGAGCTAAATCTAGAACTTTATGGAGTTGAACTAATAACAAGAACTTTCATATCGAAGAGTTAAAAAAAAAAAAGCTACAGCTTCAGAAGAACATGCCAAGAGCAAGACTGAGAAAACAGCGGTCTGGCATCACTGCCACCTTGCCCTGCCAGTGCTCCTGTACTCACCAGCTCCAGCCCCGCCAGGTGCTCCTCCAGGCCCGGGGGCAGCCCTACCCAGCGGATGACCCCGCAGAGCGGCGGGTTCTCCTTCACCTCCACCAGAGAGCCCACCTCCAGGCGTGGCTGGCCCCGCGGTGGGGAGGACAGCCTGGGAGAGGAGGCGGTGGCTGTGGGTGTGGGCTGCTGGGCCTGCTGCTGCTGCTGCTGCTGGTCCGGCTGGTCGGCACGGACCGACTGCACAGACAGTGACAACGGGCCCTGGCTCATGCTGCCATTGGGGCCGCTCTTGCGGCTCAGGCTGAAAGGCAGCGAGTGGAATTTCTGGTCGCTGGTCAGCGAGGTGGAGGGTGGGGCGCGGGAGGGCGGAGACGCCTGATTGAAGTCAGGGGGCGTGTCGGTGAGGGACTTGGCAGGATCCTCTCCGACTGCCATCAGGGTGGAAATAAAAACAGGGAGGACACAAAATAAAAGAGTTGTACCAGCAGAGAGGCTCAACATACTGAATGAAGACGTGACTGATGAGAAAAAGCAAATGTATCAATGTGGAAACTCAATAAAGTGCTTGTTCCATAAAGTCTGCATTACATGGTTAGAACTGCACAGCCAATATGAACTATCCTCAACCCACCTACTATGTTTGTGAAAAACCCAACTGTAAACAATTCCCTTGTTGTCCACTAGAGAGAGCCAGAGGTCCACTCTGAGAATATTACACCAATTTATTATTATCATCTTTGACCTTTCATTTCAGTTTGTAAAGTTCCTTTATTCTGATTCTCATTTCTGTTTTTGTCTTCTCTCTATTCCTCTCTCCATTCCTAACGTAGCTTGAAACGGCAGACTGTGGGCATCCCCCTGGTGTTTCCCCGAAACACTAGTGCTTCCGATCATGAATCACTTCAGTTCTAATGCTATGGGGTATTCATGGTATGGACTTATAGAACCGTTTTACATCCATTCATTACTTTTGTGATATGAACAGAAGCAACAACACATCCTGTTTTTATTTTTGCAAAAAAACAGGGTTACAGGGTTACAGTTACTGTTCCAAGACTACCACAGAATGTACTGACAAAAGGCTGTGCCGGTAAAACAGGTTCATCATTGCGCCCTCCTTACAGCGTTTATTTACTGAAGTCGCACTACTTTTGGTCTCTCAGTTTACCTCAAAATGTACCCTTTTAACTCTCTCCCTTGACATAAACTTGCCCTTCAACCATTTAGTCGACACTATATTCACATGCCATCTGTGGTGTTATGAGTTCATGTAAAGTTCATAAATGCATACATACGCAGACAGCTGCATGACGCTTTGCAGCAAATGCCCACATTGATACAAAAACAGAGATAAGTAGAATTAGAGAATGCCCAGGATGGAGAGAGGACAAGCACAAGCAAGAGAGGGGGAGGGGGTGACACTGAGGTGGTGACAACCATGAAACAGAGACGCAAGCCTCAGTGAAACTCAGCCAAAGGACTGACTTGAACATACTGAAATCAACTGTTAACAATGACAGGGGGGGACCAATGTGACGAGGCTGGCATGCAGGCGCGTGTTGTGAGCATCTGTGGAGTGGGTTCCGTTCTTTAGGGGAGAGCCGACGACGTCAGGAATCAGGGAACACTCAAGGTTCTTCCACAACCGTGACACTAAGCATTGAAACACGAGGTGCAGCACAACCACAAAACAGTGATGACGAGAGACGCCCCCTTCCAAAACACCAGTACCAACGGACCCAGCACAAACTCACTTTACCCTTCTTTCTGTCACCATAAACTATATAAACCAACGACAGACAGTGAGTCATATTCCATGAAAAAAAGGCTTTCATTAAGGCATATTTATATTTACTGTTATACATGTACAAGTTATTTCAATCCAAAGCATTGTGCTTTTGGCCAGTGGTATGCACTACATAGCACTTGGGTACATTGGGTTGTAAGACTTAAGAATCATTATGTCTAATTATGTGTAAAGTCATTATACATTAGTGAAAGCCTTCTGGACATATAATGGACAGCATACCGTATGGTTATCATGGCAGACCGAATGAACAAAAAACACTCCCTCGGGATCAAAGGTCGTATTGGAAGAGTTTCTTGTCTTGTCATTTTTGTATATCAAGTTTCAATCTGGTATTAAAGGCAAAATGTTAGTTCTGGTACAAGAGAGAGGGTTAAAGGACCAATTCATTCATTCATACTGATTTGAGACATCAATGCAAACCCTTCCAGCAAGACCTTCCATCCAGTGAGTGGTGCGTCTGGTCACGTGATATTACCTTCATCAATGTACCATGTGCTTTTGGATTTGGACTGGGCTGGGTGATCAATAGAACTGCCATTTAAAGTGTAATAAAAGTCAGACTTGCTTCTACTCCCACACTGAAGACCTAATCCTGGAAATAACACAGTTCAATAGAAAGACAGTGAGCATCTTGTGTGCGGTAATCCACTACATCCCAAAGGTTTGTAATAACTGGTCATGGTCACACATCCATTTCTTCTGTCTTTCGGTTTTAAGCGATAATACAAAACCAGTTGTGAACACCCTTCAGGTTTCAAACTGGCCTCTTAAAACAAATAAAACCTACTGATCTTCAGTTAAATAAAATGTGAGAAATATTATTATTATTGTACTATTATATTATATATACATAAGTTGTCTGAAATGCTATCAATAAAGAAATCACAACCACAAAAGCAAAGGACGAGAAATACATCTTCCTATGTCCAAAAACGTGACTAACTTAAATAAAGTTACCAGTAAATAAATTAACAAAATCTCTTGGTATGACGGTAATTCCAAACTTTTGAGAGAAGTGTGTATATCTTTTGCTGCATATGTGTGTCGACCAAAACTACATTTCCCCACACATAAAGGAGTTCTTCCTTTAAAAAAAAGAAAAAACACAGCTATGCTACGCTATTTCAAGCACTGGGCTATAACAACTTTTTCAAAATTGACTAACCAAAAATAACAATAAAACAATTATTGCAACTTTACAGGAGCGGTTGACGCAGTTCCCCTGCAAGAACACACAGGGCTCTTGAGTTCAAAGCAACCCACTTTCCCCAGGGGCTTAAGCTGGGTTAAAATATCTGCAGTGACAACAGCAGTTAGGAAGAGCAGACAGGACAGAGCTGAAGGCAGTGCAGAAAGAGGGAGAGGGAGGGAGAGAACGAGGAAGGGAGAGGGAGAGGGAAATAGAGAGCAAGAGAGGGAAGGAAAAAGAGAAAGAGGTGGGGAGAGAGAGTGAGAGACAGAGAGAGACAGAAAGAGAGACAGTGAAAGAGAGAGAGAGTGTGTGAGTGTGTGAGTGTGTATGTGTGTGTGTGTGTGTGTGTGTGTATCTATTGTGTTAGAGCCATGCAGAGCACAGCACAGCACAGCTCTGCACAACAAACCGCGTCTTTCATCATCAACAAAACATCTAGGAAGGAGCCCACACAGTACGACAGCCATCAGCCAGACAGGACAACTTCAAAGCCCTCACTCCAGAAATACAAACCACAATGGCAGGCTTTAGTCTGTACTCTCGGTCATGCTTACACTCACTCAGATACAGCCCCCATGGGTCCGTACAGGAAATACAATCATGACTTGCCAATTAGGCCATGGGACTGATTCAGATTTTTCTAATGTCATTAAAAAGAGGAGTCAGTGATATTCTCAGAGACTGAGACCATATCAGTGAGGAAGCATGTCATCGGCTGTGAAATGTGCCAACTGACACAAATATATTAACAGTTCATAGTTTAAATATAGGCTCAACAACAACTTTACAGAAACTGGCTAGCAGCTTCATATGGACCCCCTCAATCCCAGACAACTCTTACATCTGACATAGGAGTCCTACACGGGCATGGCCATCACCTTGTTGTGCGCACGTTTCTACAGTGAGGAAGAAAGGTGCCCGTGTAGTGATCTCAGGTGAGTTGCGGTTGAGGCTGCCATGTGTTACCTTTGCTCTTTGGTTTGCTCTGGCCAGAAGAGGACTTGTCACTGCTGCTGCCTCTGGAGGCAAAGCTGTGCTTGGGCGGCCTCTGGTCCTGCATGGAGTACTCTGCACACACACACACACACACACACACACACACACACACACACACACACACACACACACACACACAATCTCATGAAATGTTGATACACATATGCATAATGCACATCCATAATTATAGTGTACATATAGTCTATAGGTGAAGTGGACACTACTAAAGCATTCTGTTATATGATGCGAAGAAATAGATCCAATGTTTCGGTCACAAACTCCTCCATCTAATCTAATTGATGGCATGAGTCTTAAGCCAAACCTGCCATTTGACTGCATCTAGAGCACTAGGCTGGAGGCAGGAGGATGCTCCAAAACAGAACAGCAATATGCCATTTCAGAAAGGGACCATTAGTCATATTCTGGGAAACGCTTTTAGCCCTCGAAGGCCTTCAACAACAGAGAGACTTTCTTTGACAAGAAGCATTTGAAAACACACACACACACACACATGTGAAAAAAAACCTGTGAAAAAACCACACCATCACAAACTCTCTGAGAGAGCTCAAGGCAAAATGTCCGCAGAACTGGTGGGAAAATCAGACACTCACAGGCAAACAAATCAATAAAACGAGCTGGAAGCCCAAAGAGCTCTCTCACTGCACTTGAATCTGGAAAACAAGTCCAGGGACAAAAGAGCCTCTGTTTCAGGGCCTGCAGCCAGTGGAACATGGACGCCGCTCGGACACGCACCCAGCACTCCAGCTGCCCGTCACCGTGGAATCCCAACCATGCCGACAGACGCGTAGAAAACCTCCACCAATTTCTGACTACTGCTAATCACGTTAAGTTTAAATTGTCATTGTGCTGTTGTATCAGAGTTGGGATGCTGGGAAATGACCCCATGTTTTGTTATGTAGTAAAAAAAAATATCAAAAAAACAGAACACACACACACACACACACGCAGACCAGGTGGTGAAACTTACCTGGCATCACGTCACAGACGGGCACGAGGCGGGTGTGCTCAAGGCTGGCGAAGCTACACAGCAGCTTCCCGTCAAAGACACCGTCCCAGTCCCCGATAGGATTGTCCTGGAGGAGTGGCAGATGACAGCCAGTTAGTGTGGCTGGGGGACCTCATCGCTCAAAGCCTACCCTCTTAAGTCCTGCTTCTGCGGAGTCCACCGGGCCACCGTTCCTCAAAGTTCCATTAACCAACCGCTGAGGCACAGTGGTGTTGCCACCTCCGCCTGCCTACCTCTGCACTAAAAATGATTGACAAAGGCAGCTAGGAGTTCAGGCACTTACTAGAGAAAGCTGAGCTTTGGGTGTGAGTAAAGTGAGCTTTCTTGAAGGACTGATGGAAAATGGACATGGACACGGGCTTGGGCTTGGTCTCTCCCTCTCTCTCTCTCTCTCTCCCTCCCTCTCTCTCTCTCTCCCTTTCTCTCTCTCCCTTTCTCTCTCTCCCTCCCTCTCTCCCTCCCTCCCTTACTCAATCTCTCACCCTCTCTCTCTCTCTCTCCCTCTCTCACTCAATCTCTCAATCTCTCTCCCTCTCCCTCTCCCTCTCCCTCTCTCTCTCTCTCTCCCTCTCTTACTCTTACTCTTACTCAATCTCTCTCTCTCTCTCCCTCTCCCTCTCCCTCTCCCTGTCCCTGTCTGGATGCTGGCCGGCTGCCACAGCACTGGTCATCTAGCGCACTGTCTCTCACACCCCGCGTGACTACCCTTTGTCTCAGGCCAGCAGTGAGTGGGCTGAGCCACCAATGCTACAACTGCTCAGGCCCCTGCTACAGCTCCTACCCCTGCCCTTACTGATGCCTCTGCTACAGCAACTACCCCTGCCCTTACTGATGCCAACAGCCTTGTAGCATTAATATTCACATTTTGTAAGACAGCCATTTGTGTAACTACTATAAGCAGATAATACAGTGACTCCATTGAACATCTTTTATACACATCATATACGTACATCTTAAAAAAAAAACATAAACTAATTACTTATGCAAAAGACATGCACTTAACATTCCCAAGGAAAGCATACATATCAGGGAATAACTACATTGTCTGAGCAAACCTACATATTTATTTAGGGCTCCAGGCAATTGGAGTCTGTTCACGCGGATGTATTCATGCATGTGCATGATGATGATGAGAAGATGATTAAGCTGTTTTGGCGCCGCTGTGTTAGCCATTCTGGTTGAAAGTAGGAAGCCAACTTTTCACTGGCTCAGTCGATCTCTCTTTACCTGCACTGTCATCATCAGCATACACGCGCACCAATGGCGGAACGTGCCAAACAATCCATTTAGCTGTTATTTATTGAAGCCAATTTATTTATTTATTTATTTTTAAACATGAGGAGAGAAAGAGGATGGTGTATGGTGCATTGCACAGTACAGCTAAACTGTAAAAGGGTTGTGCTTCGCCTTGGCAAGGAACACTAGCCTAGTCTCCAACAAGTCTACACCTGAGATGAGCTAGCTTCAAACTATTTAGATGATTTAGATGTGCCACACAAACATTACTGTAGTTCGGTGTCAGGTGTCATAGTGGCATGTGAGTCATGAACGTATTGATAGATAATAATAAGTAGGATGTTAAATACATTTGAATCAAATGAAAGATTTGGGCATTTAAATACCGGTACATTGAAGCGAATGTTAGAACCATTTACACTCGACAAGAAAAGATGCATGACATTTTTTTCTTTTTGTTTGTTTTTGTCATGTGGAGCCTAATTTACAATGACGTATTTGGGCACAGCTCATGATAGTCAACAGCCCAGTCAATGCTCCTGCACGGCACTAAACGAAACGGTGCACCCGAATCATGTGTTTGTGCGAGCCAAGTGACATAGCTGGTTTCACCAGTGCTGCCAGTGGAGTCGATAGTCTGCAGCCCTGCGATTACTATTAATTGTTTCATGTAGTTCTTGATCTGATAATTGATTTTCATCAAGTGTATGTCAGACTACTGGTAAATACTGATTTATGGTCCCAAAAACCTGTGGTAGTACCATAATCCGAGTGTTAAGCTTCAATAAGAGTATACTCTTACCATGTCCACTCCTACATAGTAGCCCAGGCTCTCGTTGCCGGGCAGCAGGTCGTAGAAGATGATGGTGCCTCGTTCAGGCCCCTCGCGAGTCTGTACCACCACACGTGAGTTGATCTCTAGTGGGGGGAAGTCGTGCTCGCTGTCGACTAGCGTGACTGAGTCCACTTCCAGCTCGCCCAGCTCGTCATCCTCGTCCTCCCACAGTTCCAGCTTGTCCACGGCCACAAACACGCCGCACTCATCCTCGCAGCGGAACAGCTGCTGGCCCTGGTACGAGCCTTCCGTGAAGCCCTGGCCCCGGCCCTCCTCCTGAGGGAAGGATTAGAAGGGAGAGTGGGGGTTCAAGCTAATTTGTTAGGATGTCCATGAAGTGCCCACAAGGGCAAAAGGTGGTGTCACAGAATGAGGCCCTAGTTTAGGTCAGGGGACATGGCTGCCCAGGTGACATAGATCGGGTATAATGCCCACTGACAACACAAGAGGTAGCAAAAGCTACCTGCAGGTACATTTAATTACCCATCTATTTATAGGATACAAAAAATATACACACAACATACTCTACACTCTGTTGGGCACTCTGGAACTAGTCCACCATCCTCAGACAGAAGTCTTAATAAGGCATATGAGAAGGCTTCCAAGGAGCTGAATAATGAGAATAACAACACTGAGCGGGGAGGCTTTGTTTTCAAAGTGCAGTACATTGCCGTCATCAGCACCTTCTCCCAATTATGAAAGCCGGCTCGATGCGCTTACGAGGCACTTTCGAGACAGACTACATCAAAGACAGAAGGCACTGAGCCCCTTCCTAAACAGAGCGGAGAAATCTCTCAAACTCCAAACTGCTTCTTTTTTAGAAATGTATGCAGCCACTCACACTTGTGAATCTCACATTACACTACTTTAAGGGGTTTAATATAATGGGAGAATACATTTAGGATATGATCGTCTCGGAGGAGTTATGTTAATAGAGGCTCTATGATAATAGAGGCTATTTTCAGTTAATTTCAAATAGCCACAGACCGCCCTGTTAGACAAACGCACATCATTAACTAAATCTTCCTAAAGTAATGTCCTCCATTTATACACACTTGCAACATTCCATATGAGACATGTGTGGGCAGTGGGGATGAAATGGTTAGGCATACTGTGGCCATAGTGCTGACTTCGTTAGCCCTCTGCTAAGCAGAACAAAGGGCGGTGTTGATGGGAAGGGGTCAGCTACAGACCCCTGCATACGCAGTTATGTCCATGGGCTGACTGTCCCTCTCCCACTCACATGGTCTGAGGCAGGAGGCAGCAGGGAGAAAATACAGCATTGTGTTTGTCCATACAGCCCTCTGACAGACTCTTACGCCTTCTCATGAGAAAGTGATTCCAAGACCCAAGACTAGGTACTGAACCCTATGGAAGGCAGCAAAACTTGATTAACATTTTTACTGTCCTACAGATTTGCTGACTTGAGGTCTGACAATACGGCACTTGGGACTTGAATGAGCACTGAGATAATGTGAGACTTAATCTTAAATAGACCTAATATAACCTTCTTCACTAGTAGGCTATTCTTTTTTGGGTTAGCTTTCATTTTAAAGTCTTAGATAACATGTTATGCAACCTTTTAACTCTATTCATCCTTGGTCTCTCTTTGTCTTGGACAGCACCTGCTGCACTCTGCGTAAAACAGATGTGGTTTTCAACAGTTTACAGACTTTTTTTGTTACAACACCTGTTGACAAGACAGGCGACACTAAATGCGTGGACAGTTCCCCTCTACTCCATCACCAACATCTAAAAATTGCATTCAAATTGTCTTGTCCTCTAAGTGTCTGCCATAATAACAGGATCTCTCACCAGTAACTCAACGCCGAACCAGATGCCGGAGAGGGCCCGGTCCGGGAGCAGCGAGCCCTTGAAGCGTACCACACCAGGCAGGGGGTCGTCACCGGAGCGCAGCTGCACACGCACCTTGGAGCCGCAGTCGATCTGTCGGGCGCGCTCCAGCCGTGGCTCGTTGCACAGCAGGCTGTAGCGTTCCTCGCAGTTGGTGATGGGGAAGAGCAGCTCGGCCAGCTTCTCATCCAACTCCACCACGTCGCGCTCGTCCAGGCTCAGCACCACGTTGGCCTGGTCCAGCAGACGCAGGCTCCGCTTGCCCTTGGCCGGCGGCAGCGTGCGGCCCAGGCTGTTGCGCTCCTGGCATGCCTGGCCCAGGCTGCCACGGGGGATGCGCAGGGTCTTCTGGGGCGGCTTCTCCACCACGCACTCCGTCACCACCATGTAGAAGCGCCAGTCCTCCCGGAAGCAGCCCCCGCCGCTGCCGCCCCCAGGCTTCTCCTGGCTCCACAGGGCCGAACTCATGGCTGACGGCGGGGTGGCTGGGGCATAGCACAGGGACGAGGGGTGAGGCAAGAGAAATAAACGCTAGGGGTTGTGGGTTACAGCAGTGGGGCGGTCAGGGGCTCTATGCCAAGGACTCCACTCATGACCCTTCACCTGGACGCTCGCATGACAACTGCGGGAGCCCACAAATCAGGACCTGTGCAGAAAGATGAAACATAATTAACTTCAGTCTATGGTCACTTCAGATGACTCGAGAAAAAAACTCTGGAATACATCTGGATGACATTTTCTCATTGGTGTTTTTAAAATCTGAATACTGAATACAAAAATAAATGCGCACTAATCAGCCTAAATGCTACAGAGAATTTTAAGCATTCCACTTAATGGACGAAAAGAGACTTGGGGGACTGTTCACAAAATATGAAAAAACATTACCGTCCATTCAGACTCAGGGCCAAGCGCCCAGAGTTGGACATACACAACAAGTAGAAAAAGATAAACCTCGCCACTCTCCAGCAGGAATGATGGACTGTATTTAATCGTCTTACCAACAACAACCCAGCTAATATTAACCCCACATCATTTACCTTCTCCTAAGTGGACATTCAGAATTCACAACTCTTATTTTAAAAGATGTATCACACAGTCAGTATTTATGTAAACAAAGATGAAGCATTGACACACACACACACACACACACACATGCCAAGTCTGAGTCAGATGGCAGAATTATTCCTTGGGTGAGGAAATGCAGTCAGATAAAGTGGATGAGGAGACTGTGGGGGAATTCACAGGCCTGACCAATCAAATACAGCACTTCCTGCACATGGATGAGGACATACTGAACAAACATTACCCACTCATGACATCAGAAGGTCATAGGAAAGGGACTGTCAATTTGTGTCTTTTGCGTGAAGTGAATGCTATGTATAATTTTCCCCATAAACTTTTTTTTTTTTTTTTTAATACAACAGCTAAACATATGACTGTCCCTTCAGTCTTGCCCAAGAAAAACAGTTAAAGCTCAATGGAGCAGAAAAAGGGAATAAGTTGGTTTATCATCCCAGACTAAAATAGCTGTCTTGTTACAAACGTGTTACAACCGTGTGAACGCAAACCCGCAATCCCTCAATGTTACAGTTGTCAAAACGAAGACAGCATTGCTAAAGGATCAGACTAGAAGCACTGTGGGTGTATGACAACATATGAAAGGCAAATTATTTTTGATGGTCTGAGTATTTGAATGAGAACTGTCAGAGAAAGTTACACATCAACATTTCAAAGATGCCAATTTCGTTAACTTGCTGTCAGTAAATCATCATAATTGATTTGGCTATCAAACGTTAGCTAACAAGCTAGTGTTATCCAACAGCAACATTACGTTTCCTGGCCATACCAGGTTCATCATTTGTAAACAAAATGATGACAATTATGTTACCTCGCAAAACGTGACATCACGACAGATCATTAAAATATGTTCTCCTTTATGGTCAGGTGTGATGGCGAATACCTTTAGCGAAATCGCCTCGCACTACCGTTAGCTAGCTAACTTGTTTCACATGTGAACGCTGAAAGGCCTTTAAAACATAGGTCAGCTAGCTAGCCGGCTAGCAAAATATAACGTCAACATAATAACGCTAGCTAGTTAGCTTTATGAGCCAACTTGTTCCCGTAGCATCCTTAGTCTACTACTGATTAGGAAAAACCTATTCTACAAAAATATCTAGCAGGACCTTCAACAGTAACACATCTTGTGGCTGTATTGGTAACATGGCAATGTAGCTGCAGACCTGCGAATGCAGTTGTGTTTAGTTTCTTAGCCACATATCCATCGTTGTGGCTAGCTCTCAAGCTACGGAAAGGTAACGAAAACTGGCTAACATTACCCAACACTGACATTTCGTCACCCAACGCTATCAATATTGCTAGGTGGATTTGGCTGGTTTGATAGATACCTCATCAGCTGCCTACAAAATATTAACTTGCCAAACTCACTGAAACTGGCATTGCGTTTATTTCTTGAGAAGTGCTTACCTGCTTATTTCAGATGACATCTCATAGGAGACACTACCGAAGGTGTTCCACTGTGGATTTGCTTCTGTCCACTCACCAGCTATGCTCGTTTCACTCGACTGACTAGCTCGCCAGCCAGCTGTATCCGTGCATGTAGTCGAATCGAATCGGGACTAAATTGTAACGTTACTGTATCCAAACTGAAGTTCTGTAAGATGCACTTCGACGACAGCTTGTTGACTGCCCAAGTCTCGTTACATGACCATGCCACGGACAGATCGGCAAGTGAATACAAGACAGCAATGTGTTAAATAATTTAGAACAAATTTCAGTTTATTTACAAGGTGAGTTACAACGCCATGCTACGCTGACATTTACGAACTATACATGCTTCATCATTGGTAAATGAAAATACGTTTTAGATGTGGGCTGGCCGATGTCCTTGTCAATTATCGAAACCCGCCTTCTGGGGCTTTCCAGAGGTTTGGTTGTAATGAAATAGGAACTGCCTGCCAGGGCTGAAATAGAATGGAAAATGCAGTCATACGCAGACTGGCTACAAAATGCTTGACGGCATGAAACCTCACTTAGGTCTATTGTTGTATGCAAATAGCCTACTTCATTGACATTCCAGTTATAATAAGCCGTTACACGTAAAATATCGTTTTGACATCTAATAAACAACATGGTTCTGATTTACAGCCATAGTGTTACACTATTATAAAAAATAATGGCCTTGTAATAAATGCTCTTCACACACCTTTATAAGCTTTTTTTTTTACCTTTTCAAATTATAGACTTATTACAAAAACACATTGTTCCAGAATACAGAGCTGCAGAAGAAAACATAGTAGGTTAATGCCTTTCTATTAAAAAGTAAGTCTACTTTCTCTCAGTGAAAATTCTTCAACCTCCTCTGGACTGAGATTGTTACCCCTCAACCTGAAACATAAAACAGAATATATCATACAAACAATATATAAGTGGTGTATATGCTGTTATACACTTGGTATTATGAAATACATGATAAAACAGTAAGATATATAATTAATAACAATGTTACCATATCGATGTAACACTGGAGTTTTTCTCAAGGGCTTGAACTAGATATTCCACTCCATCTCTGGTGATGCAGTTTTTACTCAACCTTTGAAAGGTGGGCATACCATTAGTGGCACTTCATTGTGTTATTCTTACATTCATGACACTTGCTATTAGTTGACTAAATGATTCATTGGTCACATGATCACATCTGTGCCGCTAGGTCAATATAAAGTTGATGGATATTTGTTATTTCAAATCATGCTTATACTTACCACAACTCATCTAATGTGGTACTGTTCTGAATAACTCTGGCAAGGGCCTGTGCTCCTGCACTGCCAACCCCATTGTCTACCAGACTGCAAAATTGGAGGGGGAAAAAAACATAGCTTACATAATGAAGATAACCCAGTTATTAAAGGAATTAAGACAAATTAGGATGAGGGACATCATTCTCTTACAGGAGTAGTTCACTATGAATCAAGTTAACATGGATTTACATCAAAATAACATGACACAAGTGAGAGTGGGGTTGGTAACGGCTGTGATTCTTTCTGCTTTAGTTGGGACTGTACCATCATCCACATTAGAACCAGCACAATTTCCATTATGTTAATATGGTATTATATTGCTTCAGGTAAAGCAGTCTCAAAAACACTGCCTATGTCTCCAGTTCCATTTTCACGCCCTGTGTTGCCAGATTTTCAAAAACAGCGTACTGCAGCCATGGAAGCAAGCAAACAAACTGGAGCAAAGGAGAACATGTTAGATTCTACCCAACCTAAAAAGCCTCTGCATTCATCTGAAAAGCTCTTCGACCCTAGATGTAGTCAAATGCAGATAAAAATGTAAGGTGCATTTGAAAGATGGAGACAGCTTAGAGCTCACAAAAGATTTTAAGAAGATAGAGAACATCATGGCTACTAGTGGGTATGTGCACTTAAAGTAATTTCCACATTCGAATGCTTGCATTTATACTCTGTGGTCCGTTTGCAGCTGGGATATCAAGGCAGGGAGGAATTTGAAACACAGCCGTTGAAGTGGTCCCGACTGGTGCTGGCTAACCAAATTAAGTAACAATAGGCTACTCATGTTCATTCCTTGCAACACGCTATTGACTTATCTCATCTTATAGAAACCATATGCCTGTTTTATAAGATTTTTCTAAATTTGGTGACTGAATCAATGAATGTGGTCAAAATTCGCTAGCATTAGATTGCTAGGTAGATATTTAAGTGAAACAATGTACAATTCTCTGTGTACATAGGTTGATCAAAACATATGTTTTGAGCTATGAGTGTCTGAGCACCTCCACCCCTAGTAAGAGGCAGTGGACGAAGCAACACTTCATGGCCCCTGCACTGTCCAGTATCCATCAAGTAGAACACTACACACAGCTTGTCTGCTCCGACCTCTGCCTCTTGTATCATCACCACCTGTCCAACCCTCACTGGCTTCACTTGACACTGGTGAGGGCACTTCATAACTGGGATCTGCACTGTGCTGCAACAAGGAGGAACAGTAGACTACTGCAGTGAAATTATTTACATATATAACTGAGCAATATGTTATCGGGGCCTGGAAAGTAGTACCTCCTACTCCAGAGTGTGTATTTTCGAAGCAGTGGGCTTTTGTTTTTGGGATAACGGGCTTAGCTGTGGCTACAGTAGCCAGCCATGCATCTAGCTAAGTAAGCTGAGTTAGCTGTCAATTTATAATTTGCAACAATAAAAACATTGCAAAAGTATACATTAGTTAATCAACTTACAGGGTAGGCCTCGTCGCTTGCCATTGTCAAAGTTTAATGTTGCGCTCATTTTTGTAGGTTTAATGTTCTCAACCTGGCAACCTGCGTGAGCTTCGAGACTGGTGAGGAGTGAGTGGGGGAAGACAACTCTCTCCAATATTTTGAATTTGGACTACAGTACCGATTTTAAACACAGTGTTATATGAAACACCTCTACCAAAAGGATTTTTCCCTGAACATATTTTCAGGGCAATGTACGTTATTTTGGCATACAGATTCCCCATAAGGGACACACTGTCAAAACAATACTATCTTATACAATGTCACCTTGAGGATTGCTTCATTTATTGAATGCTTTGTCCCTAGCAAGCAAACTCATGCTCACTGACAGATCTATATATAAAAAAAACATTTGTTTTGAGTTTGAGACACCTGTACAACAGGTTGAGCAAGTTGCCTTGGATAAAATCATCAAGAAAATAAATGTAAGTGCTAATGAAACCAGTTCTGGGACAGTACATACTAATCTGCAACAAACAGGATTGATTTTAGTGTTTCTAATTAATTCTACATTGGGGAGGAAAGGGAAAAGGTTCCCCCACAGTACTAACCAATCAAGGCCAAAGGTATTACACAGTAAACAACTGTATTACCCAGATTGTCATAACAACACAGATAATGATTTACTATTGAAATAAAATAAAATATTTGAGAACTTTTTAAAACCAAAAAAGAACGTTATGTTTGTAAGATTACCTCAGCCACACAAGTGTTCGACTGTCTGCTAAAGCGTGAGAAAGTGCCTCAGCTCCTTTGTCTCCAATGTTGTTCCCCCACAGACTAAGCGAATACAAAAAGGAAAACATTAGCTACTATTTCTATTCTAAGAGTACATTTTATGTATACACGTAAATGGTAAAAATGAATGAGCCCATAAGACTTATTTGACATAAACAGATTATGTTTGTAGATATACATATGAATGAGATACATTTAAATGTAGTAATTCAGTGAATGTTCTTTTCCCAAGTAATATGATGAATAATAAAGGCCTGTTGTTATTGCCAAATTGTTGGGTGGGGGAGTGTGCATTTTGTCTTCATACCCCAGAAACTGAAGTGACTGGCTGCATCTCAGGCCTTTAGCCAACTGCTCAGCCCCAGCAGCTGTTATGTTATTATTCCCAAGCCTGCAACAGAGGAGTACATTTATAGAGATGTCTCTGCCATATGTCTCATTGTAAATCTTAACAAGGATGACCAATATTTCATTGAGCAACTTACCGCAGAGACAAGAAATTCTGCTTTGTTTTGAGAAGATAAGCCAAGTGTTGTGTGCAGACATCAGTTAGCTTATTGTTGAAGAGCCTGAAGGTGCACAAAAAACACTTATAAACAAATATCTTAAAATCTTATTCTTAATCTTAATCTTAAACAGAATATATGAGAATACATCTTTCATTAGTACAATTGCTGTTTCACACTGTGGTTTCATGTTTATACTACACGTATGTCTTCATACACACAGGTGATGTGATATTTAAATTGAAACAAAGTAATTATGTGATATTCTGTTCAACAACTCACGCAATCTTTTTGAAGGTCTCGCACTGAATGCCCTTCTCAACAAGTTTAGCAATCCCCTCATCAGAGATGTTATTGTTTCTCAAACTGATCAATACAAAATAGAAAATATCATCTTTTGTTTACTCATGTACTGCATCATGAAACCTCTCTAGTAGAATATGGTTAGTCTGAATATCACAATTAATACAGCCTAGAAACAAATAAGGATTAGAAAGACACCAAAACGTCAAAGATCTAAACAAAGATACAAAGACATGGATGCAATCTTACTAGAGGGAGTGGCAGACATGCAGACAGGGCAGAAGCTGCTCCACTCCAACATCTCCCACTGAATTGCTATCCAGCTGTAGGCCAACTGGACTCTGGAGGTGTTGCAGTACGAAGGCCAAAGCCGTGCACTCCAGTGGGCCAATGTTACAGTAGGTCAGCTTCAGGTGCTCCACTTCCAGTGTGGCCACAACATTTTTAGCAACCTCGCTGTCTTGCATCTCGTAAATGCACTTAATGAGCCATACAAAGCCTGGCATTGCGTGCATGCTCTTTTTCTCCCCTTTGATAGGCCGTGGGATGGATTTAAAATGATTCTGCATGCCTCTGGACACACACTTTACAACCTGCTTTCGTTTTTTGTTAAGTGTCTGGATGGGATAGCACTGTAGTAGCAGGCTTTGGTGGCGCTTGGATAAGAGACCAGACACAAACGTGGAAGTCATCTGAAGGTTTGGATTCTCAGTGCTTGGCCCATCAGACTTTTTGGCTTGAAGAATTCCCAAACACCCTTTTGTCCTTGGAGCCTGGAAGAGTCTTTTAATTGTGTGGTGGTTGTTGCTGTTGCTATCAAGAATTATGAAAAGTGCAGCGAAGAAACACTGCATGGTGACATGCAGGAATTCATAGTGTATGCCGTCAAAGGAGATGTTCTTACTTTGAATAAGGAAACCTTTGCTGATATCCTCTTCTGTAACACCACCATTCTGCACCTCGGTCTCTGAGAAAATGTAGTGAGAGTTCTCAAGGCCCTGTAATGCCAACTCACCAAGGCGCATGATTGTGTCAAAATATTGTTGGACCCAGCCCTTTCCTAATCTATTCCCTTTAGAGATTCTGTGATGAAAAAAGTGCTGCAACACCATGAGGTACACATCAGTGATGGTTTGAGGACCGCTGTTGCCAAACCCGAGAAGTTCTTTGTAGCACTTAGACACAATCCAACAGAAGACAGGGATGTGGCAGAGGCCCAAAAGTGCAGTATTACTCCATAGTGACTCCAACACATGGGAGGCCACTCCGGGGTCAGAGTGATGCTTCCTCACAAAGCAGTCAATCCCGTCTGGAGAAAACCCTTTCAGAAGAACCTCCTTACATAGATACTGCCTTAGTATGGGTGGCACTGCCTCAGTGCGGCTGGTCACCAACTTCCGAACACCCTTCATCAAGGAGCCCTGCATCAGATTGAAGAACAAGACAGGCATTGGTGCGGGTTGGGTGGGGCAGCAATGCCTCTGGTCATCAGAGAAAATCTGTTTAAACTCATCAAGGCCATCAAAGGTAAATAGGACCAAGTGAGGGTGATCCAATATGAACTGGAAGAGCTGATCCTGGTCCCTGTCAGGCCAACAACAATGCAGAAACAACAATTCCTTTAGAGAAAGATCTTGTTGTTCTGTGTTCAGCTTTCTGCAGCTGAAAGGGAAAAGCAGGAGGTAGTTGAGTAACACTGTTTTCCTGGCCCAGAGTAGATGAAGCCTCTGTAGGAAGGTGCTCTTCCCGCTACCTGCTTCCCCAGATACCAGAATTGTGTCAGCCTCCATGTTGAGGGTCCCCACAGCTCCCACCACATCCTCGAAGTTTAGAGACTTCTGAGTGCTGGTCTGTCCAAGTTCTAACAGGCCCTCGGTATAGATGTCATCCAGAGAGAACTTGCCAGTGTCACTATAGGTGCTGAGAAAATGGGACTGTGCTGAAATAGAACTGCACAACTTCTTCTGGTACTCTGTTGAGGCATGAAGAGAGAACATCAGTGCTGATCAGCTGCATAGCGAAAAGGGGTCATACATAATCTATATCACTGATTATTTGCCATAAAATGTATTCATTATTTTGTATACTAATAGGAAGTAGGAGCGTGTTAGGCAAAAACATTAAAACCACTCCACTTAGTTCTGCTTTCAGCTATCTTCTTATGGCACCACAAAACACCATTGAATCACATGCATTTTTTTTACAGCATTATATTTCAAAAGAAATACAGTAGGTGAATACTGGAAATGGTTTTCTCTTGAATTATCTGTTATGTAGGACAAGGTGTTAAACTCCCTTTTCTGCATACTCAAGACTCTGTGGGTTGGTCGGTTGATTGATGGCATCGCATGGGTATAAGTTGGGCTTTAAAAAAGGATTATACTGGGGGGATGGTAAAAGAGGAAGGACGTTGTTTAGAAACGCAGTGTACCTGCCACAGAGGCTGACATAGTAAAAGTGTTGTTTTTGTTGGGTGGCACATCGGCCTTTTGTATTCTCTTTGAGAATTGTAGAAGTACCTCTGCTGCCACTTCTCCTTTACACTTAACGAGGTCCAGCAGGCGTCTCACCTAAATAACAGAAAAAGAATCGCAATCATTCTAACTACTTTGTAATATTGTTGGCCAACGTCAGCCACTAAAATAGTCATGCATTTTTATTTTCATTAAACACACACCACCCACCCTTTACCTGTTGTGACGATGTGTGCACAGGGAGTTGAATTTCTTCACACTCAGAGGATGTGAGGAATCCCTTCTCAACTAAGATATCCAGTGCCCCTTCAACACAATTACGAAGTTTTGTCACCAAGCCAGGCCTGTCACTCAACAGTGTAAGTGTTGCAGAGGTCGGCATCTCCAAGGAATTCTGGAGAGTGGAGCATTTCCCAAAGCTCAGGTTGTCCTTTTGTGCATCAGGAAGAACATGGCTGAAAGCAGCCAGGAGAAGACAGCAAGTGCTTTCCCCCTTTGAATAAGCAAGGTCTAAGAGTTCTCTGGTCCTGAAGCACAAGGTCTTGCCGGCCACACAAATATTCAGATAGTCCTCCCAAACAAGCGCACTCCAGGATAAGAGAAGGTCTAGTATGCTCTCCAGGCCTTCTGAAGTTCCTCCACAGCATAGTGCTCGGACAAGCTCTGGTCGTTGCTTCAAGACTAGCTGCTGTGCACTCATTATAGCCCTATGTTATAGAGATAGATAGACGAGAAACGCATGTTCAGTAGGTGAAGAATTACTTCTTGACTTCGTCACATTTCTATCGTTTTTGTGAGGGGCAACATAACTTTTTAACTTAACTTGCGAACCGTTTGGGCTAGGATAAATTGGGATGAATTGATCATCAAAAACAAACTATTTTTTGCCAATTAAGACACAGAAACGTTTACATAAACAGTAATAGATACACGTAAACACAAAGAAAATGAGAGCGATCTTACATTCACACCACATGGTCATGTCTTCAAAAGTTGTTTCACTGTCCAGTGTCAGGAAGAAGACTTCTGTGTTGCAGTGAGAATGCCACTCCCATCGCCAGTGTGCTTTCAGTTTCTACTATTGTTTGTCAGATACAGATACATTTTTCAATTTTTTGCATCACAACATCTACTTTATGGTAATTTTCTTCTTTAGCTCTATGATTAATAAGAATTTAAGGAATGAGGAGTTGCTTCAGGGTTGAAAGATTTGGAAAGTTTTTCGCTACAATTCATTGTGGATCATCTATTGGTAAAACATAACCTTCCGTTTTTCCTCTCCATTTCAGTGTTTATCTGATAGGCTAGTAAAAATCACTCTTAAACTTATTTTAATCTCTCATGCAAGGTACAATTCTAACAAATGTCTACAAGTTACAATCTAAACGTAGGTCTGTATGTATCCCTATTAAAATGTTTCACTTTTCTAAACTGGAATGCAAATATTAGATCGCTTTTACAGTATTCTCAGGTATTTGTATAGCCAATCGCCACTTGAGGGAGCTATCTCATCACAGTGTGCAAAAAGTGAGTTCCTCTGAGGCCAAGAGGTAGGCTACTTAATGTGAAAGATACATTGCTTTCCAGTACAATATGTGAATTGTGTCTCAATAACTAAATAATCTTTGCTCAAGTTGTACTTTTAACACATAAAATATTAATGGATACGTTTTATTTCTCTATAGAATACCTTCCCAGATAGACCAGGCCTAAATAAGGTTGCTACAAAGAAGATAATGGTCGTATAGAGGTTGTCTGAGCTGTGAGAGGACTGAAAATAGTGAACTAAAATATCAGCTCAGCTGTTAGGAGTAAGCATTAAGCATGTAATCTTGAAGAGCTCATAAAAAATACAGCTCTAGATATGCAGCTTGCACTGATTGCAGCACACTTCTAACAGAGTCTTTGATCTCTTAAAAATGCAAAGAGGAAAAAGCATAAAATGCGTTTGAAAATGAGTTTTTTTTAACTGTCTGTTGTTCCATTGTAGTGATATTATTGTTACCTCCTGTGTGCTGTGATTAGTTCGTTGGCCTTTTCATTATATTCTGCGTAAGAAAAAAAATCTAAAGTCTGTCAAAAGAAACTGAAATGAAAAGCAGGCCAGGGTTGGGTTTTGACTGTCAGTTTTTTTTGAGAATCTGACAGGGAGGCCGGCTTCACAACTGGGTGCAACAAAGATACACTTACATCAATATCTTCCTCATGTGATCATTTGACTGATATCAAAACTGCACCCCAGGTGAACTCAGCTCATTGTTTTGTTGTTGCTATTCTGTGACTTCTCCAGCTTTGTGCTCAGTTTCGGTGGTGACTGCATCTCGTCTCATCTCATTTCAAAACGTGCTCTCCAACTGTGAGTTTAACCGATTTCTCTCTGGCATTCTGTGCTTGCTGTTTGCCAACAATCCAATCTTCAAAAGCGTTCTCTTTCATTAAGCCAAAACTTTTGGAAATTATTGTATCTAAGGTTTTGACTACTTTGTCAAGATGAGACGATTTTTAGGTTGATTTTTTAGATTGTTGTATCTGCAATAGCCTTCAATGTTCTAGAACCTCACCTAAAGGACTGTGTTTTCTGAAGGTTTTATGAAAATGTTACTTTGTAGTTTAAATCTATTCTCAGAGTGAATGCTGACTGAATGAAAAGACAATGATACAGTAGACCATGTTAATATACCATATAAGAGAGGTAGCCCCACCTATCACCCTCACAGCTTCTACTTGCTGCTTATCCCCCGCTGTCCTGGAACGGCAATGCAGTTAGGTTTTACATTCACAAAACTCTCTCATACTGACTACATAGGATGAGTGACTTAGAGATGGATGGCACCATTAGCATAAATGAGAGTCATGCTTAGCTGATCCAAAATTCGGGGTACTGAGCTGAGAGAATTTACATCCAGCCCTGAATGATGATCATATGACCGTCTGCTCTCTTTCAAAGTGCAAGCCTTGGTCGAGAAAGTGACGAAGAGAGTGCAAAGAAGGACACTTATTTACAATACTCATCAGGAGGTTTGGAAACGTCCGCAGAGGATATTTCTCATTTCGATAGCAGTTCTTTTCCACCAAAACCAAGCCTGAGGTTGTCCAAAGTCCAACACATAGGAAATGTTGATCAGCATGTGGTTTCTATGACATTAAAGCCGAGGGCTGCTCCATATGGACTCAATTCAGGTCCCTGGGCTGCACTAAAGCTGCTCTGAAGTAATAAATAACTGAGCTCCACAAGCCATTTCAACCTTATGGCAATGAATAACATAGCTCGGCAAATCCATTCTCATCTTATAGCTCTGAATAACATAGCTCAATAATGCATCTGCAGCCCTCGCCTCCCTTTTCCTTTCCCTTCTCCCCCCCCCCCCCCCCTTGTGCGGAATAATGTGTAACACGTGTGGTGAATCTCCAAATCTCTGGTGGGACCAGGTGTGTTATATGCAAAAACATGCAAACGTACACGACAAGGGACCGGCATGATGGTTGAGCTATGAGTAGGAACCGGACTATGCCAAAGGAGCCTTTTTTCGCGTTTTTGGTCACTGGAATCTGGGCATCTGTGGTGAAAACATATTTCATGACTCTTTTCAGCTCCATCTTCTTCAGTAGCTTCGGGGCATGTTCACAAATGGAGTCCTTGGAGATGGAAGGAATCTCACTGATCTGTAAGGATGGAGTCAGATAGAGCATGTCAACAGTTTAACACGGCCGGACCAGCTCTGAGCAAATGCTAAACCATAAACCAGCGCAGGCCGATGTAGACTTTGCGGTTGTGCGTAAACAATGGAATTTCAATTTAGACCCATTAACCCAACATAAGTAAGCTCAGCAACAAACATCTCTCCTAAAACTTTTAAATGACAGCACACAAACAGTCTCTGTGTTACTAAGCATTTGAAGGTGCAGTCAATAGTGACTGTTGTGAAAAACTGAAATGCTTCTAGACCTATAATTATGGCCTGTATCTGAATTGTTCCTGTGTCTGTTGTGCATGTTGATACTTTCTTAAACGTGTTCTTGTTTGTGCACTTGTTGACAATTTAGTATTATAATGCCTTCAGAGTTATATGATCATTGTATGTCCAGATGCATTTCTTATTTTATTTTTGTCAACAAAAACTACTATTTATTTTATTTGGCTAGTACTCCCACTAAGATCTGGAAAGAGTTTGGTCATAACAATGAAGTATCAAAGTTGTGGATAACTTTATGAACTTGGGCAGGCATTATGACATTTATAAATCAACAGAATATGGGATACTTGTGCAATTCAGTCCTCATATGATTTATGGATGCCTCTCATCATGACATGCAATCTTGCAGCATTTGACGGGTATTATTTTCACAGCCATTGATGGTAGAATCCAAATTATTCCAGCAATGCTTTCCTAAGAGGTAACATAATAAATCATGCTGAAGCAACTACGTCCATAGTGTTTAAGTCACAAAATGCACATGTTGTGCTGTTGTAGCTCACAAAATGGTAAACAGTAAATCATTCCATTTTACATTTTTAGTATCCTTATTAACACATTGCACTTTTACTCTGTGACATAAAGTTGGCTACTACCCTGATATCCTAATTTTCATCTGATCCATCACGAGAGGTCTGTTCCAATTGGAGAGGCCGTCTGGTCAGTTCTAAAGGAATTTTCATCACAAACATGACGTATCCTTAAAAAAGAGAATACTTCAAAAGGTGTACACATGTGCCAGTGTGTGTGAGAGCACATGTGTGTCTGTAAATTTAGTTTTAATTGACACAAAGATTAAAGCTCACATCTGAGAACATTTATTTTTTCAGGGAGCAGCGAAAGGAGTGATTGTCTCCAGCACCTCGCCCCACTTCTGGCTTTGGTGGGGGGGGGGGGGCTGTGTTCAAGGTTAGCAGGAGCCCCCGCTGGGCGCGTGCTGTCTGAGATGGCTCCTACTTGTTGGACATTCATTATCAAACTCTGTTTGGCCCTTTCATCCGCAGTACTCCACGGCACTCGGCGTAAACTACAGAGGCACCTTGCAGCTTGACATCCCTCCATTCATGCTGTACCTTAAACAGCATGCTGCCACATCAAAGAGGCACGGCTGCCTTTGATGTTGCGAAAAAGAAAGAGCCCAATGATCTACTAAAACCAATGGAACTTTTTGGAGGCTCTGCTCTCATCTGTCTCCATGCACCATGCTCCCAGAAACAGACGCCGTGTCCTCTGATGAACCCCACTTTTTTTGGAGTGACTTTGGCCTCTCCATTGGCGAAACTGGTGGTCACTGGTGACACTGGTGGTCTCCAGAATGTTTCGGATGCAACTTGAGACATAAACTTATTATGGAGGCTCAGTGTGGTGACTCAGTTGGATATTGCATGCTCTTGGGGTTTCACATGTAAGAAAACTCACACCAATGTATGTATGCTATGCATAAGATATGCCAGTGGCCCATGTATGGATAGAACAGACCATTAATATGTTCACATATTCATTTCATAAAGAAGAGCATCAGATAAACAATACGGGAAAAAGTAGTAAAAACACATGACCGTTGATGTCCAAAGGTATTGCTGTGCATCTTATCATCACTGGTCATTTGCATGATAGCTCTTGAAATGTTACATGCCATACTGGCCTAGAAGATGTCATACCATCAAAGCATAAGAAAACTGTTGACAAGTACCAATGATGTTAACATCTCTCTTACATAAAGAGAATCTGTCATAAAAATGTACGTCAGTGTATGCCATCTGCAATGATTTATTTATGACATGGTTATGATAGCATTATGACAAAGGGTTCAAGTAGTCTTACCAACAAACATAGTTCAGCTGTTCAGGTAGTCTTACCAACAAACATAGTTCAGCTTTACTAACATACTTCATATCATGTACACCACATTAATCAATGTAATTTATGTATTCGTCACATAGTAAGTATGCATAAACAGAACATAAACTGACCCAGCCAGTTTTGTGCGTGTTAAACAATTACCTTTTTTAAAAAGGTCATTAAGTTGTGCGAATGTCCAACAAAACTGAAAAGTAGCATCTAAGCATCAAAGTATTTCACTTCCAAATGTTCCTTTGTTGTTGCCATCATTAATCTGAACCATGATGGGGAAACTGGGCAGGAGGCTTGTTTGCTGGCCATGTGTGTGTTGACTGCTGGATATCCTAGCGCCTGGGCAGACGAAGCGCTGAAGTGATCTGAGGCTTCAGAGCTTTGGCCTCTGGTGAGTCTCAGAAAGGGCTTTCAGGCTGCCTCTGGTCCAAACACTCACAACTCACGCCCCCTCTTTGAAAACAGAGGGGGATTTTTTGGTGTTTGATGTGAGCGAGGCGACCTGTTGATTTTCTATTTTCTAATCATGAGTAATTACCAATTTAAAAGCTACAGTTATAGATGTCTGCAGGGTACGAGCCCCCGAGTACTGGCCTCCCTAATCCAGACACTGAATAATTCACAAGAATTCATAAAACGGTTTCCTCCATTAAAAAACATTTCTCTGTCCTGTTTCATGGTAGACATGTTTGCCAGATTAAACACCCACCAGACCAACCCATCTCATTCTAACTGAATAGCTGGAAGTAAAGATAATACTCCTTGGGGTTTCACTATCTTTCTGTGAGTCCCACTAATATCCTGTGAGTTACTAATATTGAAACACGCGTCCATACCAGCTCAATAATATAAAATGAGGTTTACAATGAATCAAAAATTAGTCTAGTATCAAGTCCTAGGGTTGTAGTGTCGTTATTATGTATATTGGCCTTCACTGGATCACTGTCTGGGTTGGACCTGAGTGACACCTTGGAGGGTCTAAGACCCTCTCCTTTCGGCCCTCTCCCTTCATCTTCAGAACTCAGAATTGAAATCAGAATCAGATCGGCCTGCCTGCCTACCCTGGATTGGCCCAGCCACGTATTACAGCGAAGCCTGTATAATCCAGTCAATTGTCATCTCATCAAAATGTGACCAAGCCGACCCTGGCATAAATGTCAGTAGCAGAAAAGTGATACTCACCGCTACTGACTGTCAGAGGCGTGTTGAACTTTAGCACATTGTCAGCTTGTTTCTTAATTCAATGAACTTGACAATTATTGAAGTGCCTTATTTCTTCTTTTACACATAAAAGGCTGCCACACCAATTAGATTTAATTCTTTTTCTCTCTCTCTCTCTCTCTCTTGCTCTCTTTCTCTCTCCCTCCTTCTTTTCTTGCCCTTGAGTCGACAGAAAACCGGCATATTCCAATCATTTGCATTATCCTGTGAATCTGCTTTGAAGTTCTGAGATACTGTAAGAAAAAGGGCCCACTTATCCCGCATGAAAAAAAATGTTCAAAGCCCATAAATACGCTGGAACAGATGTACATTATCATTGGATTTGCTTTCTCTCTTTGCTCCTGTATTGGTAATAGAGTACCTCATGTCCCTCTCATTCTCAGCATTTAGCATCTCCCTCTCTACAGAAGCTAGCACCCCACTGTGCCAATCCGCACTTCAAAGCTCTCTGCCTATCTGCTGGAGACAAAGCGCAGAGAACACATATGGCAGCCTCTCATTTTCCCACATTTAAGTCAATATCATTGCGCTCTCTGCTTTTTGGCAACAGGGAGATACGGCTCATCTCATCTCCACCCTCCTTCAGCCCCCCCCCCCCCTCTTGTCCCTTGGTAAGCAAATGTAACATGGCAGCCCGGGGAGGAATGAGGGCAACCTCCATTATTCTCACCTGTCAGTGTTTGGGTTTCAGGGAGACAAACAGAAAATAGATAAAGACTTGCACCTGACGACTCAAATGTTTCCCCCCGCATGGCGAAGTAGGAGCAGAAGGAAAATAAATACTGAAATCTGGAGAGAGTCTTAACCTTCCCCCAGAAACACTTGGCAGGGCGAGCTCCTCCCCTAAAGCTTTTGTGTAATTCACAAACCAAAGTTCACAATGAAGAGTCTATAAAATCATCCTTCTGAGGTTCTTTATCTAGGTGAAGGCAGGCTACGTGCCTACATGTTAAACCTACGGCCTTGAGATGAATAAAACAGAACCATCAGACATGTCAGTAAAAACAAAATGCACAGTTCAGCATGAAAAGTTTAGCAAGATGGATCCAGCTCTCTTATTACAAATGCAAGATCACGAACAAGGGTTGAACTCACATCTTACTGATCCTCTCTCAGATGTACCCAAAGAAAGAAAACTGAAACACTTCCTTATCTACAAGCGGGTCACATTTGACTACCGGATCATTGAGTCTGATACACCCATGAAACAAATTGTCACTGACCTGAAAGCAGCAGAACCACAGGTCTCGATCCTTAGGCCTGTGTGGAGATGGTGCTGGGGTCAATCTCTGGAGAAAAGGGAACGTAAAAGAGAGAATGTACTGTACCTACCAATCATCTGCCAGGAAAATCTTCAACATGCTCAAATGGACGGGAAATGTATTTCCAGTTTGACTCAAGTTTTACCCTCTCGTGAATATATAACTGATCAACCTGCAAGGTTGTTTTACCTCTGGTTTAGATCCATGTTTCTCTTCCAGTTATCCTAAAGCAGCACTAATATTACCCTTGCAGGTTTCCTCTTCTACCAGTGGTACATGCCAAGAATAAATTTGATAACTGTTCCAAAATGAAATAAAAGTTTCAACTCCTCTAAAACTAGTTGGCCTACAGTGATACAGAGAATTTGGCATCTTAGTGAACATATTTTTTTTCAAAACACACAAAGACCACAATCGCATTGAACAGAGGAGCACCATAGGGAGACACTGTGGCGCAGAGCGAGAGAAATGAAAGCAGCGGACACATTTTCAAAATCCTGCAACACCAATTGGTGGTGTGTGATATGAAGGGACAGCACCCATGGATTTGTGATGCTCTGACTTAAAAACACACACACACATACACACACACACACACACACACACACATACACACACGAAAGTACACAAAGGGAGGGGATTTAAATAGATATTTGTTTAGAGTGAGAAAGGCCAGTTGTGTTGTAGAAATGCGACACTCGGTGGTTGTCCCGAGCAGTGATAAGCGCTTGTGCTGCATATCAAAGCGTTTGCATGTGGCGAGCGTGGCATGGCGGCCAGCTGTGGTTTGGGAGATTTGGGAGCCTTGTGGGGCTTCATGGGGCTAAGCGGAACACATCTATTCTAAACACACACACACACACACACACACAGGACATGCATACACACACAGCACATGCGTGCATACACACACACACACACACACACACACAGGACATGCATACACACACACACACACACACACACACACACAAAGGACATGCATACACACACAGCACATGCATGCAATGCATACACACACACACACACACACACACACAAACACAGCACATACATGCATACACACACACACATACACAGGACACGCATTCACGCACACATACACATGCATGCACAGGGCATTCATTACATGACTATAAATAAGCAAGCACACACACACACACACACGTACACAAACACATCCATTCATAGACACAAAACATTCAACATATGTTTTCTTTACTTGAAAGGAACATTGAACACCCTCTGAGTTTTATGTTTACTTGACATAGGGGTTGGTCATATCACATTGGGATTATACCCTGAAACGTGTGTGTGTGTGTGTGTGTGTGTGTGTGTGTGTGTGTGGGACGTGACACAAAAAGTACCATAACTACAAAGAATTCAAAGAAGCCAGTTTTAACGAACAAGTCATACTTTAATGAAAGAGTTTCTCTTGGCACAGATCTGCTATCAAATAAATAAAGCAATTAATCAAAACCATCTATATAAACTAAATAAAGTCATGAAAAATATTAGGAAAAGTGTCAGAGGGAAAGGTACTGTGCTGGCTTCCTTTTTTTCCATTTACAACAAGCACCAGGCGGTGTTATGGGCGAGAGAGAGAGCACATCCCGCAATCCCATACACATGACAGAGTGGAAATACAACATTTGAGCATGTGATAGCTTGCAGACATATTTGATTTGATTCAGTCATATAATTAATATAAATAGGTGTATTCCTTCTATAAAAAAAAAAAGACCGGACTTAGCCTTTTTGCAGTCCATATAACTATTTACATTAGGGTCTGGGTAAGTCGATCTGCCAAAGTAGATTTCAAATCTGTCACATGGAACATAACTTAGAAGTGGTGTACACGTGAAAGTGGAGTCTCACTGTAAAATGCTGAAAGCCAGATCTGTGGAAATATGATACAGTTGGGTATATCTAGCCATAGTGATGCAAGGCATAGCTGTCCCCTAAAGCTGGAGAGGGTCCCCTTCAATGGTGAGAGGCACAAGACACAGGAGCTTAGTGTCTGAGCCATTGTACAAGAGCCAAACCATCAAATACAGTTCGGCAAAGGACAGCACGGGATAGACAGCAGCACATGGCACCAATAAATCTCCCATTCTGTGCTGGGAGCATAGATAGATTACGAGAGATTGTGAGGGATACTGGGGTATTGTGCTGTAGACTTCGTTCAAGCCTTTAAAAAAAAAGAGAAAAAAGAAGCTTACCACCAAGTCGGTTGGTGGTGGCAACATGGACAGCTGACTGCTAAATAGTCCATCACACGCCGCAAATAATGGGACCACCATGAAGGTGCTTCCCCCTGACTCTCGCTGTGTGGGCAGACTGGCCTCCCACACGCACACAACAGCCTGGCGACTCTGAACCAGGGGGGGCAATTTTGGTTCTATTTTCTTCGTTTACGGGGGAAAGAGGCAGGTGTGGGTGTCAACAACTCTTGTCAAAGATACCATTCCGGGCCCTCGCCCTGCCTAAACAGTTGAAGAGGGGCCGCAGGGGCCTGGGGCAGGAGGGGATCAGATGCCCCCCAGGGCAGATGCCGCTGGGGGCGGTGGAGGCACGGGGGTAGTGAAGGTTTTGAGGGGGGGTGGGTGGGGAAGGTTGGGATGGTGGAATGGGGTGCAGCTGTGCCTCTCCTGGGGAGCAACTGGAATCCCACTGGGATTGCAGCCTCGACGGTGCCTGCTGGAATGCACTGTGTGTATGTGTGAATGAATATGTGTGTGTGTGTGTGTGTGTGTGTCTGTCTGTCTGTCTGTCTGTCTGTCTGTGTGTGTGTGTGTGTGTGTGTGTGTGTGTGTGTGTGTGTGTGTGTGTGTGTGTGTGTGTGTGTGTGTGTGTGTGTATGTGTGAATTAATGTGTGTGTGTGTGTGTGTGTGTGTGTATGTGTGAATGAATGTGTGTGTGTGTGTGTGTGTATGAGGGTGAGCGTGAGTAAATCTGTAGGTCTGTGCACGCGTGTGTGTTTTTGTGTGTGTGTGTGTGTGTGTGTATATGAGGGTAAGTGTGAGTATATGTCTAGGTCTGTGCACGCGTGTGTGTTTATGTGTGTGTGTGGCTCTCAGAAGAGGCCTGGTGTGCAGCGGATTCCTGTTGGCTGAGGTAAAGAGAGCAGCAACGATCGGCTCCAGCTCTCCCCCAACGGGAACAGAGGGAGCGGACCACACAGTGAGAACTTTAAGACACTTGGCTTTGAATTTTCACACAGCTGGACTCGCAATCCTCCCAACCTGTTGACAGAACAGAGAACATGGGCAGTGTTCTCAGCCCAACACTATTTCTCCTTGCTTTCCCCTTTTACACAACTACACCCCTACCCCCACCCCATTTGACTGGACCTTAGGCAGCCAGGCTTAGATGTTTCAATTGGGTGTGATAAACCATGCCTGGACACACACACACACACACACACACACACACACGCACGCACACAGTGGCGAGGCATATCTCGTTGGATGAGCAGAGTTTCCGTGACAGTAAGCCTTCATGCGTTATGAGTTACGGGCCGCATGGAGCCTGCAGACCAGCCCTGACTGTCACCCAGCACCAGTGGAATGGGGCAGCTGGGTGCTGCTCCACCCTAAACCCCAGGCTCCGTGGCAGCCCTCCCGACACTTGTCCTGGCTGCCGAGAAACGCTTGGCACACCTGAAGGGCAAAGGAGCTGCCACAGGCCAAGCCTACCACACAACCCCACACCGAGGGATCCTCAGAGGCACCACCTGCTTCAGCCACTTCCAAGCCCAAAGCGTTAGTGCTGCTTCACCAGGGTTTTTAATCAGGTCCGACCAACATGGCAGGGTGAGCCCACTACAATTGAAAATCAAACCAGTTTGCAACGAGGCAGCCCTCTTAATTTTTACATGGGATAAAATACACTACAACATTATGTTTGGGGGGGGGGGGGGCATTTTGTCAGAGCAAAACTCGATGGATGTACGCACTTTGTTTTTAACTCTCTGAAGCACTGAGGAAGACAAACAGACAGCGTTATCTCCCTGCTTTCCTGTGCACAGCCACTCCATGGACAACAGTGACCAACACTAAACTGAACATTGTACTCTTCCTTCTCTAACAGGGAGACATAGTGGTCTTAAAGAAATACAGCTTTTACAGTGAAAACTGGGGTTGAGAGGAGGAACCATAAAAACAATAATATTAATAAAACATAGTGATGCTTCAGAGTATGGATACAAATATATCACATCAATAAAGCTTACATGTGGACATACAGTTTATCTACTGCTTAACAAGTACATACAAGTATGTAGATATTATGGGTGTGGCTTTAACGCGACATAACTGCAGACAGGTGGGATACTTAAAAAAAAGATCTGAAAACATCTGGATAGTAACAATAAATTTAATACCAACAATTACAATAATACTAGAGGTAGCAGCTGATTAGGATCTCCTATTATGACTTACGGAACTCAGCGATTTCCTTTCTTTTCCCTCAAAGACATGTCCTGTATTGCATGTGCGAGTGAATGATGTCCTGTCCATCAACTAGCTCTTGACAACTAAAGTGTCTCCAATGCGATTGCACCGTGGAAGTGCTTTTCAAGTGGTCTTCAGTGGTGACAGGGGCGCCACAGCATATAGCTTAGTGGGTTTACAAACAGGATATCTCACTCCACAACTCTCACTTACCACATACACACACACACACACACACACACACACGCACACACGCAAACACACAAATCAGCACACACATTCAATTTCATTAATCTTCATAGATTTTTCCTTCATAATAATTTGTCGGCTCCGAGTTCTTTTGCAGAGGGTATGTCCACAGGCCTCTGCTAAGGGCATGGCTTCACACAGGGTAAGGAAACAAAGGAGTGTTCTCAGGGAGGGATGGGGAAGGAACCGCACCTTCACCACTTCTCAGCACCGTCTCACTCGTCTTGTGAGTCTCTGCTGGCATTTGCTCCTGGCACGACTGAAGACCAACACTCTTAATCTGTAGCACCACAGAAGAGTCTATGGGGCCCTTAAATCTAACCCCCAGATAAAAACTCCCAACATCCAGACACTGGACCTGTGTGCTGCTTTCCTTTAGTCCTCCATCCCCATTACACACACACAGAGGGAGGGCTTTCGTAGGTTCATTCTCAGTTCTGAGGGGGGGATGAGCTGGGTGGTGGGTGGGGGGGTCTGGAGGGAGAAGTCCTCCTCAGGTGTGTGCGGAGTGGATGCTCTGAGCAGCTCAGGACTGGTAGAAGTGGTGGTAGTGGTGGTGGTGTTCGTGGTGATGGTGGTGCTCGTGCCTCTGCACCACCTGGGCCAGGCCACCCTCGTAGAGCACCACACTGGGCAGGTCCCGCACCTGCTCCCTCTCCACCACGGGGCCCGGGGCTCCCGGGGCTCCCAGAGACCCCAGGGGCCGATACTGCGGCTGTTGCTGGAGCTGCTGATGCTGATGCTGATGCTGCTGTGACTGCCCGTCCTTGGCTCTCTGCTTGTGCCTGCGGTAGGGGCCCGAGGACTGGTGCGGCGTTGTCTGGCTGGGCTGCGCTGCAGGTGGCGGGGCCCCTCGGCTCCTCATCACCCTGCCAGAGGAGGGCTGGGCTGTGGGTGTCCTGCCGTGGGTCTTGGGGGAGCGCAGCGCATGCTTGCCCGAGTCCTGGGCCCGTGGGGGCCGGGAGCAGAGGCCGTCGCCGGGAAGCGCGCCCTCCACGGCTGCATGGGAGCGACGGTGGTGCGGGTGGGCATGGCCATTCTCCGGCTCGTGGGAGCGGGACCGCGTCTGGTTTGTGGCTCGCACCGCCGCTATTGCCGGCACTGGCTCAGGCTTGGCTGGCTCCGTCGCCGTCGTCGGACCTGGTTCCCGGACAGAGAGAAGTAACAACACCACAATTTTGATTTAAAAAGCAAGCCGAGCTTGACATGAAAGTCTCATTTGACCGCAACCACCAACCCATCTTTTTTATTACTAACCACTAAACAAGCGCCACAGGCCCTTGATCTGCAAAATGGTCTGTATCTGCTTTAGACATTACATTTTCTTGGCGAGTGCTGAATGCTCTTATTCATTACCCATGGCTAAGTCCTGTCATCCTGACCCCATGAGCAGTAAAACACAATCAATAAACAGGGCAACTTAACACTGGAGAACAGCTGGCCACTAAAAAGCGCATTAATAGGAAAACCTGGCTTCTCTATTTCTGCTTGCTAGATGCTTGGGTTTGGTCAGTTTTACTGTAGTTTGAAGGGCCCTTCTGTCATCACAGTGCCTTCCTGACCTGTTCCGAAGCGAGACGTGTAGTTCTCGATCCCGGCCAAGTCCAGGTAGTGGTTCCGCCGTTCCAGGTTCTCATCCACACAGTTGCGAGGACAACCCTGTTGGTTGTGATGGTCGCTATGGTGACGCCTGGAAAGATAGGGGTGAGGGGAGAGAAAGGAAAAGTAAAGTGAGACAGACGTCACAGGAAATATTCCATCTGGACTGTTACCCTAATCATACAGTCACAGGAATTATGAATATTAAAGCAGAGAGAGAAATAACATACATATTTAACATTAAGAAACAAAGCTTTGTTGATGTGAATTGAGCTTCTTTTGAATGATATCACTTTCAAAGTCCAGATTTTAGCAACACCACAGAATTCAGATGTCAGATGTTCAGTACCTAAGAAGGGCACGGGACTTCTTGTCTGTACTTTTGGGTTCTTCAATGCACTTGTCTATCTTCTGTCTAGGGTGGGGAGTGTCTGTGAATATGAGAGAAGGAGACCATAGGCGATTATCAAAGAAAGCAGAGCAGAGCAGGCTTCAAACACATGCGCACAAACACACATACACACACACACACACACACACACTCACACACAGGCCCTGCCAAAGAAAGAAACCTTTGTTCCCAAGCTTTTACTTTGAAGATTTATAAAAGAGAAAAAAACAACAATGCTTCATTTATTCTATTTTCAAACCATTTTCAACTACATGGCCTCATAAAGTGTAAAATACACACACACACACACACACACACACACACACACGCACACGCACACGCACACGCACACGCACACACACACACACACACACACACCAAGAGTTTCTTAATGGAGAGATCTGATGGTGTTCGAAATTAGCATGAAGACAGCCAACATTTTCAAAAGAGGCCTTAACTTTGATTTGCGTGACTGTTATAAATAGCCACAATAACATAAACAAACAGAAATACCCCCCCCCACGCATACTTCTCCTTTCTTCCTTCCTTTTTCCCCCAAACTTTGTTTACTGAGTCACTAGTTGGGAAAGCTAAGTGAAATGTAGATGTGGCTGTTTGAACACTTTGAGTGAGAGGAAGCTCTGTGGAAGCTGGGAAGGGGCTGAGGAAATCAAACAGAAGATGTGGCCCTCTTAAGGCTTTTTTTGGAGCATCTGAGAACAATGGGGGGTTCTCTCTCAGCTCTGTCACCATTCCCATCATTAAAAATGAACCCCATCGTGCGTGTGGGGGGTATGGGGAAGGCGGTGAGGGGGGGGGTACACAGACAGGAAGCTGACAAGCCTGAAGCATGTGACTGTCTTCATAAGAACAAAAAAGTCACTGAATGCACTGACACATTTCTATCCCCTTACACCCCCCCCCCTCTCTCTCCATCTTCCCCAACCCCACCCCCTTCTCTCTGGCTCTCTGTCTACCTGTGGTGCCTTGCGTGCAGGTCCTCCACCTCTGAGTGGAGTCAGGCGCGACTGAAAGCTTGACCCGGAGCGTCTTGCTGTTGTGGGGGGAATGGTTCACGGAGGCGTCCACCACCTCGTAGATGGTGTGCAGGAGGCTGGTGATGTCCTAGGGGAGACAGACAGAGAAGAACAGAGCATGAAAGAGACCACTGAGGCATTTTTGCTCTCTCCTCCTCCCTCCATAACGTTCAAAGGCAGTCGCACAGTCGACTGATGCAGGTAGCGAGTTAAACCCTAAGGGGGTTAAGGACCACAGATTAACCTCAAACAGGGGAGTTGTGGAAATCCTTTACTTAGAGGCCTTTTTAAAAGAGCATTACCCAATTCCTTAATACTAAAAAAACACACATAAGTCCTGTAAGCAGTTTCCTTCTGAAGGTAATTGGCCCTCTGCTACTGCTACTCCCCCTAAGCCGCCACAGTGGTGAAGCACCCCGACAAAATTAATCGGAAATGAGGCCGCATTTCATGCCTGTGAGGTCCCCAACCACGCCTCAGAAATTTCCGGGCACCTCCCTCTCGCTTTCCTCCCTGACTATTAGCATAAAGGTCTATTATGATCTCTATAGGGACGGACCTCACGTAGGGTTTCAGATACAGATGTTCAAAGGCAAAAAAGTTTCTGTTGCTTTGCAGAAAGCTTTGAAGAGGTGCACCAGGAAAAAAGATTACCGATTTTTATCCATCATAATTTTCTTTTCTTTCCTTTTTAAAGCCTGGCATCACCCCGTTGTCTCGTGTGCCGTTGAACACCACGAGTCGGAGCCAGCGCCTCTGAGATTGAACTGCGGAGGAGACGACGTCAGTCTCTCTCTCCGTGCCGTTTCAACTCCCTCTCAAAAACACACGGCCCTTCTTCATAGCGCTCTCAGATCTCTACAACATACAATCCAGCCACCAAAGTAGCTTAGAAAGATTGGGGGGGGGGGGGGGGGGGCGCAGAAGGAAATGATAAAAAAATAACCCAGCTATTTCATTCTGAATTCATGACTGAAATATCTCACTGTTTCTCCAGTAGGCATTACTAGGTTTTAGTGGTGGATGGCAGACTGTGCCCCTCTTACCTCTCTGGTGACCTTGCCGTTGTTGTCAAAGTCATAAAGGGTGAATGTCCACTCCTGCCTGTTATCTTCCTCCACAGACACAGCACACTCCAGCTCCTTCACAGGACAGTCAGGGGTTAGTTATGCCTTCTCACAGTGCACTCTCATTACACAATATTACATGAATACAACCACTTAGGGCTGCTCTCAAAGCTCTCCAGTAAAGCTGTTATATGGGCATTTACCACATGAGACAAATACAGAAACAGACTCTGTGTGTGTGTGAGAAAGAGAGAGAGAGAAAGAGAGAGAGAGGAAGAAGGGGAAGAGAGAGAGAGAGAGAGAGAAAGACTGTGCATATTTTTTGTCACTCTGAACCCCTCTCTCTGGGCCAGTGGAGGGCTGTACTTACTTCAAACTGGAGTTGTTTCTGAGTGCCGGCAGGTGGCTGCAGCTTCCTCACCTGCATCTTCCCCTCAACGCAGCAGCTATCCTGCTTCTCAGGAGGCAAGGCCACTACAAGGAACACACACACAGCCCTATTAGCAACGCATTACATTAACACTATGCAATACATCTACCACGAGGATTAGTGACACATAGCTACGATGGCTACTAAAACTGTTGGTAGCAGTAGCAATAGCAGGTACACCATTTCATGACAGACCAATACATCCTATGACAGAGTATATATTGTATATAACAGTCATACTCAAGTAGCGGCCCGCTGGCCTTTTGTGGCCTGCGGGGTGTCTATTAATGGCCCTCGAGCTGTTTTGAAAAGTTTTTTTAATTATTATTAATTCTCTAAAAAACTCTTATTTTGAAACCGCGCGCCGCGATCTCAATACGAGGATGGGGGTTGCAACGATAAACAGATAGCAATCACACCATATCAGCCCAGGTTTGAAGCATTGGCCAAAGAAAGCAGAGGCCAATTCTCCCATTAAAGGGGACATGTGAGAAATGTGAAATAGTTTGGTAAACAAAGCACAAAAATTAGCTGTCTGAAGGCTATTTGTTTAATAACATGGTTAATAACAGGGTTATGTTTGGTTTTATTTAGTTATTTATTTTAATATATGCCCAAATTAAAATTATATTTTTATTTTAGGAAATATTTTTGTTTTTAATAAAAAGGAAATGTTATGTTAAAAAATGTTGTAAATGTTATACATACGTTATGTTATGATACGTTATCGGACGTACACGGTCCCAATAAATGGCCCCTTGAGTCACTGAATTTTTTTTTTGTGGCCCCTCATCATTTCTACTTGAGTACCCCTGGTATATAATATACTATGCCATACAATATAGCTTCCACTAATGTGAGGCATCACATTGTAACAGTTGTTACTTGACAGAGGTGACTTTGGTAGGTATGTAGGTTTGAAGAAAACAAAGTAGAACAAGACAGACTGTTATCCAACAGTAAAACAATAATGTCTGCTGTAGAGGGGAATGAGAGAATATGCTGGTACCCATGCCAGCAGAATTCCCCCCACGGCCCGAATCTGCAATATTCAGCAGATATTATCAGGCCAACTGAATCATTACGTAAATGCAGGCACTGCCATCTTTCCCACTGACGCTGTTGTACACAAAGAATCTGTGCTGAATCAGTCCAGCCAGAAGAGAAAAGGTTTGCAGACACACTGAATATGTCCAATAACCCCCCCACTCAAAACCCTCAGCTTTGCCAAACGCCTTTCTGCCCTGCTTGGGTTTCTGCCCATCCACTCGATGCAAGATGGAGATGTTAGAGCTGGATGCACACCCCGTCTAAAATCCCCCCCACACACACACACACTCTCACCCCGCCTTTCCCCCTTCTCTCTCTTCCCCACTTTGAAGTTCCATTCTCCAACCTTTTGGACGAGGATCAGACCGGCTGTAAAACAGAATCACTAATTAATTAAGCAAAGTCAAAATCTGAAACAGTGTTTGTTGTGCGAGCCAAAGGAGCAGACACAACAGCCCCCGTTTTTCTCCCAGCTCTCCCCTGATCCGCGTACATCAAAGAGGACCTGTCCTGTCCCTCGGCAGCGAGAGAAAAGAGCGGGGAGAATGAAAGGCGTCGTCCCGGGGAGCTTTTTACCGACTTTTTTTTTTTGTAGAGAGGGGAGAAATAATGTCGGGTCCGCGTCTTTTGATCATGCGGGATGCTCAAAGGAAACATTGTGCGGCGGGCAGAGTCTGCTCCTGCGGTCGGGAAGGCTCATTCTGCTGATGCTTATCCCCGGGGCTAATGGGGATCCCGGAGGAATACAGTAATCTGCCATCTCTCAGCCACAACCCCCTCCCACCACCCCAATCTCCCCAAAAAATCCCATCCTCCACACCCTTCCCCACCCCCTGCTCTGAGCCCCTCCATCCCTCCACCTCTGCTGCTTGTACTGGGTCTGCTGGAGATGCCCCCATGGCCACTGACGAAGGACTGGCTGCTGGGCAGATTTGCAGTGGATCTGAGCCTGGAGATGATTTGAGGCGAGGAGAGATGAGATGAGACGAGAGGCGAGGCGAGCCAATGTCGGCCACAGCCCTCCCCTGCCAGCCCCGTCAAGCACCGTCTGCTCCACGCCCCCGCCAATCGGCTCTGCATTACAATGTCTGATCCCGAAGAGTAAGCCGCTGCATTCTAAAACAGGCCATACCCTCTCTCTCTCTCCTCCCTCTTTCTCCCTATCTCCCTCCCTCCCTTTATCTCTCTCTTTCCTCTACTATCTCCCCTTCCTCTCTCCCCGTCTCCCTCTCTATCTCCCACTCTCTCTTGCAAAAATGTACAGTTTTTGCCCAAAAGGTCTAAAGCTTCTAAACTAGCCTCTGATGCTCTTCAGCTGTCTTCCAGAGAGAAATATGGGACGCGTAATAACTGAGATGTCACGACTAGCGCGTCAGGTTTTTCACCGTGCCTTGTGTTTGCGCTCAACACACACCTGGTTTTCTGCCCCTGAGATGAAGGCTGTGTATGGAGAGTGTGCTTCCACGTGCCTCACATAGACGGAGTATGCCTGGGGTGTGATCAGCCAAAGAAACTTGGGTGCACACACGTCCTACAAGCCGCAGAGGAGGAGGGGGGGTAGCATCTCTGGAACTCTTTTATCTCTCCCTCCTTTTCCCCCTTCTCCAGCTCTTACTTCTTCATGTTCTTTTTTTCTCTTTTTCTTCTTTGCTCTCATCTTTGTGAATTTGCCAGCAAGCTGTTTTTTTTAATCCCCCTAAAACTTTCTTTGGAAGTGCACGCTCAAGCCCCGAGGAAAGGCTGATTTTCTATACGTGCTACGTGCTACATGCTGGCCACTCTGTCGTTTGAAAACTATTCTCCCCATCTCTTTCCACTCCATGCCCTCCCTCATCCTCCCATCCTTCGTTTCCAGCAAGTTCTGGAAGTGGAAGGAATGAGGGGGGAGGTGGTTGAGTGGTTCCTTTTTTTTTTTTTTTTGTCATGTTCTTGATTGAACGGGCCGAACTGTCAGATGTGGTGAGATATGACTACGCCGAAGCAGGTTCACAAGTGGGTCAGACAGCGCCGAGAGCGCGTTATCAATAACTGGCACGAATCATTAGCATTCCTTCTCTTTCACTGTGTTTTCCCCCCCTTCCTTCTCCTCCTGAATGTGCTAAACGCTCTAAAATGTGCGACTGATCAATGCTTTAATGCTGAGGCACGGCAGCAGCAGCGTCAGCACCAGAGGGGGATATAAAGCATCACTTTCATATGAAGTCTGTGCTCATTAGTCTGTCTGAAATGCATAACAAAGGCCACTTGTCCTGCTCCATGAGCGAGTCTAACACTCCAAAGGCCTGTGAGCAACACGCTTAGCATCTCGCCGCCAGAAGTGGGGCAGAGGGAAGATTCTGGCAGACAGCTTAGACAAACAGCATCATCAAGGATAAGGGTCCGGGATGAGCTCCACAGTAAAGGCTTTATGGAATATAGAGCCTGTGATAGTGCCTGACACCCGCAATCTTTAAGCAGAAAGAGAGTGAATGTGTGAGTGAATGAGGGAGGGACGGAGAGATGGAATGAGGGAGAAAGTGAACAGTCAACAAGTGAGTGATTGAGTGAGTGGTTCCAAAATTGTTAGCTGACTTTCCTTGCATCACAGTTGACCCACAACCATTCCGTTCATCACAAAGGCCTCAATGCAATTAACTCGCCAGTGCATTAGCTACTACAGCCAAGCAATTACAGCTGTGCCTGACCCCAAAGTCATGTGGAAATTAGCCACTGGCAAGTGGCCACACCCAGAGCTGATCAAACACTGGTCATATTGCATGACATTTCAACACCAGTGAGCTCTGCAGAATCCGGGCCCTGCTCTTGCTCTGCACTAATCGCATTGTGTTTATTAATCTTGGGCTTAACTGGGTGGCTTTTTTTTCCCTTTCTTTTTTTTTCTGGGCCAATCATGGATGTCCCTACCTGACCTCTCATCATCAGTCACTCTGCTGTGTGTGTGTGTGTGTGTGTGTGTGTGTGTGTGTGTGTGTGTGTGTGTGTGTGTGTGTGTGCTCTCCTCCAGCTGGAGTGAGGGAGGCAGAGACAGGAGGACCCTCGCCCCACTGATCTCTTAATCCAGGGTCACACCACCAGGCCAGGGAGGAGAGAGGCATTAATGGAACTTCTCTTTAAAAGACGGGGAGGAGGGGAGATGGAGAATGAAAAGTGAGAGCTGTGTGTGTGTGTGTGTGTGTGTCTGTGTGTTTGTGTGTGTGTGTGTGTGTCTGTGTGTGTTTGTGTGTGTGTGTGTGTGTGTGTGTGAGCATTTGCGTGTGTGAGCATGTGTGTGTGTGAGCGTGTAAGTATCCGTCTGTGTGTGGGAGTGTGTAAATCTATGTGTGTGTGTGTGTGTGTGTGTGTGTGTCTGTGTAGGCCTGTGTCAGGGCTGGAGATTCAACATTCATCTAATCAGCACATTTTGGGGATTAAGGGGGGTGTTGGGTGGCAGGGAAAGATGTGACAGCCTACCTTCTAAGCGGTAGTGTTCATCGCTGATCCCTTCGCCACAGGCTGCATCCAGGGGATCCTATGGTGTGCCACACACACACACACACACACACACACACACACACACACACACACACACACACAGACATACAGAGAGAGAGAGACAGAGTTAGAGTTGCATTTCAAGTCTTCACAAAGCAACATCCCCACACATGACTCAAAACCCTAAAACATTACACCACCCTCACCTAAACATAACGCAATGACAGCAGCAACACACACCGCTTTTGTGTGTGTGTGTGTGTGTGTGTGTGTGTGTGTGTTCATGGATAAGTGTGTGTGTGTTTGTGTGCGCATGCATGTGCATGTCTGTCTGTGTGTCTGTGTGTGTGTGTGTGTGTGTGTGTGTGTGTGTGTGTGTTTGCGCATGTCTTCAATGCCAGACACACAGACATGCGAGAT
>NC_137927.1:11518493-11570993 GCF_963457725.1 Sprattus sprattus | reverse complement strand
TGAGAAATCATAGCCTATACAGTTCCCATGTGTACTTTGTCTTCTTTGTGTATTTTTTTCCGTTTAATCTTTCAGAAATTAGTTCTGAGGGGTCAGTAGACAGATGGTGAATGCCTTTGCATATTCACAGAGTGCAGGACACTCCAGGGTTTTACTCCCCATTTTCCTGTGAGTAAGGGGCCAGTATAAGCCCACCAATTGGCTGACCCAAACAGAACCATCTTTCTCTCGACTCCTCGTGTCAGAGGATCGGGCCAATCGCCAGGCTGCCCCTAAGACCCCTGTCCCCTCGGGGTCAAAGGTTACACTGGGAGTGCAGCTCAAGGCAAACAGTATGAGAGACAAGGCCAAGTGCTGGAGGCCTTTGATCACCTCAGGAGAGCGTTAGTGAGGAAAAGCAGTTATTTTTCGAATCCATATGTGTTGTGTTATGTGTTATGTTGTGTTATGTTGTCTCGTTATCTAACTTTCTTTCACAACAGATTTCTGGACTGTTCAGATATTACTAGTTATGACATGGTATGTTTTAATGTTTGTAACAACATAAATAACATCAAAAGATGTTTGTAGATGTCTGTTTTTTTTTGGATGAAGGCAGTGCAGAAGTGTCACTTTCCGGGCACGACTGGAGGTTTGGCCGCTGGTAGAAACCCTCGGAGCATCATTAAAGGCCTTTAGCACATAAACAAGCACCTTCCTTCAACACTTGGGAACACCAAAAACAATTTTCCAGACATGATGTTTAATGTTCTGTGGAAACCAAGTTTAGGAGAGAGAGAGAGAGGGGAAGAGGGAGAGAGAGAGAGAGAGAGAGAGAGAGAAAGAGAGAGCAAGAGAGAGAGAGAGGAAAAAAAAAGATTTCACTTTCAACAGGAGCCAAGGGCTTCAGAGCGTCTTCAAGGCTCGAAGGAGTGGGATTGCAAGGCCCCTGTGTGTTTTTAAGTTGTTAAGGCTCCCTCACAGAGAGTGATTTATTCCTGCAAAACGCGCCGTGCCACATTACAGCATTACGTCCGTAGCAAAGTTACTGGACGACTCCTGAACTATTTTATTTGGCACAGAATAAACATGGCGGACCCCAGTCGACGGCATCCACATGAATATAACTCTGAGAGACTGAAAGAGAAATGCCGTGATATTTACCAAGAACAATATTTAAAGCCCTGAGATGAGGAGCCTGGTGAGGGGGGCGTATGACAGTGTGTCTGTGTGTACACAACAAACACTATTTGATTTGATTGAAGCAACGAGTACATCTGGGTCTGACAGGTGGCTGGCAAGCACAGGTCGAGAGATGCCAAAAGGGCTCAAACAGGCTTAACCTGGTCCTTTTGTTAGCCAGCCGGCACCAAGCCTGTGTCTTTGAATGTGTGTGTGTGTGTGTGTCTTTGAATGTGTGTGTGTGTGTGTGTGTGTGTGTGTGTGTGTGTGTGTGTGTGTGTGTGTGGAGGGGGTCCTGACACATTGAAACGATCAGAGAAGCATAATGCCAACCCGTTCCCAAAAAATGACACAGGTGAGAGTTGTGAGATAAGAACAGGTATTCAAGTGTTTACATGTGTATGCCCATCTGCTTGTCTGCATATTTGTCTACATATTCGCCTGAGCAGAGTGCGGTTCTGGAAAGTCCCACGTAGACGTGTCATCAACGCTGCTGTCTGAATTCACTCTCTCTCTCTTACACACACACTCATTCACACACACCACCCCGTACAGGCTGACAATTTACGAAGCCGACGACAGCTCGGCCTGATCGGCCGCCAGAGGCTCCGTGGAGGCAGGCAGGGAGGCAGGCCCCTGGTGCAGCGGTGACAGCGGATCTGGCACTCCATCAAACCCCAGGGAGAAATCTCATTAAGGGGCGCAACGCTGGGTGCCTGCAGCCCTGGCCCCGTTCGACTTCGCTCAGCCCTTCCACGGCACGCCGCTCAGGAGAAAACACCTTCAGCACGCACACACACACACACACACACACACACACACACACACACACACACACCGTGGTGCTGCCAGACAGCCGAGGAGACACGCCATTGAGTAACACTTCTAAAAAGTGGAACGGGGGGGGGGCGGCAGAAAGTGGGGGTTCTTTCAGTTATGTGTCTGGAACCATAATCAAGGGCCAAATGGAAGTTTCCAAAACTGTAAAGACAAATAACACGGCCACACACAAACACACACAAACACACACACACACACACACACACACACACACACACACACATACTTGGGGGGAGGCCAAAGAGTTTGCTGAAGAGTTTCTCAAGATTGTTGTCTCAAAACGCAACAAAGGACACAGGAATAAGTCACAAAGCAGAACACTGCTTGGAGTCACACTGCACTTCAATCAAAGGCTAAAAAAGCTCAGAGGAGCAACACATCAACATAACCACGGACGAAAAGCTCAAATCCCTCTCCTTTTTGGTTAAGTCTGTGTTCTTGCTTAAGGGGGTAACATTACCAGTGTCAACTCTCCGGAGAGGAAACACCAAACCTCCTCCCCCACCCCAGCCCAAAGCCCCATTCCTCCCCCAGCACAATAAACAGGGTAAGATGAGAAACAGCGCTGGGCTCTGGGGGTCTAGGCATCTGGTGTCGTCTTAACTTTGTGTGAGTGTGTGTGTGTGTGTGTGTGTGTGTGTGTGTGTGTGTGTGTGTGTGTGTGTGTGTGTCTGTGTGTGTTGGGATGTATCAGAGAGAGAGCGAGCAGTCCCCTGACCCACACACACCGGGAGCACCGAATGAGAAAAACAGAAGTCAACCCTAAAGCGGCCTCTGCCTCTGCCTCTCAACCCCTTCAAAGTGACTGGCGCCTTGTGCAGCCGGCCAGCCAGCCATGGAGCAGGTGAGACTTGAAAACTGCTCAGTTGGCTAAATAAAGGCTTCGCCGAATCTGAAAGGGATGACTTGCAGACGTGGGGGAATGATGGGGGTGTGAGCTGGCGGGGGCGTGTATGTGACTACACCGTCTCAGAGTGTTGCTTCAAAGGGAGACGTTTGCAGCCATGAAATTAAGATCTCAGATAATCATATATCCAACCTGGCAGGGGACGGCATTTCCTCAGGGGGGGAAGAGAGACTGAGCCAATTATTGTGTAACATGTTTCCATATCTGAAGCTTCGGTTGAGCAACTAAAGGTTGTGTGAATGTGTGTGTGTGTGTGTGTGTGTGTGTGTGTGTGTGTGTGTTTGTGTGTGTGTGTGTGTGTGTGTGTGTGTGTGTGTGTGTGTGTGTGTGTGTGTGTGTGTGTGTTTGTGTGTGTGTGTGTGTGTGTGTGTGTGTGTGTGTTTGTGTGTGTGTTTGAATGGTGTAGGAGCCGTGACATACTCACACACAAATATCTGAAGCAACACAGTGCTTTGGAGTTCACCCACAGCCTACAACATGCACAGAGCACTCCTACATATCTCTATGTAGCCTTGGAGCACACTCCATTTCTACTGACTCCAGGCAAACAAAAACAAGCTCAGCTCTGAGAGAGTCAGCAGATCTACTGATTGTCAACATGCATTCATTGTACTAACTTTGTTTTAGGACATGCCCTGGCTGTCGAGCCTTATCTATTCAGCTAACCCAGTAATGGCAAGAGACGGGGCATAATTTGTAGCTGCAGCGTGGTGCACAGGGGGACACCTTCCCTGTGGTCGGAGACAGACTGCGTGGCCCCGGTCCTGACAGCAATCACTCACAGCACCCCCCCCCAACACACACACACAGCACACACACACAGCACACACACACACAATCGTCTTCCTGAGCCCCAGGAAGGAAATTACAGCCAAGCGCTCAGGGATCCGTCGTCGGTTCCGAGTTAAAGGAAGCTCCTGTGTGATTAGGGGGGCTATGTGGTCAGCACCCCAGCCAGCAACATCGATAGAGGAAGAGAGAGCGAGTGTGAGAGAGAAAGCATCGAGGGAGGGACGAGAGTAAAAAAGAGAGAGAGAGGGGCCTCTACATACCAGCGGGCTTACATCCTTATCTCTAGTTCACCGGACAGGTCACCGAGCCTCCAGAGACACAAATGTGCCTTTCACAATGCCAGAGATATTCCTAGTAGCTGACAATGGGCCGCAGTCTTTCAATGGCCGACATCTGCATTACCATTTCTGTATCATCAGCAAACTTGGGTGTTTTGTATCCCTTGAGCCATGAGTAGGTTATTTCTAAAACACACATGGGTAAAGGCCTGTCTGGTGAAAATATGTGTGTGTGATAAAAATGTGAGTATGGAGAGAAGTCCCTTTTTTTGTGACGGGTAGCTTGATTTTATGGATCTGATTGTGCCCTGCCTCCAGTCATTTTTCAGATGAGATTAACATTGCTAGTCACATTACCTCATCCACATCAAAGGCACCATCCTTACAACCTCGGTAGAATATTTGTGCAGATTTATGGCCCTCATCTCTGCACTACAGAAAACATGCACAGTATGTTCTTATCTCTCTAGACTTCTACTGATGCCCCTCCTGCTCAAAGCTAGACAGGGTGTTTAACTTTTACACCTGCAAAGATAATCGCTTTACAATCCCCCCCCCCCCCCCACCTGAGGACACAGTGCAACCAGCCCAACCTGTCCACTGATAAACAAGTAAGGTATTTACTGGCCTGCAGCGATGTGCAGAGCCTGTAACCGTTAACGTTTATTTGATGTTTGTCTCGGTAGCTGAGATGTTAATACACAAAAAGATTACGATCAACTCATAGTCAACAGAATGGAAAAAAGGTAAAAGGAAAAAAGGCTGTGAGGAAGTCTCTGGGATTGATGGCAGTTTGACGTCCCTTGGATGGAAAGACTTACAGGCGAATATGAACTCCAGGTGGACTTCTTGCGGCTCTTTCACAGTCGGCCGATGAACCCACACGGGAAGCCAGGGCTCCCGAAGGACACAAAGGAGGGGTTGGGAAAGGCATGAAGACAGCCCGTCAACTCAGGCTTGATTTACAGGTCGCCTGCTCTGGCCAAGAGCAACAAATCATTTCATTATAGGCCTTTTTGAACACGGCTGAGGTTTATCTCCAGAAGAATGGAGCGGAGTGAGGTTAGGGAGCCGCAAGCTAAGTGACCCCAACCCCCCCCCCCCCCCCCCCCCCCCCCCCCCCGCCCCCCCCCTCCACACACACACACACAAGCACACTTCATGCCTCAGCAGCCTGTGGGGTTACCGCTGCAATCAGATCCGTCTCCCTACGCAAGGGAAATCACAGAGCTTTACAGCAATCTCATGAGTTCACCGAGAAGGCAGTCATAGTAGTAAGATGCATGAGTGAACTGTGTGGGACACAGTCCAGATAGCGGGTGGTGGTTGGTTTGTAGGCCTGCTGGTTGGGTGGTTGGTTGGGTGGTTGATTGGTTGAAGAGGGGAAGGGTGGTGACTGAATGAATCCAGACGCTCAGGGGGTAATTAGTCTGAGAATCCTGGGAAGGAAGATGTTTTGGAAGCATGTGCAGGATCAGACGCCAAACACCAAGAGCAGCCGACACAAGGGGTGGCTTCCCAAGATGAGACACTTAGTCAGGCGCTTTGCTCCAGAGGGTGTGTGAAAGTGACAGGCACTTAAGTCTTTCACCAGTAAAAAACACGGACAGATAGTCTGCCAAAAGGGTGTCCTCTGGATGACTTTAAGACTCAAAGTCAGGTTAACCCCTTGCTGAGCAAGACCTTTGGTCTTCAAAACAACATTTGGTCCCGCATTAAAGGAAGTAAACACATGACAAAGAGATCGATTCGATAACTAACACAACTAGAGAGTAGATCGTAGCCGTTAGCAACACCTACGTCAGGACATCATCATGACCTCAACAGTAAGTGACTGTAAGATCTCCAAGACACACACACACACACAGAGGTACAAGGACCAGTGTTTAGACATGTTTGACCTTTTCAGATGTGCCAGACCAGCTGAGAAGCCAACAGGAGAAATAATAAAAATAAAAAAACGTTCCACCAACATAACACCATTCTGGGCGCTGGAGGGCTTGATGTGACATGAGGGTAAAAACCCCACAGCTGGTAATGTAAACCAGAGGGCTGGAGCAGACAGAGTTAGCGCTGTCAGTTGATCAGGCGTCCTCTTTCAGACACCGGGGGCTAGCTGCAAACCGGAGCAGTGCAGACATAAACACTGAGGGCTTTGAGGGCCGGCCGTCTCTCTCCCTCGGCGGAGACACTTGCCGAGCTGCCACACCCCAGTTCCCCACAAACAGCGAGACAGACCTAGACTCAGTTGGGCTCCACGGAGGACAGAGAGAGGCCTTGTGAGAGGCCGAGAGCGGTGAGTCCGCGCCGATCTGGAAAGCCTAGAATACTTCCAACTCCACCTCTTGTAATTACATAATTACAACTCCATCAAAAACATCAGGTGTAAAATAGTTTTAAAAGGGGGCGTAATTTTAGATCAAAGATATAATGACATCAACTTCAAATGAATGCAGCATGAAAGCATGACAGATTGATGGTGTGGAACTGAACTTCAGGGCCACTGCTGAACTAACCAATTAATTGCTGCCTGGCTAAATGAGTCTCTAAAACAGCTGAAGTCTCACTGTGTCTTCTGGTCCACTGACTAGCTAGCGTCTATACCCAGAAGCTCTCTTTAGGTTCTTTCAGGCAACTGTGAACACTGTTCTGAACTTCAGCCTAAGTGACTAATGTCACGGCCTAAACTGTAGCAATCCTGTGTTCCACTTCAATCTGTCTATAAGACGAATAATGCGAGTTGCCATCAAACACAAGAAATCAATACAGGAAAACAACAACATTAACCTAGGCTGGATTACAAAAATGGGCTGCTTCTGGATAACTCCCCCGAACGTTTTTGCTCTTATTTCAATGTGATAAACTGCATCTTTCACACTCAAAGTATGTGAATGTGAAAAAATGTAGGAAAAAATGGTACAATCACACAGGCGGCGTGCAGAAGGTACAGCTTTGAAGCATCAAAAATAAATCAGCACACTCAGTTTGCTTCACTCTCTCTCCCTCCAGGCAATCCAAGTCTTTTCACTGGTAACTCTGAGGTTCTACTGCCAAGGCACAAAGATGGAGAGGGAGAACTTCACAACTTCAAAAAGCTCTGAATAAGACATTCTAATAGTTTCTCTCAGCCAGTGTAGGCACCAACCTATATGCAAGACACCTCTGAAATCAAGACAGAGACCTCCTGGGACTGTCCCCTTGTTGCCAAACATACTTTCAATACAGAAGGGTTTAAACAGACTTTGCCATTGTTTACATATACTCAACCTAATATGCACTTTAACTTAAAGGTAAGTAATTACAAGCAGTACCTTTACATGTCACTAATCTGGAGCCTTCGATCACTTTCGGGTCTAAAAGACTTGACTGTCTCTAAACAATAACCATATCTAATTGTATTAGGGGCATACACGTGCAGACAGACACTTTCGCCTCAGGTGACCAGAATAAACTCCATGGCGCCGTGTTCCCTGTACGTCTCCCTGTGCTCTTATTAGAAGCCCATACACTGATTCCACAGTCCTGCCCCGTGCCCCCACCTCTGGGGCGTTGCAGCGCAAGAGCCAACATCAAGCGACAGCTCGGCAGTAGCACTTTGGACCATTTCAGTCCTGAAGTCAAAACGTCTGTGGTCACGGAGACTAAATAAAGCTGGCGGCATTATACAAGAAAGACAAGGTTCACAAAGCCAAGGTTCATGCCTTCGTCATGGTCAAAGCTCAAAACGGGAGAGCTGCCTGTCCTGTGGCTTGGTTTGCCTTCCCTTGAACCCACAATTGGTGCTATAGAGAGAACAGAAAGCCAACAGGCAAGATGGGCACCGGGGACTGTGCTGCACACCACCACGCCCCACTTCCCACCGCCAGTCTGCTCCTGTCGCCACATCAAGAGGTCACGAGGTGAACATGGCACCTGTGAGGAGAATAAACACACACTGGACCTGAGCAACAGGGGTTATCCTTTTGGCCGGGCTGCTCCACTGTCTGAGGACGTGTCAACCGAAAACATCCCCTTAAGGACGACCCACCACACCTCAGATCCTGGCGCCGTCAGGAAAAGGCAGACGGACATCGTGAGGAGGGGCACAATGATCCCTGAGCACTGTTTATTCAAGGCCACATCCTCCATCCACAAACAAAGCTGAAAACAGACCCATGGTCATGGCCACTTCGCCCAATGTTTAAACTCAGGAGGTGCTATTACAGGTCATCCGTCTAACACAGCTCCTTCCTTCCAGACAAAATGGAGCTGAATAAGTAGCTCTGCTTACATTACCTCGGATGCTAGACATAAATTAGATGAGCGGTGAGTGACTGTGAGGCTGACTGTGATCAGAATTCCAGCATTTAACATGACATTCTCTGGATAGAATTCCAGCATTCAACATCAAATTCTCTGGATAGAATTCCAGCATCCAACATGGAATTCTCAGGTTAGAATTCCAGCATCCAGCATGGAATACTGTGGTTAGAAGTACACTGCTGTCCAGAGGAGAGACCATACGAGTAAAGCCACTCCAGAAGAACCATGACCCACCATATCCCCACCAAGTCCACATAACACAAATGTTGCAGTTTGGGTAGGGATACAGACATACATAAAGTTGAATAATGGCAAATAATTGCAAATACATCCTCATTTCTATCCTAAACCATCTACCATATGCACAGACCTTGCCTTTTTCACATTTGTGCTAAGAGAAAGGAGTAGTTTTGTCACTCTTTCTATTGCATATCCTTCATTAGTTACAGCGTAATTATGCTACCCACTCCAAAGTCATAAATTCAGTAAGGATGAATTATGATACATTGATAACATGTACTTACAATCCTATGTCTGAGTCTAGGGTTATGGTTAGACTTAAGGACATAAAATTTTAAAATGTTCTTTCACATTCATAAACCATTGAAGGCATATTTACATTATATCAAGGGCAATGCAATACGAGGTGTGTCTATAATAAGACCAATTCTGTTATTCAATTGTAATGAGGAAAACCCGTCATACTCGTATAACTTGTATATACTCATCATAACAGTTTCATTATTTCATAGCTCATGTTACCAGAACCTTCTGCTTGTTGTGATATCCCTGATCCCGCTCTTTTAAACCACATTCAGAGTCAAAAGAACATACAGTGCAGACAGATCCAGCACAAAGGAAAGACTTGCCCAAATATACTCTCTCACACTCACAAAACACACACACACAGAGAGAAAGACATAGGCAACACATCAAAGGGATGAAGGAACAGCATGATTATGTTAGGTTGATTAACGCTATATTTAGATAGGTAATCTACTAATTAGGACTTGAACATACTTAATTTGCACAAACCCATCAATCCAAAGACGTCTGGAAAGGAATATTTTAACCCGTGTTAGCAAAAATAAAAGCCCCTGCAATTCATTTACACTTGATGTAGAGATTTAAGATGAATTTGCATTTAAAAGTCAATGAGAGCAACAACAAAAAAAACTGTTGCCTTCAAGAAACACTTCAGTGGAACCATCATGAAAGAGGGAGAAACTCTTTGAAATGATCCTTAGCTATCCATTGCTCCACAGTGAGCAGATATTTGGAAAACAAAGCCAAAATCTCAACTGCTAATCCCCAGGGATTCAGTGCGCATTCCAGGGGACGGCTTTGATCTCCGGAGCGCATCCGGACAGCTAAAGCCTTAGACACCCGGCACCCTCTCACACACACGCACACAGGCGCCACACCAGTTCCCTGCAATATACCCCCCACTCCTCACACAAACACCCATACCTAGAATAACCTACAATAATTATTTTTACACTTGCACTACATAACCACAAACACACACAAACATACATTCACATTGAGAGAAGAAAATAAAGAGAAGTCTATAATCTCTTGAGCAGGGATATGACACAGATTGACGGCATTCGTTTGACCTCAAGGTGCCGGATCACTTTCATCAAGAGATCGTGCCATTTCCTGTTGACACTCTAACACAGACAACCAATAGGGTCGAGCCGACACTCCATTCCGCTCTGAGCGCGCTCTCACCCGCACTTTCTCACACTATCCCCCAACTATACTTAAGAGAGATGTATGTATGCATCTGGATTTCCCCCCTTTAAGTCATTACCATCCCTCCCCCCATTAAGGGATACATGATATGAGAGGTGACATATGCGCCACCTGTGGCCCCCCCACAACCCCCTTCTCCCAGTCCTGCAGCTACATAAACTCAAGACTTCCTTTACCCCCTTTCGCTCTCATGGGAAAATATCAGAGCCCTTCTCTGGCCAGGTGCTGTGGACCTCTGTCCCTGGGGGCGAGCCCTTTCTTCTCACAGAAACACAACGACAAACTTCTCCCAGCCTCTTCAAAGAGAGCAACAACAGCCGTCTCCCAGGGGAGCGGAGGGGAGAGCAGCAGAGCATTGTGGGAGAGGGGCAAATGACACAGAGAGCACAGGAGGGCAGCTGGTGGGAAATACTAAGGGACAGAGAGAGAGAGAGAGAGAAGGAGAGAGAGAGAGAGAGAGAGAGAGAGAGAGAGAGGGATGAAGCTTGAATTTAAAGGAGCATTCACTCACAGAAGAGCCCTTGCTTTTTTGAAGGCAAAGTAATAAGTGAGTGTGTGTATGAGGCGAGGAGAGGGGAGAAGTGGGGATAGTGCTTTAAGAAAAAGGTAAAGCATGGAATAAAAAAACTACTTTGCAAACTCTCTGAGATCCTTTCTTGTGCCTGCGACTCTGGAGTTTCCTGAAAGTTCTGAAGCTTCTGTGTGAGGGCACAGCCACCTGGTGAGAACCGCATGGGTGGTGGCAGAGGCATTTCCGTTGTGATTCAATCCAAGCACTATGCCTGTCGCCGGCCATCTTTCATGCTTTCTTTTTTGCCGGCGCCTGTTTTGTGCGCCATTAAGATGGGAGCCCTTAAAAAAAATGGGGGGAGGCCGAGACCCGGAGACTCCTGCAGCGCAAGCTTGACTGGGGGCCCCACTCTTTACCACACTTGAAGGTGGCGCTTGAGAAAGGGGGGTTGGGTTGAGTTGGGTTGGGGGTTGTCAAACGGCCCTACACCCACTCCTCGGCCCATTTCTAATGCAGTCTCATTTCATCAGGAACAACCAGAGAAGCCGCAGGGTTAAATGCAAGAAACAGATGGGAGGCAGAGAGGAGAGAGAGAGGGGCAAATAAAAAGGGGTATTGTGGGGTTGACGTGGCAGAGGAAAGCCAGACAATACTACTCCAAAGCTGTGAAGATCAAAATCATTTGAAACATATGTTAAATGTTTTGCTTTGCAAAAAACACATACAGCAACAGAACACCTTGGGAGGTATGAGAACAGACAACCAGTGTCAAAGGATCCTGATTGGACAAATGTGACCACCTCAGAGGTAGTGGATTAGTTGAAGTGTAACCTCCAGACATCCAAACCCCGACTGGGTCTCTGAGGGGAACTTCAAGAGTGCTAATCCCAGCAAGAGTGATCATTCAGGGGGCTGCCTCTCCTCCACTCATCCCCAGCCACCTCAGCCGAGCTCAGCTCACCCACCACTTACCGCCTCACACAATTCCATTCAAGGGGCGCTAATGAAAACAAGCTCGCTAATGTAAGGGTCAGTGACAAATAAGGATTGGCAAGATGCCAATTAAAAAATATGTTTTAAACCTGTTAAAACAACATGCCCAAGGACTGTTAGAATGTATATTTTGCATTTCTGTTGGTTTCATAGTATTTGATATGACTTTTCTACCATTTTTCACCAAATACGGAACTAATGGCCCTGTTTATTGTCAAATGGTGTAACCATTACACAAGTACAAATATTTAATATTTCATCCTCCTAGATTTTATGTACGTGTAGTCATGAAAACAAGTAATTGATTTTCAAATATCACTTGACATTTTTTTTTATTATATTTATTTTAAAAATTCAGATTAAATTGATGTTTTATTGTACTGAGCAAGACATTATGTTGTAAACATTAAAGTTTTCTGCATATTCCATGCCCATTTGGGTAAAAATGGTTTTAAAACACATTATAACAGTGTAGTGGAATACTTAAGTATCATCCATATTAAGTTTTTTGTACAATATGAGATTTTTGTGGAAAATACTGGTTACGCCAATTGACATTAATCGGTTACACCAAATGACCATACTGCTTCTACAGCCCTAAATTGATCAAAATGGCCTCAAACAGGAAGATGTCAAATGGTGTAACCGGTTACACCATTTGACATTTCAATTTAAAACCAAAATCTGCAGGCATTATTTAGGATGACTATGTCAACACTTAACATTGGTGTGAATATTTAAAAACATATTTTACATTTAATATAGTCACTTTGATTATTGTGGTTTATTTATATTTTAACTGAGGTCATACCACTTGACATGTCACCTGACCATGCTTGAAAAATGCACATTTTAGAGAAAGTACTAACCTTGACATGTAGCAGTTAGGTTCTTTAGGGGTCTTCTCTGTGACATGATCTTCTGGCACAATATTTACAAAATGGCTCCTAAAATGTGGTTACACCACTTGACATTTAAGAGGTTGACTTGGCAGACATGATTCCCCATATTAATTTAAATATTCCGAACAATGATGTTACATAACTATTATTAAGTTTTAAAAAGTGCAAGTGTAAGAGTATGCCAAAGTATATCAGAGGCTATTTTGAAGAGAGTTTCACAATTTTTTAGCAAGTTTTATTACTTGGTACTACATTTTAAGGGTTACACCACATTGACAATTTTACCATTATTTTCTTAATATTCTCACCAAAATGGATAAAACCAGAACTTTTAGAATTTGGTCTTGAAGAAAATGATGTTTCAAAGTGATTTGATAGATTATTCTCAAACTTTAACACTTTTAAATGTATTTCATCCTCATGTTCACAAAAAAATGAGCGTCACGTCTTTGACCCGTAATCAGTTATGTAAAACAAACACACTTTCCATAAATGTGCTTTCCCCTCTCTCTCTCTCTCTCTCTTTCTCACTCTCACTCACTCACCCACACACTCTCTCTCTCTCTCTCTCTCTCTCTCTCTCTCGCACACATACACACACACACACACACACACACACACAATCCACAGCCATCATGGTACCCTTTCAGAAAACACTGAGAAGGGAGGTTCAGATCAAAAGGATTCCAGGCCCAGACTCCCCACTGTCGCCACCATCTAACCCACATTCTGAGGACCCCCATTCAGCTTGGGGGTACCATGGAAAAACCGTTATAAATAACTATCTCACCAGGTATGCTCCATAATAAGGACAGCTCTTAAAATATTACGGCTCAAATTCACATGCTGGTGTTATTAGTTCCAAAGCCCCTCTACACCGGTGCAATCCATATGAAATGTGGGTGGAAAAACATAATGGATCTGAGATAGCAGAGGGTCATGCTCTTCTGCTGCTTCAGACAATGTGGAATAAATAATAAATATGCATGATGCTATCTCAAATATCTAGAAAGTATTGAAAACAATTCTCAAAACTGTGCCAAACAGAGAGAGGGAAAAAGAAAACCTTTCACCCAGAACAGCTTCAAGGTACCATAATACAATGAAATATTCAGGGAAACAGCCACTTTGTTCAAGCAAGACAAGAGGGGAAAATACCCAAATAAATATTTATGTCCAGAACACCTTCTGCCTATTTTATTCATTTTCCCTGCAGTGCTGGGAAAGCCATTAGGCACATAGAATTCAATTATTTATAAAACAGAGCTCCTCCGAGTCCAAATTGTTGAAACGGTCCAGCTCCTTCAGCAGGGTTTCTTTTCCGCCCTAGCCAAAATCTCACTTCACACCATCTGGGAAACGAACAAACGCTCCACAAAAGACTCCCACCCTTTCAGAGAAGGTCCTCACCATGCCCTCTGTCCAGAGGCCTCGCTGTTGAGGTCACTCTCTGTGCTAGCTAGTAGTCTTCCAAAGGACCTCAAACTCAAAATAAGATCCTGAACTATCTGGATGTCTTCTCAGTGCTCAGCGCTACTATATATTGGTCTAACCAATCTTAATTCATATAATTCACCACGTCCAAACTCAGAGAACAGTGTGTTCGAACGCCGTCAATAATAAAATAGTGCCATGAAGGGGGAAATGGACCAAAGAACATATTTTCATATACTTTGGTCCAGAGGAATTCACTCTGAATTCCTTCCAGTAATTCTCACTTCCTGTTCCGTATATCAAAGGAGTCCTCCAGACTCATTACTTTAACTTCCTCATATCACTCTTGACTCCTCCAGCAAGACACAAGATCATTTTGAATAAATACATCAAACTTACAAAAGTAAGTAAGTAGTATTCCTAAATTTCCTTCAGGATCAATAAAGTATCTATCTTTCTATCATTTTCAGTTCCTCAAACAGTATTCAGAAAACCAATACATATATGCCAGTTACGTATGGAAAAAGGTTTTCAGTTTATTTGTAATCTCTTTCACAGCTTCAAAATATTTCTGCCCACTGCATGACCAGGTAAACCGATGCGCTCATTTAACAGTGGCCACTTGAAAGGATGAAAAGATGGCTTGCTGTCCTGCTGGTTGAATGGACGTGAGCCGAGCGTCCTAGTGGATTTCTGATGAGCTCTCAATCCTCAAAAAATGTTTTTGAGACGAACCCCCAACCAAAAGAGGCTTAAGGTTTCTCTGAAGCGTTTCCAGAGGATTTCGCCTCTCGACAACAACACTCTCTATGTGTTTACTATGATGCCAAATACGAAACAGACATGACCTTTACCAGTCCAGACCTCAGACTCACAATGCAGCCCTGTCACCAGATTGTCAGGCTGCAATGCTTTCAAGTCAGGCGTGATGTATTACCTCAAGAAAAACCTAGCATCTGTTCCTAGTCTTGACACATTTGTTCCCAGCACAGTCCAATAGACCATTCTGCCCCATGCAACGGATGTGGGGGAAAAACTAGGCTCTCTCTCTCTCCCTCTCTCTCCAAACTCTTAGTCTGTAACATCTATCATATGTGGGAAAGGAGTTGTGAGAACATATAAACTAAACTGGCCGTTCGGTTCAATAGAATACACATTGTAAATGTAGAGTGTTTCCTTTCTAACTGTTGTACTCTTACTCTGACAGTCTGTTTAGAATCTGCAAACACATTTTGCCATTCATCAAGAATAAACAAAACTCCCTCACCTTCAGCTTCAAAGAGATAATTTGCAATTACAAAGGATATCTCCCTAGAAGCCATTTAAATGCCATCATTATGTGCAAGACATAGCCTATGTGTATACCAAAACCTTAATGCTGATCACCATTGAACCAACTTCTTCTGGAAGTCTAATGAGGTCCAGCGCATTGAATAACTCGTTTCTACTACGTTCAACGAGGTAATGAAATAATCTGTTAAAAAAACGAAATCCTAATGGATACTATTACAATTTCAGCGCCAAATTTCTGCGTCATTCCATTACACAGCATAGCGCGAAAAGGTGCAATTGTTTAGAAACAAAGCTGGAAAACGGCTTCCAGCGTAATTTAGACCAATTAGGACTACTAAATGAGGAAGTATTTTTGTGTGACGGTTTATCAGCAATAACTCCTCTATATATAGACTAATAACTAATACGATGTTTTTAAGTAGAGCAACTCCATAACTTCAACAAAGGGGTAATACTGATCATCTTTTCTTGAGGAAGATTGCGTCACATAGGCACATTGCGTATCTTAAACCTGAGGCATATACAGCAACATTGTGCTGATTCTGTCTCATTCCTAAACTGCAACCAAAGACCTGTAAAAACCCTTTAGCCCATAATCCGTACCATCAGCGTTCACCAAAAACTCTCTCAACAAACCTTCTTACGACTAAACTTTAGACTTGAAAACTTCAGCGAATGGCATACGACTGAGCTACTCCACAGCGGCATGTTTTCAAAGTTAACAACTCCTTTATGGCTTAGATGCATGCATGTAAGGCAAACAATTTGTTTAACTGAAAACCGTATTCACTTACCCGACCAGACAGCCCGCAGGTACTTTTATGGTGACAGTCTTGTTCAACTCTTGAGCCCGTGCAATAGTACTTCTGTTTAACGATCCAATCATCGATTCCTTTTCTTGCTAAACAGGCATTAACTACGAAACTGTCACCTAAATAATGAAAAGATAAAGACATTGCAACATTGTAACAATACTAAAATGACTTTCTAACGTGTTTCATTCACCGCTTTGGTAATGCTACTACGCTCAACATGCTCTATGGTCCGATTTGCAGTCGTCAAGAGGAATTTCGCGTAGATTACATTAATGGTTTTACATATGCTCTCAAATCAAACAATGCATTAGATAAAGTACACTCACCTTCCGGGCTCTCCCTTGGTTTACAAATTGCAGCTTTTCGTACCATTTGAGAGAGGGACGGAGAAAAGAGGAGAGGTAGGCTATTACTCCAAAGAACTCGGGACGACGAGATTTTAGACTACTTTATGCAATTAAAAACGGCAGGTCTTACCATGTTTCGAATGAAGTTTACCCATTTCTCTGCATCGGGTTACAATGGAAAACCATCAGATTTGTTGTAATCCAGATTTTTATAATCGTCCGTAAGTAAACCAGGCAGCGCTCTCAGTACATCCTACGGCGACAGGGCTACACTGTCTTTGATCCAAGCGAAGCTCTTCCTCCCGTCTGCCGTCCAAGTGGAGGGGAGGCGGTTACCAAAACCCGCACTTCAACCACTGAAGGAACATGATTGACACCTCGCCCGAGATTAGACAACTCACGGGCAGTTTCGCTGCGTTTTATTGGTCCGTGGCGGCACATGAAAGCGGGCCGCGATTCTTTTGGAGTCTCCAAATATAAAGAGAGCAGCCCCCACACGCCATATTCAGTCGACAACTGGGCGAAAGCGGGGAGTGGGACGCACAGCAACTGCCTTTAAAGATCCTCAGCTCTGTACAATTTAAAGCAAAATCAGTGGTAGTGATTTGCATTCAAATTCAAGCGAGGTTTCATATCTTGTTTTTTGTTCGCTCTTTTGTAGATATATTGTAGCAGTCAGTATAAATCAACCAAAAGACTACTAAAGTTTTGCTTTTTCTCTATTCTGTATTTTAATAAGTGAATAGATGTTGAATTTTAAAATGGACCCAGAGACGGATGGACAGCTTGATTTAAGTGTTTTCAGATGGCTCGTACATATCCGTATTCGTTGAGGAGAAAGCATCATTTCGAATTTTGTCTCTTTGAAGTTGTAAAACTGGCATAATTGTTTTCATCTGATCTACTATTTAATTTAATTACATTTTGAGTTTCAATCACACAAGGAAATTTCTTTTTTAATCAATGTAGAGATGTTCCAGGATATCATATTGATAAAATAATCTACACTGTCTTTACATCTAGTCCAACCAGTAGTATCTTACTACTAAATGCAAGCTATGTCATATAGTTTTTCAAGAAAAAATGCAATGAACTGCTAGACCCTTACATTGGACGTGCTAGGCAAGAAAGGCTTTCTCCCTGCTTTATTCTAGTGGACCTTGAATTATCCAAAGGCCTAATGGTCAAGTCTACATTTACATTTACATTCCAGGTTAACCTTATGAGCAGACACCTGCGGCCACCGTGCCGTTCAGCCCTGAGGCTAGTGCTCCATGCCCTCTTCTCTCCCCTTCAGCAGCCCCTGCTAGGCCCCCTATTAGCAGAGACCCACAAAGCACTGCAGCAGCAGATAATATCACTGGCACTGGCCTGTGTAAGCACAGCTACAGGCGGCCAAAAACTCACTCGAGTCAGTCGAGTGCTGCCGCCCCTCTTACACGGTCCCGCTGAAGAGTGAGGCTCGCTCGTCCCTGTAGACATCAGTCTGCAGATCGGGGAGGGAGATAGAGCTGGCGGTTGACACTGTGGCGCACAGACACATAGTACAAGGCCTCCCTCTCTCCTCTCTCTCTCTCTCTCTCCCTCTCATTCTCTCTCACTCTCTCTCTCTCTCTCTCTCTCTCTGGTTTCTCTGAACCCTGTGTGGCTGCCTGTCTGCATTCAGATTCAGCCAAGCTTGAACGGACCTGTGGGAGTACTCCCACACGGGAGGTCCGCAGACTGGCATGCCGCTCCTGTACTAGCTTTGAGTGTTAGACCAGTTTCCTTGGTGAGGCAGGAAGGGGATGGCGGAGGGAGAGAGAGAGAGAGCGAGCAATCAGGAGACAGCAGTACATCCAGTTTACAGTATCAGTGTGACTGCTGTTTTTTTTTTGTACATTCTGGGTCTGCTGAATGAGCAGTCTTGCCGCTCACACCTAAAAGACTCAGATCCGGTGGTGAAACAAGTCAGAGGTCAATAGAGCTGTGTTGATACCAACACAGGATTCTGCCAAATCAAAGACAAGCTGCGTTGGGGGGGGGGGGGGGGGGGTCATGCTGTCTAAATGCATTTGTGGCTGCCAGCTTAGGACATGGGCCCAGAGTAAAGGGTGTGAGCTGGGCACGGCATGGCACAGCCCCCTTTCCCCACTGTGCCTCTGTTTCCACATCCTGAGCCCATCACTGCGCTCTGCACCAGAGAAATCACGCAGGCCGCTTTGAACTTTCCTGCCGCAGACACACAGATGAGCTTGTTATTATAGCCACTCGGCCGTGTTTGCTGGGAAAAAGAAGGCCCTGTCCCTGTGACACACTTCCTGTCCTTTGAAGAAGCCAATGGAGAGATGGCTTTGCGGGCCCTATTTCCCAGCTTTGCCTTTGATGCCTGGGAAGGAGACGGTGGAAGTGGAGGAAGGGGTTGGTGGTGGTGGGGCAGGGGTTGTGGAAGTTGTACCAGCATTCCATCAAATGCATCACCAGTCATCCTTGGCTTGCATCACCATAAATCTGTCCCGAAGATGAGCAGCAGACCGCCCAGTTGGGTAGCAAAGACCTACAAATTTAGACAGATTCCTCCCTTCTCCCTTATGTCCCCATAGATAGATCAAGCCACCCAAAAAAGACAAAAAGACAAAACTGTGCTGTAAAAAGGAGAGTGTAATTATAATGTTTTCAAGCCAGCCAGTCTCCCATATGCGAGGTGCTCTGTATAACTTTCTAAAGCAGACACCTGCCCGCTTCTCTGTGGCGGATGCTGACTTCCTGGAGCACCTGCCTTGGTGGCCTACCCTGGAATAGCATTCCGCTGTAAAGGTTCCTTGTTCTCCGTGGCAACGGGCATAAAAGGAATACATTCAGTCTTCTGAAACTGGAGGGGGGGGATCTAATGGTTTGTCAGTGTTTATGTCCCTGTAACAATGATGGGAGGCTGCCTGGGGAGTATACAGGAGGTTGTGGGGAAGAGGGGAGGGCCGGGGGGTTTGGGGAGGGGGTGTTGAGGAGAAAGAGAGGGAAAGGAGAGCAGCTGCTGGGCGCTTAGAGTACAAACATGTGACTGTTGCCTTTTTTCTATGGGGACAAAAGGGGGAGTGGATGTTGTAAAGGGCAGAAGACAATCATGATTGAAGTACAGTGTTGATTCCTGTGACGGCAGGGGCCCGGCCCATTGTGGGGGCGCAGCGTGGGTCGTGTCAGAGAGAGAGACAACTTCACGGGGTGAATTCCGGACTGGCGTGCAAGTGTGGTCTGCCACATGTACACGTATAGCATGGCGTCTCCGGACACATCATGGGCATCACAGACACCAAACAATAGGATGCAAAACTTGGTTTTGCATCAAAATTCAATAGATGTGTATTCAACAACTACACATGTAAATAAATCAAATGTGAATCAACGCAATACTCTGTCAGTTATGAAGAATATTATTTAGGACAGACTAATGTATGCATCCACTGAAATATCATGTACAAAATAACTTAAATAACTATTATTCAAATGTCTACATACAAATGCATAGATACTGTGAATGATATTTCCTTTGGTAGTAAAGCTGGTGAAAAGAGCAATATTTCCATTTAATTAGCTATTTAATGAGCAGGATAGAGTCTTAAAAATATGTCCAAAATGTTTGTGTTCCATTTTGAATATGTAGTAATGAAATACTATGCAACTTAAAAGCTTGAAAATGAAAGCGTGTTCCAGATAGGCCATTTTAAAGAACTTCTCTTAATTAGTTGCTGATCCTGAGTTTTATGTTATTGGCTTGTAGTGTAAATGGCTAGGAAACTCTTACATGCCACTTAAATATTCTGTCTTATCTGACAAAGGCCGAGAAGTGAAAATACTTCTAATGGGGCTTAAAACCCACACAAACTTTTGCTTTCTTTCTTTCCCCCCAAACTGAGACCTATAAAGAAACGTATGTCAGTGAAGTGCTTTCTTCTGTGTGAATATGCCAGCAACATTATGAAAAGTGAAGGGTATCGCAAGTCCTAACCATGAAGTTGATATTTCGGTCAAAACACAAGAGTGTGCCGACCTGAATTCGGCTCCATAATCAATACTTCATGCTTCCATACCTCTCTTTACTATCTGCACCCCGCACTGACTCCTTTTTGAAGTAGTGGGGGAGCAGCCCCTTCCAGAACGAGGACACAATTAGTGTATTCAGCCAAAAACAGTGGGGATCCCCCTTTGATGTGGGGATCAAATGAAGGAGCTGTGTGTTTTTGTCCAAAATGACAGGCTTGCCAGGTTTACTAATGGGTAGCTAATAGAAAGAGAGGTTTATGATGCTCATTAATTACACAGCCTGTCATGCACTGGGGGGGGAGCAGAGTGTAGATGGGAGGAGAAGAAAAAAGAAGGAGGAGAGGAAGAGGAGAAAGGAAGGAAGGAATGGGGTGCAGGATATGGACGCGGAAGACAGGAGTGAAGTGGGGGAGGAGGCAGGAGTGGAGGAAGGGTTGAGAAAAGAAAGAGTCATGGAGAGAGGAGAGGAGAGAAGAGGAGAGGAGAAAAAAGAATGGGAGGAGAAGGAAGAGAATCGCATGGGTGACCAGCGCTCAGTTGGGTTGCGAGGGGCTATGGCAGTGGGGGGAGGGGCAGAGGCCCCCCAAAACCTGAGGCCAGGAAGACAGAGAGAAAGAGCGCAAACTCAGTAAGAGGAAGGAGAGAGAGCACAAACTCATACGAGAGAAAGCGAGCAGGGTAAAAACTCAGAGGGAGGAAGAAAGAAAGAAAGAATGAAAGAATGAAAAAGAAAAGAAAGAAAGAAAAGAAAGAAAAGGGAGCGGACAGGAAAAAAGTGTAGTTAAAAAAAAAAGAAGAAGAAGGCGAGCAGATAAAATAATCCTTTTTCTGAGATAAGAGAAGCCACCAAGACAGGAGCTTCAAAGAGAGGGAGACGATCTCGGGGGAGCGCGCCGTAAACCTTTTCCACATCTTCAGAGGAAAATTTCAGTCCCTGATCCAAACAGGGTCTGGCTTTCAGCATCGAGCTCTCCGCAGGCATCCCAGGCCCCGTGCACCTCCTGGGGTGACTCGCACACTTCCAAGCAACACTTCCTTTTGAACCGCCGGGCCCCACATTGCGCTATGATGGAGATCAGCACATAAGGTGCAAATGTGAATGGCTAATGAGAAGAATCTCCCCAAAAAGCAACACATAGATAGATACATGCCCATGCAAACACACACACACACACACACACACACACACACACATAGAAAGGGAGTGGAACTCTAAAGATGGGCATGTAAATGGATATTTCATCAGCTTGCACCATTCAGTGCCCTTCATCACCAAAAAACAAACTGTTTTCTTCATGCCTCCTCTGATGTTAGTAACATAGGGTGAGTACACAAGAGGGTTTTCTAGGTCACTCATTGACTGCAATATATAGAGCAACCCATGATGTTAGAGTAAAAAAACACCTCTTCAAGAAAACAGAACTAGGCAAGTATCTTGTGTGTCATATACGTATGTTCTGAACAGAGAGGTCTTCTTTCGGCTTACATTATTCATACAGCATATGCTTTTTATCCAGAGATACATACTGCTAATGCAGAGGACAGCACAACCAAACATCAAACAAGAAGTGCTTCAAAACCAACTTTTAATATCACCCAGACTAACATGCCAACTTTTCTTTTACATTGAGAACATACAGATGACCAGGCTGAGGACTTGTACAGCAAACAAACATTATTTCCAAAGAACTCTACGGCATTGCAGGAGCGGCGGTTCACTTACCCGTGAACAGTGGCCTTGCCTCCTCTCCTTTCCCCCTTTCTGCTCCTCTCTCCTCTCTCCTCCTCTCCTCTCCTCTCGTCTCCTCTCCTCTCCTCCCATTGTGGGTAGACACCAGCAGGGCAGCTCTTGGAGACCTGAGGTTTATTTAGCTAACAGGCTCCCGCAAACCAAGCCCAGAGCCAGAGACACCCATGGAATTCATTATCCCTGGCCTGGAGGCTGGAGGCCTTGTATATGGAACTTTTTTTCTGGATTTTTTTCTTTCTCTGATTTTTTTTGGTTCGCTGCTCAGGGGGTTATGGTCGTGGAGGGCACTATCAGATTGCGATGTGTGTAATATCATGTTCAAGGTATTCGTTGAAAAAAAAAAACAACCCCGCCATAACTTTGCGCAGAAAAAACAACTGGCCGCCTAATACCCAAATATATACCGCAGCAAAGGGCACCGCAAAGAAAAACACGGCTGAGGCTTTTGTGAGGGGGACCTACTGGCTCCAGTTGCAGTAGACTTCATCTTCACCTAACATTGAGCTTTTGACCCCTGAACCACAGACAAAATGGAAGCTAAGTTGGGTGGGCTAATGTTTGTCTGCCTGTGTGTGTGTGTGTGTGTGTGTGTGTGGTGTGTGTGTGTGTGTGTGTGTGTGTGTGTGTGTGTGTGTGTGTGTGTGTGTCTGTGTGTGTCTGTGTGTTTGTGTGTCTGTGTGTGTGTGTGTGTGTGTGTGTTTGTGCGGAAAAGGGGATGGTATGAAAACATAGAAGAAAGAGGCACAATAAACTGGGGAAACTGCCAGAATGATGAGAAGATGAAGGGAGGACATGAAAGGGGGAGTGCTGAAGGGGCAGCTGGTTTCAGAAGACGCTGGCAGCACTAAATCTCCCACAAGCCCGGCGTCTGGACCCAGGCGCTTGCGTGCAGGTGGTGGGGGGGGGGGGGGGGCGGGGTGGCATAGAGTTGTATATTGGTCACGGTGGCATGTTGTGAGTTCCCAGTCCCAGTTTGTGTATCAAAAAACCTCTACCGTACACATCATGGGGAAAGGATGGGCGCTATTGCATACTTGAACCATTAAGGTAAAACTGTGCTCATCACACTCATTTCTCATTATAAAGTCCTCAGTTCTTTTATCGTGCCTGGAAAGTTTTCAGGCCTCCTTATAGAAGATTTGAAGAAACAATTAGATGACTATGATTCAGTACATCATAAATGTGGAGCCAAATATGATTAAATGCTAGTTGGAAATAAACATTTAACTTGATGCTGCTAATGCATGTAGCTACATCTGCACCTGGCATGGTAGCCCAGTGCTACCAGACAAGCAGCTCAGAGAAGCACACCACAGTGCTACGTGGTAACATTATTCTTTTTTATTTGTTTGTCTTAAAGGGCTCTTTAAAAAAGAAAACTCATTCTTTATCATCCAAATTTGGCTCCAAAAAAATTCCCACATGCTATTGTCAGCAGACCCAGGCATGCCTTGAGCGGCTCTGTAAAACAAGCGCTTAAAATACTTTTTCCACAACAATCATTTTTTTCTTTTCTTATTCAGTTGCCATCCCTTCAGAAACTCTCACTGTGGTTGCTGAGCAAGAGAGCCGAAAAGACTTGTGGAGACAACACTATAAAAGTTAATCTACTGTATTTTTTATTGCCTGGATTTCAGGCCCAAATGACATGTTTAGCTGATACTTTTGAGTTGAAATATTTAAAGAGTTCATATGTCCTCACCCTTAAGATGAACACGCCTGAGTCCCATCAAGCTCAGACCATTCATTATGGGTCGAGACTTCTAGTTTCACAAAAACACATTTAAAATACTTTCCCATGCATTCTGAGATGTATTATTTTAGAGATGTGCAGTTATCAGAAGAAATATATATATAGAGAAAATATTCAGACACTTTAAACAAACATTCATGCAAATATTGACACATACAGTCTGTTTTTGTTAGCATTATTCACTGTTTGTCTTTAAGTTTCCAAGTTGGATGTTTGCAAAATAACACACACATCAACAAACAAATAAAATCTCCTTTTATTTCATGAGCGTCACACATGTTGGGAAGGCTTCATTGCTCAGATATATGAGAACTGAAGCATAAATATGGGAATATAAATATGGACATAAACCCTTACTCAAGTGGCACTGGCCTGCATGAACATGATGTAGTGTGAGGACATGTTATGTTCAGCATACAGAACCAATTTAAACTGCCTGCCAGTGTAATATATTAGGTGGGTGTAGCAAGGTGCTTGGCCTCTGGCCTCATTAAGTACTCCAGGTCTTTGATTAAATACCACAGCTACACCTGGGTGTCTTTGTTGTCAGTTTCATAGCTCCAGATTGGTTGTGGGGGGTGGGCATGCTTAATTTGTATGTAAAAGGACAAATCTCTTTTCTATGTGTTTTGGTAAAATAACAATGACAAATCTAAATGAATCTCGAAACTCACAAAGCCTATACAACACACACCAAGCGTCAGTTACAGCTGTACTTTTCAGAAAGGGGAGGTCAAGAGGATGACTGGTTTTCATTATAACTGGGCCATAGAGCTGGATTCAATCCCAAATGTATTTTAGCCAGGAGGTTACATTAACGGCAGGGACGTGCACAGGAATTTTGAAGGGCAGTTGCTCTGCCCTGGAAAAAAGGGGTAACACGTTCATTTTTGTCACCGCCGCTGCCACGCCCCCGTCACCTGGATGCATACTTTGACTCTATCATTTTAAACTTTCACTTACCAGCGCTGCCACACCCCCGTCCCCTGGACGCTTATTCCGTGATTATTTCATCTAGGCAAACATGAAGTTCTGCAGCCGTAATACTATTTAAAAATATATATATATTTCCTTCGGAGGGGCAACTTCAGTCGAGAAGGGCAAACGGGCAGTTGACTGTGCAACCTTAGCCCCCTCCTGTGCACGTCTCTGATTACCGGGGCCAGAGATCCTAGCTTGAAGCAATATGGAGCCCTTAAGTAACATGAACACATAGGCTACACACCATATAACCAAAAGGACCGCTGGTTGTGAAAAGTTGCATCTCCCATCTATTGTATGGCATTTCGACTTTTAAAAGAGGGTAAAGACTATCATTGCGGTGAGTATGATAGGCTGCATAGACAAACTTTGCATGAGGTGGTTTTCAGTACCCCAAATTAGATAATTAAATTGTCTCCACTGATGCAGTAAATTACTTACCACTAACCATTTACTGTTCTCTATTTGAGCTGTGAATCAACTGCACTATTTTGTCCAAAGTTGGTCAAAGCTTTATTTCACCCGTATGTGGTCAAACAGTAAATAAAATATTTCATCCGGACTTTAAAGACAAACATAAATTTACCAGCCTTCAGTCCAAGAGCTGCTGTCTAAATATTTCCCTGCATGATTGCTGGCTCTGATTGTCCGTTTCAGTTGGTCAGCCCTGGACACTGCAGATGGAAACGCCACGGAAGAAAAAACACTTATTTTGTCCATCAGTTTGAATCCCATATACTGTATATAATTTAGTGATGTTAGTTATGCTGTGGTAGAGCAATTGGTTTTTCTTAGCTCTCTGCCCAGAAGAAGGAACTTTGAGGTATTCTCAAAACAGAGAACCCTCACAGTAGACCGCTTCATACACGTACACCGCACAACGGCGAGGAAAGAAAAACAACACTGAAAAAAAACGTATTCCTTGACGGAGTTCCCCTGAACAGCTCCTTATGGTGAGTCTGTTTTTGCGATACGTTATGAAGTGAACATAGGCAGGTGTATGGGGTCTGACTGACGCCACGAGAGAGAGAGAGAGAGACAGAGGGAGAGAGTGCAGCGCTGGGAGCAGGTCCTCAGCAGGAGGAAATCCCTGTTTCCTTCAGGCGCTGATCAAACACTTGGCAGGATCTGCCACCCTCCTCCCAGCAGCCCCTGGGGCTGCCTGACACGTTCTGCAGATGTCCGTCTTCCTCAGCTTTGCGTGCTAACCTGCCATTCCCATAATGCCATTGTAGTGGCAGCTCTAAGCACCACCTACATCCCGCCACCATCTATGACAGCAACCACCTGAAGACCTTGAAAAAAGGAATAACATGTTTTTCCACAGTTGTCAGAAGTGCAAAAAGGTCAGCCAAATACTCAGAACATCCTTGCTTTCTTTGTCATGAAAGGCCAACACACTTCCTCACTCGCTGCTGACACTGTGAACTTAAGCCTAGTGGGATATACTTGACTCCTATCATAAAACCAGAGGCTGAGGTGCCAACCAGACAGACAAACCGCCCGGAGAACATTGTGCTTGGGGGCAAAAACAGATCAAAGTCCAGAGGGCACTCTTACTATTTATTACTTTCATTCCACACGGTTACTGTCTGTCATATTGTTAAAATGTCCCACACCCGCCTTTCAAATACCTGCTTATATGTCAAGCCATTTAAGGGCTTTAGATTTGGTCATCATTTCTGTTTTTAACCGGTCATTTTGAAGAAGGGGGAAATAGTAAAACGGGGTGGTTAGAAGTCTGCTACACAATAAAGTATTTTCAGAAAGTGAGAGTGGTGTATATTCATAAATCTTTGTATGGATAACTGGTGGTTACAATGATCATGCACTTGAAGTTGTTTATAGAAGGGTTCATGTGTACCTATGGTGAGTAAGTGCTTTAAGATTTAAGCTGTATGCTTTAAGTACACAGGGCTGTACACAGGCATTTTGGGGGTGGGATCAACCTAACAAAAGGGCACTCCACTCACTGACAGTACAGTACAGTACAGCACATGAGAGTACAGTAGCACATATATCTATCTATCTATCTACTTACCTATCTATCGAATTATATATCGATCTATCAACCTATCTTTCTATTGGGTTAAGTAGGCCTATGAGCTATAGCTTAACACGCCCTTAATAATCACCCATAGCCTATGAATGAAGGTGTGGATCATACTGAACATTTCCTTGACAGCAGAGATGGCTACAGGTCCACCAGCACTCCACAAGAAAGGGGTGATGATTGTGTAGTTTTGTTTTCATTGAAACATGTTTAATTTATTTTAATTTGTAAATTCAATAATACTTGTGATATTATGGATTTTGTGACTGAATGAATAAGGCTCACAGACTCCATTTGAATCTTACTGGTTAGTTCTTTAAACTTCTAGATTTCTCTACATCTTGTGCGACCAGAGCGGTTTCTTCCGTGAGATCTTTCTTTTAAATGTTCACAGTGTGAAGTGACCCCTGAAGCGGGGTTGGGGTTGGCGCATTATGATGCCCTCGGTAGCCAGCGCCTTGGCCCCACCCCTCTCTACTGTGAGAAGGGGCCGTTGGATCCCCACAATAAAACAATTCATCTCCCTAATGAAGCTATGCTCTGGGAGGGGGGCTATGGCTGGCATCCCTGCCTCACTGGGGGAACACCAACACAGAACTGGAGCCTTTGTTGGGGCCCAAAGGTGGTGGTGGTGGGGGGACCCAGGGTGGGAGTGGAGGAGGTGGGGCAGGGAGTTGGTGTTGGGTTGGGGGGTTGTAGTCTTGAGAGAATGGTGATGTCATGCACTCTTTCTTGCCCACTGATGCCTGGGAAAATGTCATTTTGGGACGGCCGGTTAGACTGGCAGAATAATGAAACTATTCCACATGAGGGGGCTTTGTGAGGTGGCATCTCTGGTGTTTAGCAGATTGGTGGGGAAAAACATCTGAAGGGAGGGGGAGGGGGAGGAGGAGGAGGGGGGGCAGAGAGTAGAGATGAAAAGCTAGACTTGGAAGGAGACTAGGAGGAGGTGGGCTAGCCAATGCGGGTTGAGCAGGAAAGTAATTCGAACTCTCTGAATGGAAAGTACTGCGCAGATGAATTGAGCAGTTTACCTTAACTCTGAAAATGAATAGATTCATTAACATACTGGCAAATTCACATCACTACAATTGCATGCTACACATAACACAGTAACCGCTCATGTCCTTGCACCCCCTGTATTAATGGCCTATCAACTATCATACAAGGCAACCATCTCAGTTTACTTAAGTCTATTTAGCCAATCCAAAACTGGGCATGTCTCTGCCATATACCAGAACAGTAAAACAACTTCAGAGGCTACTGCTCATGGTCAACTAAAATCGTTCACCCATCCCAGCAAGAATAACCCAGGAGAGCCATTAGAGTCTGTGTGTAAACTGACATTTCGTCAGGTAAGTGATTTCTGGCCGGCCCCTCTTCTTCTACGAGAGAAGGAGAAGGAGAAATGGCGGGAGAGTTTGGGGGGTCAAAGCTTTGCGGGGGGGGGGGGGGGGGGGCCTCACCAAGCTGGCTGGCTGGTTGGCTTGCATGTTGGGAGACATCTGGATAACGTATGGGTCCTGCCTGGGTTTTTCCACACACAAACAAGCTTGTATTTCTCTCTCCTTTCCACCATCTCCCCTCCAGTCACCTGTGAAAACACAGCGCACGCTACCTATTTCACACAGCACTAACCTCATCAGTTCTGGAGAATGACTTGGGATGGCTATCTTGGAGTTTGGAGATGGTTCCACTGTCTAGAGAGATGGCCTTCAGCTATATCCTATCTGGATGTATTGCAAGCCAGTTGTAGATATATTATTTTTCTGAAATGTTTTTCAGTTGCCAGTATCAGGTGTAGAAAATCAATTAGACTAGTATTTGTGTGGAAAATAACAGTGACCATGTCATGTGATGCGTGTAATTCAAAGAGAACAACACCAGCACTGGGCATTGAACGTGTTACTACAAAGAAATATGGATTTATATTTGTGTTCTGCCATGTTGTGCAACTAAAAGAGACATATAAATCCAATTGATCAATCCATTTTTTTTATCTAAAATTGTCCTCCTCTTTACTGTCTGGGTTTATCCCCACAAGCGTTCCAATCTGGGCTGAGTCTGCCTAATTCAGTGAGTCTGTGCACTCTTTATCACTTCCTCTCACAACCACTGTGTGTTGCTCCATTTTTCCTGTCCTCATCACAGCCTGACGTAATTACTGAAATACCTGTGGGTGATTCTCTCACATTGGATGACACTAATGGGACGTGATGGGTGGTTCTTTTCTCCGCCATGTAAAGATCTAACTGTTCTTCTGTTCCCTTCTGTGGGGTCTTGTGAGTTCAGAGTGCTAGTGGAAAAGATGTCTTTTCATGTTCTCTGTTAGCAATGGTCCTTGATGACGCTGTTCAATTGAAAAAAGCCCATGACCCAAAAATGCAAGAGCAGCTTAATCCAAGATTAAGAACGCTCTTAACTCTGTGTACAATCTGTCTATAATCTGAGGAATGCTTTTTAAAACACTGCCGTCTGCCAGTGGAAAATGGGGTGAAGTTGGCCATGAAGGAGAAAAAAAAGGGTTCCATAAAGAGGGAATGCTTGGAACTGACATTAAAGGCCATTGGGAAAACAGAACAACAATTCTCAGAGCTTTTTGTTTTTACTAAATTTCGTATTCACTCCACCAACTTGTTTTCTTGATGAAGGTAATGCCTTTTTGCTAGGAAGAGTTTGTTGGACTTTACGTAATAGTTTATGTATTATAGTCATTTTTATAGCTCATTATAGTGATGAAGACCTTGGCCTGTGTCCATAGATATATGGCATGTGATAACAGCTATAGCCCCATACTCCATGACTGTTGAGTAATTACAATCTCACATAAATACACACAACTACTTAGGCTGTGTGCTTACAACCTCCAAGGAAACTGTACACACAAGTTTAATGGATAGATATAAAGGTATAACAAAAAAACTAAACTAAAACAAAATTAGGAATCCAACAGACTATCAGTGACCAGAGCTAGTCCTCAGTCACTTCCGCAATATAGAAACATTTACATTCTGTCTAATCAAATGTCTTTAACCTTTCTACAGCCACTGAAACCTAGCGCAGAGCTCATTTGGCACACGGATGACTGGACTGGCAGAATAGCCATTTTTGTATCGACTAACCCTTCACTGCACAAATGTGTTATATGCACACCACATGTGTCTGTTAGTGCCAGACCATCAATCCAGGATATTGTCTAGTCTTCCAGTTAATTACTTTTCTCATTCAGACTTGAATGTTCACATTTAAACATGTAGGTTCTTTTTTCACCACCGTAATGTGGCCTCTGATTCCAATCATATCTCTGGTAATTGCCCCTGTAATAGCTGTGGGTGACACTGTGTAAACCTCGCCTGCCTGCCACCGCTGGGGAAACCTCTGATCAGCAGGCGGCCGTTCCTGGCCTCCTCAGGTCCTTCCTCTGCGTCCCGTAACCTTCTGAAGGCCTTTTCCTTCATACAGAAGGTTTTCTCCTACTTTTTGTTCGTGGCTGTAATTGAGAGCAGACCCAGGGCCCCGCGGCCTGTGCGTGTTTCCACGGTGATGTCAGCACTGGAACGATGTGGATGAGGACTGAGGGGTGAGGGTTTGGGGGGTGAGGGGTGTGTGCGGGTAAGCGTGTGGTGGAGTGGAATGTCTGCAGGTCCTATCCGAAACCGAAGGAAAAGGTGGTAACACTTACCTCGCAGATGCTGAGGAGAAAACCTACAGCACTGGGGTTTTAATGAAACTTTATTTTTCTCGAATCGAGCAGGAAAAAGCAACTGCTGCACAGTCTCTAATGAAGGTAATTGCAGTTCCATGCAGTAATGTAATTGCAGTTTTCTCTTAAGGTCAGCACCGCTACGGTTAGGCATGCTCAGGAGTAATTGCGAAACATTTTGCTTGTCGCTGCACAAATTTGAGTCAAAAAAATGAATACATCCACTTCTGCTCGCAAAGTTAAGTACCTAAATGTGACAAGCCCCCCTCTTTGTGCGCAGTTAAGTATAGCTGGCCTTTGGGAACCCTCTCTAAATGGTGTGTATTAATTAGACAGGCCTTTTCCTGAGTTTTCTTCTGTGTGTTGTTCTTTCTGCTCCTGTGATTTAAAATGTAAATGTTCCCTCGTTAAGCTCTTTGCTTCATCCTGGTACACAACAAACTGAGCCCACCCGGAGCTGCCTTGACCCATTTCACCGCATGTAGGACATTTGCATGAAAGGACTGGAACTTGATGCCAAAATAAACATCAATTATAGCTGTCATCCGCCACCAAAAACAGCTGCAGCTTTGAACACCCGGAGCAGTGGGCTTCAAACACAGACCGTCTTTAAAGGGCTGCTTCGCATATACCAAAGGCCTAGCTTTATTTAGGCCACGCTGGGTTAGAGCGCTGCAAATTAGCCGGGGACCATTGGAAATTCTCTAAATAACAATGATAGGTTCAGTGTAAAGAATAATCATAAATAATTAGATAATATGTATACATAAGGATTTTTAAATAATTGAACATTTGTACAAATTATTGAAATGCTTTTGTATCATACCTGGTTCCATTTTACATTACTGTAATGGCATATTCTCTGTCTACAAAATGACAGATGTGGACCATGAGTTGTACTTATAAGTTTAGAGTTATTGTGAGGGTAAGGTGCTGGCTAGGGTTCAATGAAGGGTGGGATTTATGTGAGATGAGGACTGGAGTTAGGGTCAAGTAAGGGTCAGTTTAGAGGTAGTCAAGATCTCAGTTGAATAATATGAATTTGAATATAAATCTAACAGCACAGCTAACAGCTTAATACAGCACGTATTTCACACTGAGATTGATTGCATCATCTAATCACTCATTTAAAAAAAAAAAAAAAAAAACCTTTTTGTATTTATTCTTCAGTGACATCCTCTCTACCTTCTCTAAACTTCTCTCCAGGGAGAATCACAAAATCGTCTTTCAGGACACCTCACTAACACACAGACACACACAAAAAAAACTTCTCTGAAGACCAATAAGGTCCATCTCCTAACATGAGGACAGAGCGACAGCAAATCTCTCTCCCTATCTGGCAAAGGGCAGCGCACTCCCTGCCATCTGGGCCTGGCCTGATAAGCGAGTCCATGAATATGAAACAGATCCGTATGAGACAGTCCTCTCTGTGTCCACTTCAGGCCCGACTGAAAAGCAAAGCAAAGCAAACCCAGAGTGCCTTGCTCTCGTGACTCCCTACGTTACAGGGGCGCGTGTTTTTTTCCCTTCATTCTTATTCTTCGTCTTGTGAGAGAGACAAGCAGAAGCGCTTGAACTAAATTACCAAATTAACACTGAGTCGGTGGAACGTGGAGGGGGAAAAGAGGAAAGCGCTTTAAATTGCTTTGATGTGGGCTTTTTTGGGGAGGGGTCCGCACCGCTGCAAAAGCGCTAATCTACCCGCCATATTGCAGATTAGCCTCTCTCTCCACCACCTCCTCCGAAATGTGACTGTTCTCAGATGGTCAAGGTAATTCTGACCCACTTAGTCTGCTTTGATCCCACAACGCCTTTTTCACAGATCCTCCGCGCGAGAGTTCAAAATGATTTTGTCACTGCCGACCACAGCCCCTCTGCTAAGATTGAGCGTAGAAGCTAAGCTGTGCCGAGCTGCCAGAAGCTGCTGACAGCCAGCAGAGTTGAAAGCGCTTTCTAATGCTGACGATCAGTGTGGATGACTAGCTGCTAATGGCTTGCACTCCCACTTTCCCTTGCTCTCAGCCTCTCTCTCTGTCTCTCTGTCTCTCTGTCTCTCTGTCTCACTGTCTCTCTCTCTCTCTCCCCTTCCACTCACTGTCTGTCAGCAGAGAGAGATTTAACATTTCTTCGCATGAACATGTGGAAGTTAGCAAACAACTTGTTTGTTCTCATGTAGCTCTTGCGTTTCAAATGGAATGATGGGCCTGCTGGAGTGTGTACTGATGTGAATATTCTTCAGGAAGTTTTAGGAATTGACGGGATAAATATGTTTTTGTTTTTTATTGCTTTGTCAACAAAGTTTAACATATCAATGCCCTTTGTCCCCATGTGGTTGGTGTGGATATTGCCACATGTGGCCCCCTTCACTGAAGACCAGGCCCGAGAGACGCCACAGCAGGCTCATATTCCTAAGGCTGTGAATGGATGTGTTCCTGTTATGTTTCAAATGCAGTGTTTTCACGTCAAGTGGGAATATACTTTTCAGTCATTTCCATTTCTTAATATATTTAATTAGGACAGCCATACCTGAACTTAATGAATTAACTCAAACAATTGCCTTTGATTTCCATTTGGGACTAGCCAGGAGGATATTATTTAATATTTCTCATTTCTACCCTTCAGTATGAACATATTTGTAAATTAGAAGCAATGAATTAACAATTTTATGAAAAATGAACAATGCATATAATTCATTCATCTACATTAAGGTTGATTATTGAAAAACAAAACTTTTTGTCTTGTAGGCGGCCATGTAACCTGTAAGTGATCGTTCAATCACAAAGTGTGTATATGTGTAGAGTATAATATGGAGGATCATTACATTAGCTTCTTTGTAAACCACTGATTTTTAAATGCTACTCTGCTCCTAAAGACAGGATTGTCCATAACCACCATCACAGACAACCAATGACTCAATTAGATTAATAGAGCAGGGGACACATACAGATTCAGAAGAGGATCAGAATTACTTTTTACATTAGTTCCAGAACTTCAGCTGAGCAAACTTCACCTCAGTCTCTAGGCACATGATCACTATATCCCCAAATTCCCAAATCTTGCCAAATGAACACATTAATCATCATTGAAATCAACACACCCACACCCTTGAATAATCACTGTTAATTGATTCCTTCAACAGCTGCTGGTAAGTAGTCCGCAGAGCTCTCTGGCCCCCTAGACTTGCCAGGGTTTGAAAAATGAGGGCCTGGGAAGTCGGTGGGTCTGTTTCCCACAGTGCCGCAGCCTGCCACCAGGCCACTTTCTCTCTCTCTCTCTCTCTCTCTCTCTCTCTCTCCTTTTTTCTCTCTCTCTCTCCCTCTCTCTCTCTCCTCTCTCTCTTACCCCCCCCACTCTCTCATCTCTCCCTTTCCTCTCTCTCTCTCCCTCTCTCTCTTTCTCTCTCCTAGGACAGAGGAATGTTCCCAGCCTCTCCAAAGAGGCGAGTGTGTGTGTGCGCACGCTCAATGTGCTTTCAACTTCCATGCAAATATGCAAGAAATCTGAGAAGAATTTAAGTTTCTCCTCTGGGTCGCATTTGCACATTTGTGTCTAATGAAACCGTTTGCAGTGTGATTCTCTGTGCTTTGGTGTGCAGCCCTTTAATGGAAATTAATTGATTCCTAACACAACCCCACTATGGCAATTACAGCGTTTCTGGGGAGAATCGGATGAGGCTGCCAACATGTTCTGCATTAATGGCATAACCTTCATTTGAACAAAAAGCAGAATTTGTGATGTCTCACCACAGAGACCGCTCATTAGTGGGAAATCTGGCGGGCTGTTATTAAGGGAGGGTTTTTATTCAAGCCCTTCTCTCCCAGTTCGCCCAAATAACAACAGCAACAACAACAATAACAAAGTGTGTGTGTGTGTGTGTGTGTGTGTTTGTGTTTGTGTGTGTGTGTGTGTGTGTGTGTGTGTGTGTGTGTGTGTGTGTGTGTGTGTTGAAGGGTCACTTTGTTTTTACTTAACGTGTTGAATGTTCACAGGTTCACCAGTGAAACTCTCTCTATTAGACATTTGTCTTTGAGGTAAATAATGTCCATTCAGTATCATTCAAGATGAAAAAAGGGAACTTTAAAAGCTGTTTTTATGCTAATATCAAGCTTAATTGGCATTAGAAAAAATTGCTCTGGCATGCTGAGGGGCTCTAAGATTAGCAAGAAGAGAAAGAACAAGATAAAGCCTTCAAAAGGCCTATTTCAGAGGAATTATGGTTTCCTTTGAACATCTTCCAAGATTTAAATACATTAAAAGCCTGTTGGCATACATGTAAATTAAGCAGTACCAAAGTGTTCCAAAAGAATTCAATGCGAATCACACCAAGGGTGCAAGGACAAATGCAGGGGAACCGGCTCCCAGAAGAGGCGCGGGGCGGAATTGGGGCTGTCGCTCCGGACCCCCCCCCCCACTCTTCCCTCTCTACCCTCTCTCTCCCTTTCTACCTCTCTTCCTCTCTCTCCCATTTCTCCCTCTCTCTCCCCTCTCTCTCCCTCTCTCCATCTCTACCTCTCTCTCCCCTCTCTTTCCCTCTCTCTCCCTCACTCTCCCTCTCTCCCCTCTGTCCATTTCTGCTGTGTTCCCTCTGTCCAGGGGCCAAGAGGCTTAACAAGCCGAGGGAGCGGAAAAAAAAGCGAGCAGAATGCCTCGTTGCTTCCAGAGCAGTAGCTCTGCCATCTGAGCAATGGGCTCAGTTATAGAGGGCCGCGTGGAAGCCTGGCGCACACGCTGACACGTGAAATTTGTGCACACACACTCACACGCAGACACACAGACGGAAAAACACCCAACACAAACAATCACACAAACAGAGACATAAACTCAATCTCTTTGTTCCTCTTTCTGACACTCGTTCACCTTTGCTCCCTCTCTCTGTCTCTCTGTCTGTCTCTGTCTGTCTCTCTCTCTCTTTCTCTTTCTCACAAAGACACACACACACATACATATTCATGCACATATACAAGCCAACTGACCACAGTGCTGGGCAGCAATGGCGTGTGCGTGCGTTCCCTTTTTCCAATTACTGAGGCCAACTGTCCCAGCATGGCGGGTCATGCCACAGCTAGGCCAAGGACAATGGCTGCTCATCCATTTTCTGCTTGGCTGGATGTTTTCAGAGCAGGCTCCACTTCTGAATCACTGCATTTCCAGGACGGGAGATGAAAATGGCTCCACCACGCAAGCCTTTTAGACCAGATGTTACACACATGCTGACAGACTGGAGTGAGTCTGCAGAGGAAAAGAGGCCCAGGAAGATCCAGACAAATGGGAATAGCTACCCTTCTTCTTCAGTTTCACCTTATACAGCCATTAATGGTCTGTTGTGATGGGGCAAATGTCACATTAGATTAAGTTTAGTCTGAGGTTGAGGCATCTACCCATCCATACAGGACAATCAGTCTTCACAGGGATAACCAGGAGAGCTTGCAATGCCAAAACACATCCATGGCTATATAAGCATAAGCTAGGCTAATGTATAAGAGTAATGCCTCCATAACTGCCAGTTAATGGAGTGCTCTGGATTAGAACCTCCACCACCTCTAGACTTTTATGGGATGCAGTACAGTGGAGTGAGTGCAAGCAAGGAGGGGGAGATGTATGGTAGCATTAGCGACCGCCCTCGACCCTGGGGGAGTGTGCCAGCTGCTTGGGTTAATCCACTGAGCTCCATATCGTGGCACACACACACACACACACACACACACACACAAGGGCCATTGAGGCTGTTATCTGTGTGGCTTTGTGGAGGGAGCTCCTGAATGACGGCGTGAACATGTGGGGAGAGTGATCCATCAGTGTCCAGGCAGCACATTCCGCCAAAGGGGCCCAATTGAGTTGTCAGCAGTGATGTCATACGGGCTTAGATCCAAGAGCCCCATTAAGCAATCTGTGTGTGTGTGTGTGTATGTGGGTGTCTGTCTATGTATGTCTATGAGTGTGTTGGGGGGTGTTTTGAAGTTAATGCGTATACATGTGTATGTGTGTGTCTGTCTATGTGTGAGTATGAGTGTGTGTGTGTGTGGTTGGGGGTTTTGATGTGTGTATGTGTGTGTGTTTGTGCAAGTGGGTGGGTATTTTGATATGTGTTTGTGTGTGTGTGTACAAGTGGGTGTTTTGAGGTGTGTGTGTGTGTGTGTGTGTGTGAGTGCACTGCCACATGTACACTGAAGCCACAAGTGGCATCCAGTGTATTTCAAGTCACACTGCTTGTTTTAGCACATAGGTCATCCTTGTCAGCACCTCAGAGTCACTTTCCTAAAGGCAGCCCCAAACAAACAGATAAATACACATGAAGCAAGAAAATAAGGCATTCCCCAAGTGGTCTGTGCCGTTAGCTGTGTTGTATCCACAAAAGATCTTACAGGGACTACATAATTACCTTCTCCTCATGCACGAGAGGTTATTCACTGTAAATGGACAAGAAGTAAGACTTTTAGCAAAGTGATCTTGGGTATTTTATTCAGATGAGGATGCATGATTGTTTAGTGACTATGCTGATTCTGGGGCGATCGAGTGTCCGCACTTAATTTTCCAAATGTAAGCGTTCTAATCATTTTCCGAGAGGATTTACGTCTCTAGACAAATAGTGACTTGAAAGCTCTGAATCTTCAAGAGGCTGAAGCACTTCATTTAAAACTAAGAAGATTTAGATCAAAAGGTTAGCGGGTGGGGAAAAAAAGGAAAGAGGGGAAAAAAACAACATTCAAACTCGCCACAGAAGAAGAAAAAAAACGTGGACCTTGCAGTTTTAAGCTGAGCAAGTTGACTGCCATTGCAGGACACAGTCCATTCCCTTCACAGCTTCGCTGAGATGAAAGGGAAGATTGTCCGCTCAACCACGATGCGAGTTCTCCTTTTGATTCCGCTAAATCTAGGCGGCAACCAAAGAAGGCCTGGCAAAGTTTGTTTTCTGAAAAACCTCAAAGATGCTTTCTTAAATGCAAATACCCCCCCCCCCCCCCCCCCGCAAACACACACACACACACACACACACACACACACACACACTCACACACATACACACACAAACGCAAACACACACACACACACACACACACACACACACACACACACACACACACACACACACACAAACCTACACAAACACTCAGACACTAACCCCCATTAAAGTGTCCAGAGCTGTGAGAATTTGTACAATGTTAATTACTATGGATTGCTGTGAAGCAGAGCCCAGGCCGAGCCCCATTTTTAAACCACACTGCTGCTTTGAGACAAGGCAACAGAGGATGATGGCAGCCCGGCTGTGCGTTATTTGCACATTTGATTAACAGACCCCCCCTCACCTCCTCCCCACCATTAAAAACCGTCAACACAGCCCTCCTCAGTGTGCATCCAAATGCTCTTTTATTTGTTTGTTTGTTTATGTAGCTTTTCTTAAGAACAAACACTCACAAACAACTGGACCCATTTAGCCGTTTAGTGCAGCACTCCACCACCTGGTGTGAGCCAGTGGCAGCTGACAAAACCTCTCCTGCTATCCGTCACTGTCGGCTTTTGGTTCCCGTCTGTCTCAAAACAACAGTGGAACCAAACAACAAAGAGTTCCTCTTAATTAGTCACTTGGTTACACAGTATCATGTGGAAGATTTGCAAGGACAGTTATTGAGTCGTTACATTGAGAGTTACACTGTCAAAGAGAGAGGTGGTCAGTGGTGGAAGAGGCTGCGACCAGCACACAACATTTTATGTGTGTATGGTTAACACACTCAATTTCCTTGCCATCCCAAATACCCTTAGTGTAGAATAGTGTTTGTGTAGCATGAGGAATGTGGTTGTTTAGTTGGGAAAGCGTAATCAAAAGCATCTGGTACACTGACTACTAGAAAACTCCCAATATGAAAAACCATATTATCAGATTTAGTGTCTGTCTATACCCCTCTCATTTCATCAGAAAATGAAATCAAAATTTGAACATTTCTCTCCATGTGGCAAATCTCAATGCGGCACAAAACTCGAATGCCTCCTCTAAATAAACAATGACATGAAACAAAAACAATTTTCAAAAATCATCAGGCATTTTTGCATTCATGTCCCCACATCAAAACACCCCCTACCGAAAGTGTGATTGTCACGGTTCACTTCAGCACACTTCAAATGCAGACCACTCTAATTGGCAGCGCTTTTCATCTTCAAACTAGCCTTGATGATCCGATTTTCAAGAGTATAATAATGACTGAAAAAGAACAATAAAAGTGAAAACAACTAAAGTTTGACTGGCTCTCTTATTAAATCTGATATCAGAGGCTTGGTAGCCTCCTGTGATCAAAACGTTCCCAAGATTCCGCCATCTGTGGGGCTAGCAGGGGGTATCAGATCACGGGGATGTGGCCTTTTTAGAAGCCTCTCACCCAAATACACACACAGGCACATACACACAATTGTCCTGCACTCCCTCGCTCTCTCTTTCTCGTCTTTCTCTCTCTCTCTCTCTCTCTCTCTCTCTCTCTCTCTCTCTCTCTCTCTCTCTCTACCTCACTGCCAAACACACACTCTTCCCAAGCTCTAATTAACCAAATAATATTTCTAAAATTCCTTTCGCCAGTTTTTTTTTACCTCTTCTGAGCAACGTTGAGGAGTTTCACCTCCCCCTGTAGACGGCAGTGAGATAAAGGGACCTCAGACGGCTCTCATTCCCCCACAAACACACACTGAAAAAGAAGGGGCTGTATCTGAAAAAGATCCAGGGGCCACGCATTCTCCAGCGGATACTTAACAGGCATTTTCTCTCAGTGTATCTCACTGATACTGATCGCTCACCAACCCTCACCTGAGTGAGCACACGCTCCAGCACGACTGATGTTGGGCTGGGGAACTAGGACTAGGTGTGCAGCAATCCACATCTCTCTCCTCCACAACGCCTGAGGAACTTCATGGAGACAAGTAACACTGCCACTTCTCATTTTATTTCACAAGAATGTAGCCAGATAGCACGCGCGCAAGTGGAAAACATGTTGAGAGTCAACAACATGTGCACAACATAAGGGAAATAAACAGCAATGTGTTAGAGTGGGAAGCATGCCAGTCATCCCTCTAAAGTCTACAAAGCTAAAAAAAAAAACTCTTTTGAGAGCTTTTGAGAACGTTATCAAGGTGTGAGAGCATTTTTTTTTTTTTTAATTTGGCGCTGCTTAAAGCGTGCCACGGTTCCAGTCAGCTAGTGCTCTTGCTGTGGTGTTAATTGAAACGGGGACTCTGTGCTTGTGAACCTCTTGGCCGCTCTCAGCTCCTCTCCTGGTGCAGTGCAGTGTTGCATGGCCTCTTTCAGAGCTCAGCAGTCCCACACTAACTGGCAGCAGCAGACTGAGTCAGGCCGTTGACCTGGGGGGGGGGGGGGGGGGGGGGCTGAAGGGGGCTATGAGAAAGGCCCCTCAGACATCTGTAAGTGTTTAGATAAGCCAGCTCTGGAATATATCCCAAGGAGAAGGAGAAGGAGGAGGAAGACGGGTAGAAAAAAGAAGAAGAAGAAGAAAGAAAAAGTAGAAGAAGAGGTTGATGATTATGATTTTGGTTAAAGTAGATTCATTGTATAGAACGTACAGTTTCAAAAGATGTTCACATATTCACAATGCATCAACTGTTGTAAAACCTCAAAAAGCACAGCCTTGTGTAGACAAAGTGAAGCTGATTTCAGCTGATTTCCTCTCCCAGAGCCAACGCTGAACCAAACCGGACTGGATGTGCAGAAGTCATGCAGGGGCCACATGATGCTTAACACATGACGCTCCCCGCTGTGGAGCATGAAGGGACTGTACAGTCACCGGACAGAGGCATCACTTATCAGCCTAATCATCTTGATTTCCAGACCCCAGACAAGCCCACCACGCACAGAGGAAGGTCTGAGACAGTTCTGACAAGAGCATATAAGCCTTTTGTCCTGTAATAAGCACTGTCTACCTTGTGACAGGATATTGGACTGTAGGGAACGCATGGCAAATTAATAACCAGTTCCAAGATCTCTCATCGACACAAAGTTCTCTTCCACAGTGGTCGAACACAAGCTCTCTGATAGTACCACAGGGAGGGCAGTCAGTAATTCAATCAGACCCAGACAAGTGAGTGGCCATTCCACTAGTATCAGTGCGTGACCTCTTCCACTACCACGTGTGTCTGGCAGATTGGATTGGCCTGTCTGAATCACTGTTTTCTGCTAGCAGTGATTGCGTAGCGCTTACATAGCCTGTTCAATGAATGCTAGCCCTCATGACCCACAGACGACCTTTAGCTTTGGCCATGCCTGTGGCATTGACTGACGTGGGATGGCTAACATGCCTTTGAGTCTGACGCACACAAACCACACACATGCAGGGAGTACTGAACATGTGCTTTCAGCCATGGTTGCTTGCATGAGCAATGCTAATGGAGTAGTAAGGAGGTCAGTTAACCCATGCTATCACATTCAATGATATTCTTTTCCCAGTTGTTCTCCTTTTTTTTTTTTACAGTAGATAGGGGAAGGCAAGTAGTGGAGAGGGCGTTAATGTCTGATTTAATGTCAGGTCTTAGAGGGAGTTCCTGTGTATTGATGATTATTAACACATTATGTTTTACTTCAGGAAAGGTTAGCCATTGGGATAAGTGTTAAGCCTCATGCCCACATGTGTGTCACCGGAAGTGAGTAAACAAGGGAAGAAAATAGTGAAAAAGCCACATCACAAAACCAGAGGAGCATAAGAAAACTCAGAATCACAAAATCTCTGTACACCTCTTGATTATACAAACCAGCACATTGCAGTCGAGACCAAGGGAATATGAGAAATAAAACTAAAGTAGACAACATAAGGATGTGTGCCATCATTGAAACCTTGTGTGCCTTACTCAAATAAACAACCAATTATGGGGTCCCATAAGTGGCCCTGACATGTGACTATGGGGAGGTAAGTTGATTCAGCTGACAGGGTAACTTAAGCCATCTGAAAAAAACTATTGTATGGACCAGTTTTTTAAGTATAATTCTAAATATAATAATGAATAATCCTCAATTCTGCTGATTTTGATGGTCTTCATTAAATAAAAATTACAACTAATTTGTCTTCAGTTCTGAAGATGGTTTGCCAAGTCTCTATCTTAATCTTAAACGGAATGCAACTTGAATTCTTTTGAGGACCACAGATTATTAATTTTTTCATAATGTATGGACTCTCCACTCTATGTTTCTCCATAAACATTACATACAGACCAATACCTCACACAATGTTCTGAATATCTGTATAATTTACAAACTTTGTAGCCAATCACATTAATACTCAAATATCACACATGTACGGACAATGCTATTCAAAATGGCAAAACAAGAGCAGTGCTTCCACGTCATCCACAGGGAAGCCATCAAAAATGAGGTCTTCAGGCACATGATTATGGAGCCCCTATCTGTTTTTCCTCTGTAATTGCGTGAACCTGATTATACCGGATATGCATGTGACGGATATTTTTTGGGTGAAAAAAATATGCTTACTTACTTCTCTCTTCCACAGCAAAATGAAAAAGGGAGAAAAACTAAATGTAGAGTCACATGGCAAAAATTCTGTATGGTTTCCCAAATACAGGTGCTGGGTCAACTTACCCACTGGCTCCTCTTAGCCTCCCCTCCCCTGCACATTGTGGTGCTGCAGATAGACTGTACGAGCCTTCCCCTTTGGGACCTATTAATGACACTTGGCATTTCATTCTTCCCATGCACATAGCTTGCAGTTCTGACGGCACACATATTGAATGCATCTGGGCCGCAAAGCTTTGCCAAAACCAAACGGCATGAACAATAATTAGCCCTCGCATTGATGTCATTGTTTGAAGGCAGGCAGTCAGTCAAAGCAACAAAAGATCGGTTGGGAGGGTGAGCCCATTTGGAGTCATTTGGTAAATATTGATACAATCGTTTATCAAGTCGATTGCTCTCCGGAATGTCATGCACTCACAAATGATTTCCGTGTGTTTATTTGCTTGAAAAATAAACCGCCCTTCCCCCCTCGAGGGCCCCATACTTTCCTCTTTGCAGCAAGTTCCAGACGCACCACAGACCTGCTTTACCTATTTTACATGAGCACCGAACCAGGGCTCTCGATATTACTCCTTTGAACTGTACCTTAATGCCACTTAATGCATGTAAATGCTTCATTAATCTGATGCTATAAATGATATCCCTGCAAATGCGCAGCGATGGGCTAACCTTTATGGAAGCGCACTACTAATGGCTTCTCCTCCCCTTGGATCAGTGGAGTCCCCTAAGCCAGAGCAGGTGCTCCAGAGCCGGAGAGAGTCGCTCCACAAAGAGCTCCGCTGTCTGGGCTTTGTAGACAGGATATCCACAGATGTGGAACCAGACCAGATGGCATGTGGTTCTGAGACAGAGGGGGGGCACTGGAGACGTGGGGATAAGGGGACAGAGAGGGACAGAGAGGGACAGAGAGCTGGAACTACAGAAGAGAGAGAGAAAGGGAGGAAAGACATGGAAATATACAGTGAGATGAAGAGAGAGTTTTTAGAGAGACGGGGACAGGGAGAAACACAGAAGGAGAGAGACATGGTGAAAAAGAGGTGGAGATGAAAGGGAGAGAGAGAAGGATATGTAGATATGTCTTTGTTACTACATGGTTGTACATGCTTTATGATATAAAATCTCACATAGTTTTCATGCCAATGAACCAAAATGAATGGGAATAATAGAAATAAAAAGGACTGAACTGAATTGATGTGAAAAGATAAGACCTAAGCGACACTGAAACAGAGATACAATGAGAGATAAAGATACAGAGATGAGGAAAGAGAGAGAGAGAGAAAGAAAGAAAGAGACACAGAAAACAGACTCTAGTCACCACAGAATTATGTGCGTTGTCGCCTAGCCATGTGGGAGTGACATTTAACCAGCATCTCTAGCTCTCCACTGGCTCTTACTGTGTTGCCTACAACATGCCTCGAGGCTGTGGAGGACAATGGACGCCTTCTCCTTTAACCAGCATCAAACGACCAGATAAAAAAAGGCAACACCATTGAGACGTCCTCTGAAGTGTAAAACAAAAAAAAAATGAAATATTTGCATGTCCCAGTGGTATTCTGCAGTGCTGGAGTCTGGGCTTTGTGTAGACTGCCCTTGTCTCATCCTCTCTGTTCTATCTCGGTTCTAGGACCCCCCCTTAATCATTTCTGTGGCATAATTTTTCATGGGAGGATGGATAAGAGATATGAGAAGCAAAGAGAAGAAAATCTGAGATACTTTCTTTGTAAATCATGTGAAGGCTTTTTTTTTTTTTTTTTTTTTTACATCTGAACCAAGAGCCTTTGCCACAGCACAACAGTGGCACAAAGGGAATATCAGATCAAAGCATTAGTGATGTAAATAACTTTTCTGCTGGCGAGGGAGAAAGAAGGAGAGGGGAAGGAGACAGCAACAGGAGAGTGTCACCCAATTACCAACTAAACTCACTGTAAAGAGGCCTGACAAACAGACCGCCTCAGTGCAAACACTGAAGTTATTTATCTCCAAAAACATAGAAAGCGGATGAAAGTCAGAGGAATGTCATTCTTCTGTCCATGTTATGGATGGGCACATACTGTTTTGGTGCAGAGTCTTGGACTGTTGACATTGTAGGTATACTGGATACAGGATAAAACAGTCATCATTCAATAATGCTGTTCTATTTTGTCAAAGTGAATTCAAGAGTAATTCATTAAAAAGGTGCTCTAAAATACCCTTTACATTCCACTGTCACAGATTTAAATACTATTAAAACAGTCATGTCCCGTCCTGCGAATAACATCTTCAATTTATTACAGCAGCAGAGCAGCTGAGCTGCCAGTGCTGACAGCCAAAGATCTAGATCTACTGATAACAGTCAGGGTCGAGTGGTTTCTCCAGCTTCACAGAAGAGCCTTTTAGTGTTGCTTCTTTCCTTTCTGTTTTTGAAAAACCTTATTTCTTGTTGAAAGTTCTGTTGAAAGGAAGATCCATTAAACATGCAGTTTCAGTCCAATTTGTCTTCAAAAGAAGGTAAAAGAGCTCATTATGGGAGCTCTGCACTTTCTTGACCAATAGATTGGCTAAGAAAGAGAAGTTAGTCATGCCTGCTTATCTCACAACCTTATAAGCACAGGATTAAAAGATCAAAGGCTGTCTTGGTTTAATATTATAGAAAATGTAAGCCGCTTCATGGGTGCTCTCCCATGCCTTTTATCCACTTTCCATACTTAGATCAAAAAATGGAAAAGTCATTCCACATTTGCTGTATATCCAATGTGAAATTTGTGACCACGTCAGTCCTGTTCAGTGGCTAGAGCAGCAATGTAAGCTAGACGTACGTACGTGCACAGTATGGCCGCCGCACAAAGTGAGAGAATGAGCATGGACGGGTTATGAAATCAAGGGCCCTTTGGCACGAAAGCCTCCTGGGCGCTCCAACTCTCTGACGTGTGCAGCACACACAGCAAGAAGCAACTCACAGTCTTACCACCCTGTGCCTAAGTGACATATTCAATACCTAATAGAGTATCTAATAGATTGCCTACAGGAATCACACATCAACAAATTATGCAATAAGCTATGTTAATGTTTTTGGATTGCCAACAAATAGCACAGAAGTGAACACAATAAACAAAAAGACACCTGAATAGCCCATCATAGAGGATTTACGAGACTAATACCACAGGCAGTAGCTGTGTCTGTTTGTCTTGATCATGGCCTGCAATGCCTTGAAACTGACCCAGCCTGACCTTCCACAACCAATCAAAAAAAGGAAAGCTTGCTTAATGTATTATAGTATTATTTAAATCAAATTAACTTTAGTATTTGCAAAATGAAAATTAAATATGCCTGTGTCCCAAAATTACGATTGGGGGTGGGGGGGGGGCGTTTAGGGTCTCTGATGGGTTACCCCTGTAACATAGGGGCTTACTTGGTGCAGATTTTCAGGGCCCATTTGACCTCGCGGTCCCTGACATTTATGACAGGTCAGGGGTATATTACATTATCAGAAGAATACGTTTTTAATACAGCTGCAAGTTGTGATCATCTGCGTCCAAGCATGTGTGAACTGGTCGCAGCAGCGAAAGGTTGAATTATGGAAAAGGAACATTCGAATTTTATATATTTTACGTAAGATGTCAAAGAAAAAGCATGCTGTAGGTTGCTGTAGTGATCTCTTGTGGCAGATTTATTTGAAATTTGGTAAACAGCTTTGATGTGCCGTTAGGAATGAGCCTAAAAAATGTCATTCAGTTTAAAACTTTACATCATGTATTGGCTGCTGAATTTGGATTTACTGTTGGCGGCCGTTTTGTTGAGCAAGCCAAATAGAACTTCAAGTATAAGCATACTACATTTCAAAATTTTAGCTACAGCTATTTTTGAGATATAAAAATGTGGGTACCACTTTACAATAAGACTCCATTATAAATGGTTTATAAATGGTTTATAAATTGGTTATAAATTAGGTTGTAAACCCTTTGTTAGTCATTAATGAGCCTTTATAAATGAGTTATAAACACAGTTTGTATACGTCGATGCGGGCTCACTATTTGGGAAGATCCCCATCTTGGCAACCCACTGTCTACCCCTAACTTGCTCTACTAGCCTAATTGCACACTCCCTACCTTTTTTGTATCTGTTACTAGAGATTAAACCCCAGGAGCCCCTAAGTTATAAATGTTAGTAACTGATTTTGCCAGTTATAAATGTTAGTGACTGATTAATAAAGGGTGATTTTGGATGGATGGATATTTGTAATCTTGGATGGATGGATACTTTATTAATCCAGAGGGAAATTTTAGGAGATCCAGTAGCATCCAGACACAACATCCACAAATCACATCCACATAGGGAGAACACGTTCAAAAGGAGTGGGAACGGAACGGAAACACAAGATATAGGCAAGATATAAAACTCAAGCTCCCTATCTGTCGTGGGCGCGCTGGTCTGTGACCTTTTGACCTATGTCGTCACGTCACTAGCTAACAAAGAGAGCACAATTAAATATATATATTTTTTGTTCTATATCAGCTCTGGAAAACCAGATAATACCATAGTGTGCATCTCATCATCTAGTTAAACATTTAAACATTTCATCTAATCAGTTACAAACATTTATAACTGGCAAAATGGAGCCTTATTGTAAAGTTTTTTTAGGGGGGGGGGGACCTTTTGGTTAATAAAATCAGTGGTCAGACTAAAAGTTATGCGAAAATGTATTCTTTTTTCTATTGATAATAAAGACTTTGGAACAGTACAACATGACATGTCTGTCATCCCATTTCCCATGAGGCTTTGCTCCGACCATTTTACATCAATTTATGAATAAAAAAGCAAATTAAATCGCTGGCCAATTTATATTTGTGGTCATGAAAGTTTTGTAACGTCTGAATACAAATAATTAGATCAAGATAGGAGGCTAAAGAAAAATCAGTAGGCTGGATTAATGAGAGTGAGTTCGAGACACACCATGAGTGACATGTAAAGCGACAACAGGTGTTATATATATTGGTTGGAGATCGCATGTTGATCACGTGGAACAATGACGTCATCAGGTTGCGTGGATCCGTGTACACTCACTTTCTACCCCCGATTCAAATCGTTGTGGATACCGTGTGCGGATAGAGAGTGTTCGTCTAAATGATCTGTATTATTCACAGCTCGGACGCAGACAAACTAGACTTCGTATAAACAGCACTTTACATTCCGTACCAGCCACGAGGGGCTACAATCATACCAAGTTTCATGTTAAGCATATGATATCAAAAATGGAAGAAAATATTTAGCTCATTATAAGCACACCCCTGTAAGAAGAAGGGTTTTGAAGGATTGTGTTTGCATCATGGTTACACTTCAAAATGGTCATTTTTGACCGGAACACAGTGTGAGGGTTAATGAAGCAGCCTAAAAAGGGGTCAATGAAAAACAGCTTTGGCTGGATAGATTGTGAACCACAAGAAAATCCAATAAGGACTCAATTATACACTTTGGGGTATGGTTGGTGGGATTGGGGGGGGGGGGCAGTCATGGACCAGAGGGACAGATAACAAGACAATGCCCTTCAAACTGCTAGATGGGTACTTTTTGTTAAGCGAAGCTTCCGGCTACTCTAACGAGGATGTACATTCTGGCATTCACTTCAGAGACACGGAGAAAAAGAAAGGGAGAGAGAGAAAGAAAAGGAGAGAGAGAGGGAAAGGGAGAAAGCGTTGGGCCGGCTTTACTTTGAGAGGACCTCACACTCATTATTGTTAGACAGGAATACGAACAACAACAATGATAAAAAAAAGTGTAACACAGATCCTGAACGATGTGACTCACACTCGAGGCCAGCTTTAAGTGACAATAGTGGAGTTTTTTTCCCCTGTTGCCTTTTTGACTATCCAGTACAGAACACTTTAATTTGGAGCAGCAAATCCTCCTGGTAGCCTCTGATTCCGGGGCGGATCCGGCCCTGATGTGGACCAGACCCGCGGCGCCTACTGCACAGGTCAGGGCCAGCTCTGCTTGTCCACTCTCTGGGAAGGTGTTGAAAAGCACGAGAAGACCGTCCAAACAATGTTCTGTGACAGGACTTTGATGTGCACATCTTTTAATCTGTTCCCTGAGCCATATGCCAAGGCCTCAACTTTTTTTCTTTTCTTTCTTTTTTTTGGCGGGGAAGAAAAAAGGAGCTGTTTGATAACTTCTGGGCCCTCACCGGCGGCAAACATCAACAAGTCTCCATCCTTCAAAAGGCAGCCCAGGCAGCCCAGGCAGACACAGGGCGCGGAGAAATAAAAAAAAGCAGCCAGGGGAGGGGTTTCTGGACACTGGTCAAACTTCAAGGTTTTTGCGTAACCGACTTTAAAGGCAAAAGGATATCCTGCCTGCCAACATGAAAGACAGTTGTTGTGAGGGGAAAAGTTTTTAATTGAGGCGTGCATGTAATGGCACGTGTCACTTTTCACAGGCGCGTCAAAGGACAAGTGCTGAAAAGTTAGACCTAGGTGAGATTTTTTTGAGCGGGGGGGGGGAGAGATTTGAGGCTGGCGTGGGGGGTGTCAAATGAAAAGGTCATGGGTTTGAAGCTGTCTTCATCTCTTTTTGCTCCAATGCTTTGAATTAACACAAACAGATGCCAAGGCTGGAGTTTGCTGAGGGAAAAGTGAGTGTAGTGGCGCGCTAGGTGCCACCTAGCATTAGCCTTTCCTCTCATCATATAGCTGTTTTTAGAGTGACTCATGATGAGACGTGCTGAGCAAAATGTAATACTGAGTCAGTCCCCCTTTTTTCCCAGCGAATCACAGGCCTCAGCTGCCCTTTTCCCTCTCATCTTTTTTAATAAGATGTGAAACTACACAAATGGAGACTTATTTTGCCAGTTGCTCAGAAAGTCTTACTTGGACTCCTCTCATGACATTTTGATGATGTTTGTATAAGTTATGTCATCTAAAGAAGCCTGCTGGATGTGAGTTGTAATGAAAGTCGACTGACTGACTGACTGTTGGCATTGAGCTCTCATTATACAAATGTATCTGCCTCCGCTCATTCAAATGCATTACCTTGTAGAGGTTCTGAGGATTTTTTTCTTCATCTTCCATCCTTTCTTTATTTTCCGCTTTCAAAATGTTCAAATACTCCAGTATATTTGTGTGTCTTTGTTTTTTCTGTCTCTGCTACTTCTTCTTCTTCTTAGCAACACAGACGCTCTTTCTCTCAAAACTCTCTCTCTTTCTCTCTGTCTGTTACATGGAGGCATTGCACATCATTAATGGTTGAAAGGCTTGTGATTTGCACTTCACAGAAGGGTTCGGTGCAGTGCAGCCCAGGCCTCGGCCCTTCCCACCCTCTCTCTGTTTCTCTCTCCCTCTCTCTGTTTCTCTCCCTCTCTCTGTTTCTCTCCCTCTCTTTGTTTCTCTTTCCCGCTCTCTGTTTCTCTCCCTCTCTCTGTTTCTCTTTCCCTCTATCTTTCTATCCCCTTTCTCTCTGTTTCTCTCCCTCTATCTGTTTCTCTCCCTCTCTCTGTTTCTCTCCCTCTATCTGTTTCTCTCCCTCTCTCTGTTTCTCTACCTCTCTCTGTTTCTCTTTCTATCCCCTTCTCTCTGTTTCTCTCCCTCTCTCTGTTTCTCTCTCCCTCTCTCTGTATCTCTCCCCCTCTCTCTGTTTCTCTCCCTCTCTCTGTTTCTCTCTCCATTTCTCTGTTTCTCTCCCTTTCTCTTTTTCTCTTTCCCTCTATCTTTCTATCCCCTTCTCTCTGTTTCTCTTCCTCTATCTGTTTCTGTCCCTGTCTCTGTTTCTCTCTCCCTCTTTCTTTTTTTCTCCCTCTCTCTGTTTCTCTCCCTCTCTCTGTTTCTCTTTCCCTCTATCTTTCTATCCCCTTTCTCTCTGTTTCTCTCCCTCTCTCTGTTTCTCTTCCTCTCTCTGTTTCTCTCCCTCTCTCTGTTTCTCTCTCCCTCTCTCTGTTTCTCTTTCCCTCTATCTTTCTATCCCCTTTCTCTCTGTTTCTCTCCCCTTCTCTCTGTTTCTCTTCCTCTATCTGTTTCTGTCCCTGTCTCTGTTTCTCTCTCCCTCTTTCTTTTTTTCTCCCTCTCTCTATTTCTCTGCCTCTCTCTGTTTCTTTCCCTCTCTCTGTTTCTCTCTCCCTCCCTCTGATTCTCTCTCCCTCTCTCTGTTTCTCTCCCTCTATCTTTTTATCTCTCACTCACTCTATCTCTCCTCAGTCCAGACCTTCACACCCCCTGCAATGTCTTCCCTCTCTTTGTCCATTAAGGCCCTGTACTTTTTGCTCTTTCTTGTCTTCTCTCTATATATCTCTCATCTTTCCTGGATCTCTCTTTCTCTCTTTCTCTCTTTCTCTCGCTCTGTCTCTCTGTCTCTCCTTCTGTCTCTTGCTCCCTCTCTCTACCCATCCCCTTGCCCCTCTCTTTCCCACTATCCTGGATTCTCTCTCTCTCTCCCCCTCTCTCTACCCAGCCCCTCTCTTTCCCACTATCCTGGACTCGCTCTCTCTCTCTTTCTCCTCCTATCAGCCTTTAGGTCTGTTCATCAGCGGGCGGTCAAGCAGCCCCGCTCCTGTGGCCTCTCCTGCGCCAGGCTGGGGCCCATGGAGATCAGAGAGAAACACACACACATGCTTTTAATAACCTGGCCTCCCAGTCTCTCACACATCTGTCTCCCACTCCCAACAAAGACCAGCCAATAAAAGCACAGATGAGAGAAAGAAAGAAAGAGAGAGAGACAGGCATGAGAGATGTAACTAGAGGTGAAAAGAGAAAGGAGATAAATATGAAGAGGGGTGGAAGGTGAGGCAGAGAGAGGGGAACAGACAGGGCTGGACTGGGACAAAAAAAATCTTCCCTGGCATTTTGGCTCAGATTGGCCCACCGCAGTTGATCACAGCATGCACCTTTGTGCTTCCCTTAAAAATGTTACAGTGTAGGTTACCCACTGTACCATATATCCAAACCACATAGCTTTGCAGTCATTAAAGTGGACTATACAAGATGTAAGATTTGTAATAGTTCCATGAGTTAATTTTATGAAGGCATTAGGTGAGAGATTATTAACACACCATGTCCAAAATTGTTGGATTACCTTGTAATGATGTGCAAAAAACATCTTTTTTATAAAAAGCTTTATTGTTTGAAGTGCAAAGTGACAGAGCGCAGGGCTACTGTCACGTAAAGCGGTGTCTTCCCCGCAGATCTGAGTCACTGTGTCTATAATGCGTTCGGATGGACATTAATATGAACATTGGAATATGTGATACTGTTGTGTGATGTGCATATATGTGATGTGGAGAATATAATGGGATGGGGTTTCTGTGCAATCACCGTATTTAAACCCGCTGGCCGTTACCATTGACACGCATTAAACAATGAACATATTTGCACTGTGCAAATATGTTCATTGTTAAATGCGTGTCAATGGTAACGGCCAGCGGGTTTAAATACGGTGAACAACATTATCAGTGATGGAGCTGCTCCTTCAGAAGGTCCTGCATCAAACACTGCATTTGGCAGTAGAGTGGCTTGTTTTCTCCACAGTTTCTCAGTACTTTGCTTGCCACAGTTTCTGTCCACCTCACTTGAACTTCGCTTATCCATTTCATCATACTATTTTCTTCAAGATGTTTAGTGGATGAGACAGAGACACAAAGTGGATGGCCAAGTAATATGTGATTGAGCCTTTAAAATTAATTTTTGAAAATGAATTGAATTAATGAATCTGATTCTGTCAGCCAAAACGGCAAACCGGCCCATCAGTGAAGTGCCCGGTATGCCAGATCACTCCCAGGGAACAGAGATGTATGAGTGTTTGTGGGGACAGACAAAATGGCGTAGTTGGCAGGGTACCACTCAAACACAGAGGAGGAAACAGACAACACACTTTGTTTTTTTATCAATAGATGCTGTGCAGCACCCATACAGTTTGTGCGCTGGAGCAACAGTGCAGCCGGAGCAACAACATCCCCTTCGCCGAATTCCTCCTTTCAGATTTCAGTTGTCTCATATATCAGCAGTCAGAAGTCTCACATATCGGCGCTCTGTCGAAGGATGTCAGTTTGGATAAGGGACGTAAAACCTGCTGAAAAATAAACCAGGGTGTGTACGTCTGAGTGAAACTGAAGGGAAAGATAATATTAGTTTTCTGCTCCTCACACCCCCCACAGGTCAGGCTTGGTTTATTTGTCCTTGTGTGAGAAAGAACGGGAAGACTCACAAAAGTTGGAGTGTGTGTGTGTGTGTGTGTGTGTGTGTGTGTGTGTGTGAGTGTGTGTGTGTGTGTGTGTGTGTGTGTGTGTGTGTGCGAGAGACAGAGAGAGACTGGCAGAGAGATTTAGAAAAAGACAGACAGAGAGAGGGACTAAGGGGGGGGGGGGGGGGGAGGCATGACAATACTTGGCGCTTGTCAATGCCAGAGGCCTGGCATCAGGGTTCTGTTCTGGGTGGG
>NC_137927.1:11508493-11513493 GCF_963457725.1 Sprattus sprattus | reverse complement strand
AGCATAGTGCTCTGTGTGTGTCTGTGTGCGTGCGTACGTACGTGTGTAACCGCTCTAAAATTCCGCAGTGGAAATTCCCCTCCTCCCATCCCATGGGGGTAGAGAGGGGGGAGAGATCTGCACCCCATGTGCTGTGGTGCAGCCACCTGCCCTCCTCTTCTCAAAGAGGCTATATTTCCACAAAGAAATGGTGGAGCACACAATTGCAGTGGTCTCTTGGGTACTGTACTTCTGATGTGGTTGTTTTCCCTACGTATCTAAATCCAGAAGACTAAATCCTGACCTTCAATTATCACTTTGAATGTAGACAGAGCAATTATGAAATTATCATGCGTGACATCGGCACATTCAGTGCATTGAACTGCTGGCTTTTGAAGGGTAAATAGTCTGTTCTCCAAAGCTCATTAAGATTTCTGTTGCCTCAAGAGACATCTTATGTAGAGAGAACCAGTCAGCATGCATGAAAAGAAAAATCCACTAGATAACCTGAGGAAATAATCGTGCAACAAAACCAAATTATTGGATGACTTTTCATGTTAACAAAATAATTTTCATGCAAAATTGAAATTAGAACTGACAACGTTTGTTGCATAACTGTCTGAATGTCATATTGAAGTTTGGAAGTGTGGAAAGAGACTAACCCAGTGATACATACTAGGCTTCATCTTTGAAGAGCATTCCAAATTTCAGTGATGTCTCATAGATGTGCTCTTTCTTAAAAAAAAAAAAGTATTACTTCATTCCCAACACAAATGTTGTTTCGTTCACGCAGTAAAAATATTTGATCAGTCATATTTCAAGTAGAGTAGCATATTCATCACGAAAGCAGTAAGATGGAAACCACAGTGCTGTAAATATGCAAACCGTAAAACTTTGCCATTTAAATCACGTCCTTGAAGGCCAATATTGGGCTTGTTAAGCATTTCGTTTCTCTTTTATAAGCCTCTTTAATTTGCCTGTCAGTCTACCCATTCCAAATTGGTCTTTAATTAAACTTGAGGGTAATTACACTACTCTGGAATGGTTCTTAAATCTTCATGAGGATGAAGGCAGGGCTACGTCTGTTGTTGCTAAAAGTGAAATACCAGCTGACACCCAGAGAGTTTACATCGCTTGTTTATTTCCTCACAGACGTGGCTTCAAAAACAGATCTTTCCGAGAGATTGGATTACAGAACAGACTCTGCTAAAGTAAAGGTTCTCGTAATCTTCATAAAAATCAAATTGAATTATCTGTTTGTGAGGTGTTGTTGGCAGGGTATATAGTCACTGTAATATAGAAACACTCGAAAAAAAATGGAAAAAGACTGGGATGAGCTTCACCGGGGCTTTAGTTATAAACCACAATGGGCCCTGTTTGTCTGGCAGATTATCAACTAAAATAGATTCATTTTGCTTTGAGTTTGAAGACAGTCATTCACACTTGAGAAAATACAGGATTTGATACTTGATCCCAGACAAGGATGACACCTTCAAATCTTCCATCCAACTGTGTTACAATTGAGAGTAAAATAACTGGGCTAGACATGAACTACAGGAAAAAAAGTTAAGTGGCAGGAGAGAAGCCAGAAACTTCAATAATTCATTCATACCCTGTTAGGTGAGTTCCTGACTTCATATCACCATTAATTAACCATAGGCTTCCCATCACACTGAGCAGGGAACTGGACAGAGGGCAAAGCCCTGGAACTGCAAACCATTATAAGGTTTGACAAGCTTGCGTAGTCTAGATATATGCCAGAACCCTCCAGGGAAATCTGTTCTACTTTACCCAACAGCAGTAAGACATGGCGGTCTGGTTGGGATGCTAACAAGTCCCCTGGCTCTGGTTGAGTGTGGTGTGGGGTCGACGCTTCACTTCACTGCTCCGCATCGCCAGGCAGCTTTCTGCCTCCTGCTGCCCTTCCTCATCCACGTTCCTTCTTCTACTGTCAGGATGCCAACATTTCTCTGGGCCTCTTCAGTAGAAATGTCCTACCAGTAAATAGATTGTATTATTATTATTATTATACATTTCAAATGTATTATCTATTTTTCGTATTTGTTTGCTTAATTTATGTTCGTTTTTTTCTATGTCACTCCTTTGGTTTTCTATGAATATAATCTGTAGGACATGGTAAGATTGTGGCTTTGAGTACAATCTTGTGCAACAACACCCAACTGCTTACTTAAATCATTTAGTGTAAGGCTATCTCCAAAAGTACATTTATGAAAGAAGAAGTACTTGGAAAAGAGCTTGGAGTCTGAACTGTGTTAATTGCAGGGGAAAAATGAGAGGTTATCAAATGTACTGAGTAGATTAAGTACAGACACTTTTATAGAGAATATGCATGGGTCAAAATGAGGCTAGAAATTCTTTGTATTTGCAAGATGACTACAACTGACCACGACATAGATTGTTAGTACTTATTAACCAGATAGCCATTTTTGGCAGACAGATCAAAAGGACTTGATGCAGCTGGAACCAACACTAACATAACAGTGATATATCAGACTGATTTTTATTACATACCTAACACTACTTTGACAGAATTGAATTGCAATGCCCTTTTGTTGGGGCTTTGGCTTTAAAGATTATTCCCAGCACAAAAGAACTAGATGGACAATTTATCTACAGAATCTTAAAAGAACTAGCGACCAGACAAGAATAAAGCCAGAAAAGAGGAATAACCTTACTGATGTTCTCTCTCTCTGTCTCTCTCTCTCCCTCTGTCTCTCTGTCTCTCTCTTTCGCTCTTTCTTTCTCCTTTTTTCACACACAGTACTGCCTGCGCCAGCAAACCCCTTTATCTGCCTTTCATTAGTGTCTCTCTCGCCCTCTTAGTGGGGCTCGTGTCTGGGAGACAGTCACTTTCTCAGAGCCTGTGATGTTCCTGCAGATTACAGAGTCGCTTTGAAGCTGATGCTCCCCTCGTCGTCGGGCCTTTGCAGATCCGCGCTCGCTGTTTGCCAGATTGATGCAGGAGCCGGGACGGGAGGAGGAACAGGATTGGGCGCGGGAGGATAAGATGGCCTCTTGCAGTCCTGCATGCTAACGCCTTTCATGTGCCGCATGATCGGAAGTCACATACACACACACAAAAAGATGAAAAATAATAACGCATCCACACCTAAGCAATCTCCAGAAGAGACGACTGACGGAGATCCATCCCATTACGGCGGGACAAACGTGGAGAGCCCACAGGGTACGATGGCAGTCTCTAATTATGTCCCCCTCCAGGCAACTGTATGAGATGGAGATAATTATCATAGCACACCCCTCCCGTTGAGTCCTCACACCACTCCCCTAAACTGCCAATGCCATGACAGACCACATCCGTTTGCGTCTTTCATTTCAGTGAATGCTGACTTGGGTTTGATTTCATGCAAGTTCATTGGAGAACGGAAGGCTGATACACTAGTGGGCAGAGAGCTTTTGCGCCAGCGCACAAAATTCCCACTGCTGCACGCCGCAATGAACTTTGAAGAGCCATGCCATCGCTGATCATAAAGGACAAAACTTGAGGTTCCAGCTCTCTGCAGATCAGATGTCAGGACTAGTTATTAAAATCAGACTTGGAGGTGGACAGATTATGTAGACTCCCTTAATAGAAGGGAGAAATGAGATTTAAATGGGAAGACTCATTGTATCATCAAAAGTTTCAGACATCGTCACATAATCAATAAAACAGGAGAAGAGGAAAAAGAGAACCAGATTGAGCCGTTTGCAGTGAAGACATCCTTACTGCCTGTGCTAGAGCTCAGTAAAGGTCTCATACTCTGGCCGTAGCTGATTTTCAGATTTCCTCTGAGTGACTGCAGTGCTTTCCAGGACCCTCCACAGCACAATACACCTAGAGAAAAACAGACACAGGGAGGACAAAATTGTGTAGATGAGTTTTGTATATCTACAGTATGTATCCCTGTTTGAATCTGCAGTGTATGCAAACACTGAGATACAGAAAGAGGAAGAGAGAGAGAGAGAGAGAGAGAGAGAGAGAGAGAGGTAACTGAGGTAAAGAGAGAGAGAGAGAGAGAGAGGTAACTGAGGTAAAGAGAGAGAGGGAGAGGGAGAGGGGCGCAGAGAGCAATGTTTAACCTGCTTGGCTGGCAGCAGATGCTCATTTTATCTGCGGATGTCGCACTTCAAAAGAATAAAGGAGTGGTGTCTGTTCACTGTCAGGTGACAGTGCATAAGCCAGCTCCCGCCCGTTTCATCTCTCCAGACATTCCCATGATGGCCTCCATCTGCGCCCAGACAGCCCCACCCAGGAAGGGAGGACCGAGGGCCGCACTGCCAGGAGTCTGCACTGCTGTGGTGGAGGCTTCTGCTGCTGCTGGTACCCTTACACCGTCAGTCTGGATCTTATGCACACAAACACGTAAATCCACTAAAAAACTCTACGTTAAAGACTTTGATGGTTAATCTGCTGCTGCTAATCTGCTGCTATATAAGGAGCGTACACAACATTTATTATAGGTTTCCTTGTTGATGTACAGTATTTCTCATACATTGTCTGCATGACTCCCCCAACACTCACTAAGCTTTGTGGTAAATATCTGCAAAGCCTGAGGTGTATAAGTTGAGCAATAGTATTGCTTATCAACCACATGTCTTTGACCAGATACATGGGAGTTCTAATACTTTCTTTCAAGAGAAAGAATGTTGGTTGGTTTGGGTTTAAACTGTTTTAGAATGGGGTTGTTTCAAAGGGCGACGTCATGTCAGTGAGGTCATTGTCATCGTGTGTATCCTGATCCTTCTACCCCCCTTCTCGCTCTGCAGATGATAAACTCTGAGAGCCAAACTCTGCATCTTGTCATACTTCTATCTGTGCAAAGATCATTTCCCTATGGCAGCATCACAGTTTGTGAACTTTTCAAACAGCTCAGAATGTGACTGAAGACCGTCACCAAGCGCGCTGGCATTGAACATGCGGTCTCCTGTGAATTCTCCCTACCCCAGGACCACTGTCTTCTGAGGCATGTTGAGAAGAAAGGCCTCAAGCGACAGATATCACC
>NC_137927.1:11430993-11505993 GCF_963457725.1 Sprattus sprattus | reverse complement strand
AGACCGTTACGGGTTTGAGCAGAACCAGATCCGAAGCGTTGCCATATGACAGGAAAGTAAATCATCCTAACTCTGCTTCAAACCCAACGGTGAAAAAGAAAAAGGCTTTTTGCTGTTTTTAAAACGTTTCAGAAATGGTGCTGTGTTTGACTATGGCTAAACAAGTTAACATGATTGCTTAGTCGAGGTAGCAAAGATATATGAGTGAGGATTATATTCTGTTACCATTTCAGGGTCCAAAAATTATGCAAGAGAATGTGGCGGTGCTGGAATCCAGATGGATGATTCCTGGCATGGATGAAACATGATACATTAAACAGAACTATCATTCCACTGGAAACATCTCAGTGCATGAGAGGAGGTATGGCAGGAATGGCAGAATCCGTCTCTTTTTGTTCCAAATTTTTTGGAATATGAGCACTGGATCCATGGCCCCCACATCCCTCGCCTCTTCATAAAACCTGGAATGTGCTTCAAAGAATGCTCACTATCTTTCGTGCATGAATAAAACATCTGTCATTCATCGAGCCCAACAATGTGTACCGATTTAACAGAGCATATCAGGTTTGAAGAGGACAGAGGCAAAACTCCATGCAGTGTCCTATTAAGCCAGGGCCTGCTGTTATCTGTCCACATAGACAGTTGGCTGTTCTGGTGCCTATAGAGAATAGAATGCCATTTGGTGACCTGAAATTACAAGCATTTATCATAGATTTCTCCAAAGGTAATATCTTGGGGAAGGAAAATAAATAAATGTTGAAATAAAATCCAGATTTAACTCTGCTAGACTTGGAATTCTCAGCAGAGAGTCATGTAAAGTTAGGACAGCCAACTTCTAGGACACCAAATAGGAGTGACCAGACTTTCTCCGATAATAAATTCTAAATATTTTATATAGCCTAGCCCTAGACAGACTAGGCCAATGTATGTGTCAAACATTTTAAAAAAACAATGTCATTATGCCCCCTTATGGTGGAACAGAGAAAGAAAAAAATTCCCAATCGATACATTTCAATAAAAAGGACGCATCTTTTTTTTTTTACGAAGAAAGTACATGGTTTACATTCAACTATACATACACAAGCTATTATTTGAGTCTGTGACAACAAATCATCTATACACCTTAAAACAGTAATATAGGAACGTAACGTAGGCCTGTAAGGGTAGGTCACAAAGTGTTTCGAACTCCAGCCACCAGGGACGCTGTAGGAAAAGCCATGGCGTTTCCTCGAGTACTGTAATTGCGATTGTCCTTCCTAGAACAAAACAAAGAGCAGACCAGTCCACCCGACTGTCCTGTCTTGACGATAACGGTATAAAGTATGGGCAGGAAGCACAAAAAACACAAATCAGAGAAACGCGCTTACGACGGTAAGGTCGTGCAGAAGACTTTCACATTGCTTGTGGTACGCTATTCGTGCTTATTTAAATGCATATGTGTAGTATTAGCCAGTCGGCTAACATGCGGTCGTCAGCAGGGCGACATCCATTGACCGAGATTTAAGTCGCATTTTCAAGTAAAGTTTAATAATATGAAACAATTGCTTTATGCCTACTGTGCGCTTGGCGCGGGCGTTGAGGACACGAGCGCGAGCCATCTGTCATGGTCAGCTGAAGTTAAAAGCTAGCTGGTTATCGGTATCTGTATTGTTGGTGGCTAGCAAACATTACATCTGCCCCGCAATTTTGGACAACTCTGTTTTTATATGATACGTGTTTTATAGGATGATTCACATCGTTCCACATAGCTGTATAGTATGAGCGTAAATTGCAAAATCCTCTGGGAATAGAAATGTTAACCTAGCTGTGTCGTTAACTAGGTAAGTTAGCATACTACCAAGCTATAACTATAGCTTGTTATTAGCTATCTTTTAAGGCATCAACGATGGAAAGTTCTGCTGTCGTCTGTTAGCTAGCTACATTCAATATAGTATATAATCTACCTGGGCTGCTTAAAACCATATTGCTAGTTTGGTCTGTTTTTGAGAAACACCGTAGCTACCCGTATAATTCTAGCTTCCTTCTGTTCTCAGAATACGCGGAGAGACCATTGAAACTCGTTTTGAAGGTGGCGGGTAATGAGGTGACTACAGGAAGTACTAGTCTGGAAAACCTCTACGAGGAGTCGGTGGATTACGATAAGCATAGGGACAAAAAGAAGAAAAAGAAAAAAAAGGAGGACCGAGACAGGAGTAACCCTGGTTCACCGATTGACGAGAAAAAAAGGAAGAAGGTATGGTTCGAAATCAGTAACTCCGAGTCCCAACGCATTGTATGTATGTATGGACGGATAAGTGCATGGACGTTTTATTTATCTTGTTGGTTGAATTGCTATGACTGATATGGTATTGTTTATCCCCCCAATTAGAGACCTAAAACTTCAGTACAACAAAGCATATCGCGGTAGTTTTTAAAACGTGCTAAGGAATTACTTGGATTTCTAGGACTTAACCTGCATGCCAATTGTATCACACTTATATGTTCCTTGTTTTACTCGGTTGTGGCTGTATAGATGACTAAAAAGAGGAAAGGCCAAGACCCTGTGGACACTGAATGGGAGGACCGAGAACTCAGTAGAGCTTCTATGCGATCAGACATGTCCCAGGACAAACCTCTGTCCTCCATGGCGAAGATGGAAGGTAGTTCAAGCCACTGGTTCTTAATGAGTTAATCATCACTTTAACATTTCCCATGTTGATCCTGTACAACATACATTTTAAGTATTCTTTCGTCCATTAATGTATGAATTATCTTTCAATTCCACAGACAAAGGGCAGACTCCTCTACAGGAAGCCCTTAGTCAACTCATCAGGCAGCTCCAAAGGTCTGAATCAGATTTGCAGTTCTAAGATATCTAAAGACGTATTTCTTTGGTGTATTTAATCGTGACATCTGAGTTTTGCTACAAGTTAAATATGTGATATGTTTAGGTTGGTTCTTTTGTGAATTGGCATTTATTTCTGTTTTTTCGATCATAGGAAAGACCCCACTGCATTTTTCTCTTTCCCTGTGACTGATCTCATCGCTCCGGGCTACTCGATGATCATAAGAAGGCCCATGGATTTTAGCACCATGAAGGATAAAGTCAAGAAGGAATATTACCAGTCTTTACTAGAGATGAAGGTACATCTATCTAACCCGGCCTTAGTGATGTTTATGCACATTATTTGCCGTTGCTTGATATTTTTACATTTCATGAGTAGCATTCTTTTTTTTTTCTTCAAATGTTGGAGTGTGTTTACTTGAATGTCACATATTTGTAATAAATAAATACATTTCCACTGATACAATTTCCAATGCATGGAGTAACAACCATGTATGACAGTGATGGAACTTCTTATGTAGCTGCCCTTCAGATTTACAGTATTGTGGAAGCCTACATGATTGTGGTCAGAACAGAACTTGATCGTGTTCAATTAAAACTGCAAATCTATGCTTTTGTGTGATTATAGGTCAATATGCTGTGGTTTAGATAATTAATGTTTCACTTGTATGCATACAGTAAGATTATCGTGTTATTATTATATTTCTGGTATAAATGATTTCATTCGATTTTATGAGTAATGTTCTGGATCTTGCAGACGGCAATACCTGGTGATTTACTTGGAATTTTTTGACGAAAACTTCTTTCGTCGTAATTTTGCCATTTGTTTGACTTCACAGACCGATTTCAAATTAATGTGTGAGAATGCCATGAGCTACAACAAACCTGACACCATCTACTACAAGGCAGCAAAGAAGTTGCTCCGCTCTGGCCTTAAGATTCTCAGTCCGGTAAGAACTCTGTTTATATAATATGGTGCTTCTAATGACATATTGGGTTCGCTCTCCTGAGAGTGTATGCAGTGGAAAACCTTAACCGTATGTCATTGGAACATAATTCTTGCAAATGTAAATATTCCATTCACATCCATTTACAACTAGACTGTAGTTGCATTTATAAACCAGCAGAGGGTGCTGTTACACTTTACTTGACAATCTGCTGTCTAGACTTTTGGAAGTTCTTTTTTGGTGGGTTTCTAACAATCAGGTGAATGGCCTTGCAGGAAAGGCTGGATAGCCTGAAGCAAAGCATCGAGTTCATGGCAGACCTGGAGAGCTCCAGCAGCCGGCCAGCAGACGCAGGGGAGGGGGAAGGAAGCTCAGGCCTAGAGCAGAGCAAAGATGCCTCCACTCCTATGGAAACCACCCGGTTTCCCTGCAGACCGAAAAAGGATATGGCAAGGTGCGTCTCTTACTCCCACTTACTTCATCCAGTCCAACCCTCACCCTCTACAACGCGTTACACCCACACTGCCTTGAGTCCCCTCCTGGGAGACTTGACCCATGTAATAAATAGCCTGATGTGAAAGTATGACAGGCAATCAGTCTGATTGAATAGCTCTCAGTGATTAGAAATGCAGAGCTGGGCAAACGGCCTTTGGCACTCTTTTCACTGTTGCATGAGGCAGCTCTCAGTTGGGACGGGAGAGAGAGTGGAATGGCTATGAGCGTGTTTGGTCCTGTGCACCATCTGCACTGCACACTTCTTACACCAGCACTCAACAGTGTCTTTGGAAGCTGAGAGGTTTGCTAAGAAAGCGTCTGTTTAAAAGCCTCTGTGATCTTGGCCAACATTGTGTTATCAAGTGGATGTTGGAATTTTGAAAGAAGTTTTGGTGTAAGAGGTGTTTTAAGAGTGTGTGTGCGCAAGTGCCTTTGATTGACAAGTGTCATTTGACCATAATCATCTTCTCTTATCTCTTGTCAAACCACCTGCAGGCAAGACAAAGATTCAAAGGAGGAGGTGCAGAAGACTGTCACTCAAACAGAGAAAGACCTGGAGGAGATCCGAAAGATCATAGAGGAGTCTGGGAATAAACTCTCTAACAGAGAACTCCTCACTGAGGTAGGCAGTGTAAGCAAAAATTACACCAAATCATTTCTGTAACTGCATGACGTCAATATGAGAGGCACCTGAAATACCCTCTGGGCGGTTGGTGGCCCGAATGGACTTCATGTGGATCACACAGCTGAGAGTAGTGTTCATATTGTGTACCCCTGAGGCATCAGTGATGGATTATGTCTGTGGGGAAAACAAATGACAACAATATTATAAAAAAAGGCCTGTGAATAGTCCGACAGGCAATTGGAGCTAAGGCCAGAATATGTTGCTGGCAACATAACAGTGGCTTTGTATGCATAGTCTTGGAATGTTACCAAAGGTATTGGAGCAATAACCTTCTAAATAACGGTCTAAACTATACCACTGCACCAGAACCTTGATGATCAACAAATTAACACATTTCAAGAGCCTTTTTTCACATTACCTGCTGCCGGCTCACTTAATTATTTCCAACCGAATTTACCATGCACACTGACCTACAAATTAGTTTCACGGCGTGAGTGTAATTTGATGGCGTCATTTCAGCTATTGCAATCAGTGTGTTTGAGATTGCTCTCTTCCTGTGCATGCTGTGACATCTCATCTCTATGTAAAAATAATGTAATTCCTCTGTTTCACCTGGGTATGCTTGCTCGGCTGAATCACACTTAAAATGCCCTCCAGTGGCTCGGTCCTTCAGTTTATGCCTTAACGCAGTTTGACGTGGACATTAGCTACTAGCTTGATCGTAAAATGTTTGGTGGTTGGCTCTCAACGCCATCGTGTATCGTTGCCACAACAGAATTGGCCCCCCTTAAAACTGTGTCTTTGCCCCTTCCATATCCTCTAGCTGGAGTTCGAGAGGCGAAGGCAGGATGGATCCACGTCCCTAGCCATCCTTAACCCAGTTGACTTGAGTGCTGGTGGTAAGTAGCGACTTGCTCTTTGTTGTTTCTTCTTGTTGTCATGGAGAGGTCTGTTATTGGGAAGATGATGCTCATGATTCTGTTTGTTCTACAGATCCAGGGTACTGCGCTGTCAAGCTTGGCATGATGTCAGGAAGACTGCAAAGCGGCGTCAACACACTCCAGGGTTTCAAGGAGGATAAGAGAAATATAATCTCTCCAGGTAAAGCAGTGTGCTCGAGTCGGTCATCAGGGTTTTGGGCAGGGAAACGGGATCTCTGCAGGTAAAGCAGTCTGCTAAAGTCAGTCGTCATCAGGGTTTTGGTCAGAGAAACTGAATATCGCCAGGGAAAGCAGTCTGCTACAGTTAGTAGTCATCAGTGTTTTGGTCAGAGAAACCGGATCTCCGCAGATAAAGCAGTTTGCTAGAGTCAGTCGTCACTGGTGTTTGGTCACTGGTTTGGTGAAGAAAGCCATAAGCACGGGCTGCAATTATCAGATGTGTTTTGTTTGAGCCTTGATTGTTGACGCACTGTCTGGTAAATATGTGCACTGGAGTATGGTGTTCCCTCCACAAATGAACTGCACATTCTGAAACCTGCTTGAAGCAGTAGATAAAAGCTGATCTAAGACGCTCTCTCAGGGCCAGTTCCTTTCCTTCGAAACATGTAGGAACTCTTTGGATGTGCTCCGGCTGTTTCGGAAGAGACTCCAATGATCAAGCATTGAAGAATTTGCTTTCGCAAAGGGCCACCCCTACCTCTAAGCCAAATGTAGTTTGATGTAATCCAGAGCGCTACTCTGCCCACCTTATTTAAAGTTCTGCTTGAGGAGTTACTTGTTTTTTTTTCACTTTAAGTAAACAAAGGAACAGGGATTCTGTGAAATGAAAAATGTGATCTGTAACTTACATGGAAAGGAAACTGTGTTTGCTGATTTCACCTAAAGTTGTCGTTGGAGATACTTAGATTTTGAGAGAGTGCACAGGTTCTGTACATAATCACCAAAGAGTGGCACCCAAGGCTTGTTCGAAATTCAGAAAATACAGTTTTTGGGGCGATGCCATGAAACGGCACGGTAATGATTAACATCAATACTAAAAGTCTTGTAGTCATTTGAAAAATGTGGACTTTTGTGTGGTGGTAGTAAGTTGAACACAGCACTTTGTGATGCTTCTGCCTTGAGGTCAGGATGCAGCTGTTGCACTTCTCCAGTGCTCACCCTCGCCTAACTTTCATTCCCTACAGTGGCTTACTTGAATTATGGACCCTTTAGCTCCTACGCTCCAGCTTACGACTCCAGCTTCGCCAACATCTCCAAGGAGGACTCCGACCTCATCTACTCCATCTATGGCGAGGAATCCAGCTCGCAGGGCTCTGACAGGTATGTGTGTCTAAGGGCCACAGCCGCCGGCTAACCGCCGTAGTCCACGGATTACAGCGCAATACTCGCCGGCTTTGGAAGGTTATTAGTCAGGGCTTGGACTTCAAAGACAAACCTGTTGTTTTTGGTCATCCAGATGTTTGGTGATGACGTACTGGAAAAGTGGTCATTTTAATTTGCTGACGTCTTACTTGTATCGAGATGGCATGATGGTGTGTGTTTGTGTGTAACTGATTCAGGCGGTAGGCCCATGTACTTTCTCCTGGCATTCGTAAGAGCACTAACTTCCTCTGCGAATGTAAACATGCTGACTCATTCGTGCACACTAGCTTCATCACTTGCTAGCATAAACACAAAAAGAGTTCCCCCGATTGGCCACTCACTAATACTAACAAACACAAGACACTTTCCCACTGTCTGCCACCACGGTCATGAACTTGTTGCACACCCCCCCCATTCCATCTTTCTCCCAACCTTCTTCATCTCCATCTATCTCTCTCACTCTCCATTTCTCTCTCTCTCTCTCCCGTCCCTCAGCATGGCCAACTTCCTGTCCAGGTCTGAGGAGCACATGAGCCGTATGGGGGACAACATGCTGGATGCGCTGACTAATGGCCAGCACTCGAAGACTCTTAAGGAGACTGAGGCGGTAAGAGCCCAAATCCGGTTACTCATGCGTTGCGCGTCGCCTGCTTCCCAGCACCATAAGCGAAGCTGTGAAGCCGTTAAGAGCTGGATGACTCGTGTAAGAGAGGAGCGGTGGCGTTGCATCATCTGTGAGCCTATTTGTTGGCGTATGTTTTGTATGATGTATGTTTTGTTCCAACTGCCTTTTTTCAGAACAATCCAGGTCGAGAGGCACCAGTTGAGAGCCCTGGAGCGGAAGGTGATGAGGTACTGATGATCAAAAACTCAATCCGACTTTAGTTCAGTTCAGTTCTGGAATGGGCTACACTGTGGTGGATTCTGGGTATATGCTGCCACCTCTGCTTTGCCCAGGATCCATAGGTGCCCAACGTTATTTTCACGGAACTGTGTCTCTGCCCTCAGAAGTTCACAGGCTTACTATAGAACAGCCCTGCGCCATCTGGCTGGCTGTGATGTGTCTCTATGCTGTTGCCTGCTATGCAGCTGTGCAAACAATAATACCATAGCCTGATTGTTCAGACTGTCCACGGGCCCATGTGGACAGGGAAATTGATTCCCCCCCCCCCCCCCCCCCCCCTCCTTTCTTTAATACTTCTCATGACGCTAGCATCTCTGTTCCCCAATACCCCTGTATAGACGTGTGTGTGTGTGTGTGTGTGTGTGAGTGTGTGTGTCTGCAGCTGCATGTTTGTGATGACTGGCCATCTGAATGGGCTTTCATTGGAGTGCCACCGGCTCCCTGAGCACACTGCAGCCCCTGTGCTGGCTGTTTGCTGTGTTTGGCAGCCCTCCAGTTTTCACTCCCATTCCCCAAATGGGTGGAGTCTCCCCTTTCATGGCATATATTTTTTTTTTAAACCTCTGAAAATGAATTAAAGTTATAGAAGTTGAAATCTACAGTATCTTAATGAGATGCCCAATCTGTGAATTAACATTCTAATTTAAATAGAATAATAGGTAAATTAACAAACTAAAAGGTTGGAAATTCCCAAGGGTATCATCAATGTGCATATGCATAATGTCTACCTGTTACACCCCTTCTATTCAGGTTCAGGTGGTGCAGTCTGAACCCCCTCCAGCCAGTGGCACGGACTCCCTAAACACACTCAAAGCCCTGGGCCTGGCTCACCTCGTCCCCAAACTCGACTCTAAAGGTATTTTGTCTGCCCACGTTCGCCATTTGATTAACTTGGAATACATTTCTGTCCATTAGTCCCATTTCTGTTCAAAGCTAATGAAGCACTTTAATGGAAGAGCATGAGCATCTCCTCCTCCCACTGTGTCATGGCAGCGGCTCAGCTAACACTTTCACTGCCTTTCCATCTGTTTGATTCCACGCAAGCTGTGAGACCAAATGGTTTTCAATGGCCTCAACGTGAAACTGATATAGGAGATGGCATAACCGCTTTATTGTACACATGAGTGTTCGTAGTGGAGTATTATCTTGGTAAACGTTGTGTTCTCTGTGGGGTTTCTTCATCTCAGAGGCCCGGGAGTTCCAGGAGAAACTGGATGAAACCACCCAGCTCCTCAACGATCTGCAGGAGGCCCAGAAGGAACGCCTCAGCACTCCCCAGCCCCCCAATATCATCTGCCTCCTCGCCCCCACCGCCAAGGAAGTACAGCTTGGTATGGGCCTTCACACACACACACACACACACACACAATGCATACATTTATATTAAGTACAGGTGTGTACTTGCTGCCAAAGGATGACCCTCATTCACTAGCCAGAATGGCGTTAGTTCCTCTCAGAGGGGATTGTGTGAAAAAGAAATGGTGATGCCACATACATTCAGATGATGGTTGTATATACAGCCGCGTAAAAAATTATCAGTTTCTCTGGTTTTACTTTTTAGTGGAATGTGTTAAAGTAAATACATTTTTTTTTATTCTTTTGTTCTTTAAACTACTGACAACATTTATACCAAATTTTAAATAAAAATATTGTCATTTAGACTAAGAGCATTTATTTGCAGAAAAATGACAATTGGTCAAAATAGCAAAAAAGATGCAGTGTTCTCAGATCTCGAATAATGCAAAAAAAACAAGTTCATATTCATTATTAAACAACGCATGAAGGGTTTAGAAATCAATATTTGGTGAAAAAAAATAAATTGCTATTTTGACCAATTGTCAACAAAAATGTTCAATCTACTTTAACACATCCCAATAAATAGTAAAACCAGAGTAACTGATCATTTTGAAGTGGCCTCTTAATGTTTTCCGCGGCTGTATGTGACATGAATTGTTGTGATTATGAGACAACTTTGAAGAGCGTGTGCAACAGTTTGCCAGTTTTCATAGTAAACAGTCATGTGAAGGATAGATATGCGCACTTGTTGTTCCAACTAGCCACCTAGGCTGTGCCCTATGCAGTTCTGTGACCCGGATCGGACCACCCTGCGGAAATGTAAATAAAAGTCCTTTCCCAGTGTGACATTGGCAACTATATCACCATAATGAGATGCAAGCTAGCGAGCCTTTTTATCTGTACCAACTGTGGTGTTGGTTGTATGGTTTTTGCTTGCTTTGTCAGTAGATTGCTATTTTTTGACCAAAACTACTTACTGCTGTTTTAAGTGTATAGTCCTTCTTTGATTAGGCTTATTTGATTGGGTGTCTCTATATTTCTTGATTCATTTGAGAACGTGCTGCATTTTAGCATGATCAGCTAAGCATGTTAAATGCTTTAATGCATAGTAGTATTCAGCTCTGGCCTTGTGAGATAGAGGGCACCAGATGTCCTCATTGTCATGGTGCTGATGTTGGGTTTCATCTTTTGAAATGTCAGCCTTAGAGAAAGGTGGTCTATGTAATTCTTGTAGCCCCTGTATATGGTTACCTGACCTCGTCAATTATTCATTTGAGATACTTCAGTGGGTTTGCAGGACATTGTCAGCATTTGAATATGAATCATTAACCCAACTGAAATTTGAACTGGAGAACAAATTGAATGCGGAAAAGAGTGAAGAGCTTTTAGTGATGCCAATTTTTCCACTAACAGCTCTTAGCCCCTTATTATTCAGCTGGGGTATGTAAAACCCATTATTTCTCCATTTTAGAACCTGTTGGATCATTTAAGATAAATACTTTCGCTGTAGTTTGATTCATTCACCATCGTGTGCCACACGTTCTCAGAGCCAGAATGTTTCTGGCTGGATGCTAATCATTTTTCAAAGCCAATTTATGCAATTGCCATTTTTTTTCCCATCCAGTTTCTCCAATGTTGTAGAATTATCAAATCGTGTTTGCAGATATTGTTTAACATCCTAAACGATCAAAGATTTTGGTGTCGGTGGGATTGCTGCTCATGACCACGGAAGTTCCTAGAACGCAAAGCTTTGTGTGTTCTTAAGCTTGGTATAGATCCATGTAAAACATATCACATTTGTCCTTAGCTTCTGTTGCCAGTGCTTAGCCTTTGTGGGGATTTCATTTTTCTCGCTTGAACTTCATTGACGTCCAGTGGTTTGGCATATAAGGTGCAAGTTCATACTGCTAACCAACATATTGTAGTGGTATCAGATCGTTGGTGTTTCCCTTGGGTCAGCGGCACAGGTCTGGACCTCCTTAGTGTGCGACCGCTGGACTGACTGACAGGCTATCACCAGTGTTCTGGCTCAGGCCAACACAGCTGTTGAAATTGTTAGCCTAACTTTTATTAGGAGTTTATATATTGCAGGAATCAAGTATTTGTGATCAGATAACTGTACATCTGTTAATACTTTTTGTGTTGCAAATATTCATTTGTTCATGCACCAAGGGAGGAATATGTCTCACTTAATAGCATGTCTCACTTAATAGCATGTTTTTCCCATTATGCTATAAAGCAAAGTTATCGTGGCATAGTGGTAAGCTCTCCCACTTTTTCACACATAATCATGCAAGGTGGGTGTCTGCAGGAAAGCCTGTCCAGCTCCCATCACTAATAGCAGCGGCAGTTGTGGTTGCTGAAATTCCAGAAACGTCCGACGAAAACAGTGTTACAATACTTAATTGTTCCAGTGACCGAAAACGGTGACACTTAGTCGTTCCAGTTAAGGACGTGTATATATATCAAGCAGTCAGACCAGTTCTTCTTTCCCCTCACCAAATCTGTCTTTTTTTATTTCCTCCCTTTTCTCAGCAGTCATTCAAGCCCCTTCCCCTTTTAAAAACCATCAGTTCTTCTTTCCTCATCCCATCTCCGTTGTTCCTTTTCCACAGCTGAGAAGGTGAATGGAAACCTGGCCCTCCTGACAAGCCAGGTGACCCCAGGCGATGTGATCAGTGTGTACGGTATCAGGAAGGCCATGGGCGTGTCTGTGCCCAACAAGCCTGACGAGCCCCTCATCGACCTCACCACAGGTAATAATTAAGGGCCCGGTATTATTCCACAGGTCCTAGCATTTCTACACATTAAGTCAGAGTAACACTTGGAAAGGTCCTGCTAGCTTCAACAAATGATATGTTTCCAGATTTTAAATATATATATCGCTCACATATAGCTTAGTGGCTCTGACATATTCACTTCTTTCACTGTCATTCTTTTGGAATTTGTCATTCTTTGGAAGGATAAGATGTTGAAACTATAAATCAAACAAGGCTATTCTGTCTTGCATAGGAAGAAGCGATCGGCACAATGTGGTTATGTGTTACTGGTTTCTAAGTGATCAAATATATACGAGTTATAAAACGACCACACTCTTTACTCTGCAGTACACTGTGGTTTTATAAAGTTGGAAGGTTGAGTTCCAGTAGTTCAAAGAACTTTGTGTCTCACTTAGACTGGGACAATGTTGTGTAGGATAGACATCAGTTTTGATACTACAGAGCCTGTCAGTAATACCAGCCTGTCAGTAATACCAGCCTGTTGATGCTCTTGTTACAGTGCGAGAAATGTCAGAACCAATGGAGAGCTCATCAGCAGGACCGGAAGAAGTCCCCATCATTACCGTCTAGCAGCCTCCTCCGAGCTTTAGGCCAACCCCATTGCCAAGATTCCTCTTTGTACAGTCGGTGCTGTTTTTTTGTGTGACGTTTGTATCAATAAACCTCTTTTGTAGTAATCACTGGCTTTGTTTCTCTGCCAGCTCTCGCTTTTCTGTGGCTCACCTGGGTAGAATTTTTGACGCATCTTAAAAGGTTTTATAAGTTTTCACAAAACACACCTCTTCCGAAGTAACACCTGACATGGTATATATTTATTACACACATACTTTACAAAATGTTGGAGATGCACACAATGTTCCTCAAAGCTATTGCTTATAAAAAGCACTGAAGGCAGCACAGGATTTACACAGTAAGAAAGGTTTGCACAACCAAGGTACACAAAACCATTTTTTCCCCCCAGAGGCACATAGAAATGTTCTTTTTTGTTCCCTGGCTCATCTAATGCCCATAGCAATAAATGCTTCCAGGAAAGCCAAAAATACACAGCAATATTATCTCTTATTGACCAGCAATTCCCTCTGAGCGTATGCCGAGACCAGCACGGAGCCCACGTTCTCAGACAAGGCAGCGAAGGATACAGGGGATGTCAAAACAACAAAGTTAAAAGCAGAAGATGTTGAGTGCAACACAAGACACATGAGCAGCTCCAAGAAAGGGGACTCTAAATTGGAGTTTGACAAAAGGTGCAGAACATACTGAAGTAATTTTCACATGCTGACAAGTATAATGGGTGGGCTTCCCACTTCTTTAACCTTTTGAGATGATCTTGCTCCATCTATGACTGAGGCTAAAAGGCCATCATTTCCTTGTCCCAAATTCCCCCATCAACAGTGTTTTGAAATCTTGGATTCAGTCGAGATGTCACACTGCAGTTGTACATTACACAGTAAAAGACTGAGCCTGTGTTAATTGTCAATAGTTGGCGGTCCTTCAGCATTTACACATTTGGCATATATGTATGAATGTCATGTGCTGTGTATGAAGATCAAATCCTGTCACAAGTGTCAGATAGAAAAAAATTAACTTCTAAAGATACACAGTCATGGTCTTTCTGGTATCAAGACCGACTTCAGTATTTTGACAAACAGCTGTTCAACAGTGCTCAGGCCAGTTGGTTCCCAGTCATTCTTGAGGGGAGAAAAATACAGAGGCTTCTTAATCTCAGTGGTATCCTGCAATTCCAGCTGCTGACTACTATCTGTAAATCCAAGATGGTGTTGTGTTGGTGTACCCACAAAGATCATTAAACAGAGGCCATGAGGTGTAGTGTGCTCTCAGGCCAAAAAATCAGGTGGGGGGGAACACAGCAGCCAGCTATGCAATATATGTTCTCCATCTTTGTTCCCCGGGGGGGGGGGGGGGGGGGGGGGGGGGGGGGGGGGGGGGGTTCAATATGTTCCCCATCTTTGTTCCCCACTCCATTGTTAGCAGTGAGGACCATTTTTTTCAAGCACTGGGATTGCTGCGGCAATAGTTCAGCTCTGGTCTGGAATAACAGGCTTTTCACGTCAAATGGATACATTGTAATGGAACTTCGGAGCTAACCGATTCTGCAGCAGCTTCACTGGCTGTTGATGGTGGGTTGAGAGACCCCGGCCTCAGCTCAGGCCCATACCCTGCTTGCTCATGTCCGTGCACACAAAGAAGGTCCTCAGCTCGCCTTTCCCCTTGACGTTGATGAGGCCCCGACACTCGCAGGAGTAGCCAAGCTTCTGCAAGACGTCTGATGTCTCCTCGGTCACCTAGGTGCAGAGCACAGAGAGAGCACTGTGTGGTTAAATGTCACTGAAACTGGACCGTAGCATGACGCCAATGCACCGTGAAATGCAATCACTTCACAGTGTGTAAGCTGGGGTGTGTGTTGTGACATGCTTGGCAGGCTGCCAATGTAAGATACGTAGCGATAGGGATGGGGGGGGGGTGAGAGTTGGTGGGGAATACCTGGATTTTGCCCAACTCCCCAGTGCTCTCCATTCTGCTGGATACATTTACAGTGTTTCCCCAGATGTCATACTGAGGCTTCCTGGCCCCTATGACCCCAGCTATTACGGGTCCATGGTTAATACCTACGGGAAAATAAAAAGAAACAAGAAAGGTGATTAGTCTATTGCTTCATAGAAAGAAAAAAATATTTTGTTCGTATTTTTAGACAGGGCACATATTGGCAAGGTTTGGTCCATGAAATTGAGAGCAGTGAATGTTCTGTTGTGGTATTCCAGGTCTTTGGAAGGAAAGGAGGCCCAGCTGTTTGGTATCCTCGCTTCACCTGACCCGCAGGGCTTTAATGCATATCCCAGATGTAATTAGCGTATCCGCTCAGGGAGAGAGAGGTGGCTCGGGAGTAGGCTGTCGTCATCGCGAAAGCATTCGCCAGACAAGAGCTGATGTCTGGAATGTCTTATTTGTAATAAAACATATCTACAGGAGTATGGGGTATTTCATTTGTTATTCTAATCCCCTTCCCACCCCCACCTAAATAAATGAAAGACAGTGGAAAAGACAGCTGGGTAAAAGGGCTATGCTTTTGAAGGCTGTTTATTATTAATTCCTTCCCAAATCTTTTGTTTATGCCCCTCAAAAAATATCAATGTGTGCTTATCATCCACAAAAGTATTTCAAATGTTTTCCTTTGAACAGCAGGCTCCACAGTGAATGAGCCAACTAAATATGGTCACTGTGCGCAAAAGCGACTATGTGAACACGAGGCCTAAAGAACTGAATCTGTTTCACGCATACACAGGTGAACTGTGTAGCAGATTCACCACCTGTTGCAGTGTCAATCAGAAGTGGGACGTTAATGAGGAATTTCCATGTCTAACTGAGCCTACAAATGTGTAATGGAAACTGACAGCATATTGGTTCAACAAGTGATTATGTCAACAGATAGTAATTTTAAAATACAAACAAGAGACCTCAGTCAGGAAGATGGTATTTAATCAGGATACATTCTTATTCTTATACAGTCTAATTCAGCTGTGCACAGCAGGGGAGAGGCAAGATTCACAAAAAAATGCTACGAATGTCTCTAGCCTTTCACGTCTCTGACTAGACAGAGGACAAGTATTCTGTCAGTCGACAAGAGAGGGGTGTTAATCACAGGGCTCAGATTAGGCGGGCTACCCGAGTCCAGCTGTAACCAGTGGTTTCCGTGTGATATAGAACAGATACCAACTGACTCAAGCATCAGAACAACACTATGACCTTAGAGACAAAGTTCCAAAACATCCCATCCTCCTTATCGCTCAGAACACAGAGGCGTACAAATTGAAATGGTACATTCAAGCACATGTAGTAGAACACATAGATATCTGCTTAACCCTAGTTCTAGTTCTCTGAAACATAAAGGCATATCCATTAAGTCATAAGAGATCCGTTCTGATTGGAATTCCTACATTTACATTACATTACATTTACATTCCCTAAAGGGGTCCATGGACACAGATGCAGAAGAGATTTGGTTTGGGCATTCATCTGTACTCACCGACGCGTAGCCGGAAACTGTTGAAGGAGTGCCTGTTGATGCCATCAAGCTTTCCCATCAGAGCAATGGCAAACTCCACCATGTTCCCAATCTGCGCCTGTTGCCTCTCCTGAAACAACACAGACCATTTCAAAATGAATTTGTGGCCAATGACACAGGACTGCTTGTAACTAAGGCTTATCTAGTGATGCTTTTAATCAGTGCTTATGGATCATTAATGTTTAATTCAGGTAAATGCAGTTCAGTTCATATGCACAATATGAGTTTTTCAGGTGTGGTTGTGGTGAAGACTACGTTATCAGTATATTGATGTAACTTCTCCTGAACGCCTCCAAGCCCTCACTGTTCCATGCCATTGCGAGGGCTACCTGATTAGTTTCCTGGCCAGGACTTGCACTAAGCCCCGCTGCGGCCATGTACGTGCTGCCAATCGTTTTGATCTTCTCTACGCCGCTGAACTTCGGCTTTGACAACACCTGTGGACATGTCAGTGAGACAAGAGACGTGTGAGATGGAGGGCATCAGAGGACAACGAGTAGAACGTGAGAAAATCTGAGACCGGCAAACGTCGGCTGTGTTTCATTTTTCAGGTGGGCGAATGACACGGACAGCCCTTGGCTCTGACCTCATCAAAGTCAGCGATGATCTCATTCAGAAGCCTCAGACACTCCAGGCCCTCCTTGTTGATGTCGCACTCTGTGTAGAACTCTTTGAAGTCTGGGACTGAGGCGAACATCACACACACACAGTCATAAGACTGGTAGTAAAGGTCCTAGGAAGGCAGAGTGAGTCACAACATGCGTTTTTACAGACCAGCATACCCTTAATGCAAACAGCTTTGTATAGATCCTAATCCAGTCTGCCACACTAAAGAGAGCAGGCCATGGTTTAAACTTAACTTCACTTGAATACTACTGTGGTATACCTCAATAAATGCTGTCCACACATACTCTGACAGTGCCTAGACATTAGCTGCACTACGAGCACCAAGACTTGGCTGGGGAATGTATGGCCTAGTTTTAAAGTCCTCTTGGTCTGTACTACTCATTTTTATATGATGCTATAAAATACAAGCTGCGACTTGCGACTGAAGTCTCTTAATTTACTAAGCGTGAATTAAAAAAGTCTTGAAATCTTAAACAGCCTACCCCCAAGAATGGTAAAAATATCAACGTCACACACACACACACACACACACACACACACACACACACACACACACACACACACACACGAATGAGGTCATGAGGACAGTTTAGCTGACAATGTAAGCATATAAATTAAGCTTCCTGGATTTTACATTCAGCCCTATTCCTTAAACCACAGCATTAAGTTAGCACTCAATAATGACGCCAACTAGGGTGTGTTCAGAAGTGCCTGAGCACTCCACAACGGGAAAGTCACAGTCATCTAAAATGTGTTCTTCCACTTCATTTTGGCAAAGTGCACCCATTTTCAATCCACTGTAAATGTTAGAGCAGCCAACTGTGTGGGTGTCAGACTAAGAGAAGAGAAGCATAATTATGAGCGAAGCGAATAAGTGCAGCCTAAGGTCAGCGCGCCTGATTGTACGTAGCGCCAAGGCTAATGAAAATGCATGCTTTTACTCCATTTTAATTGTCAAAGAAAGGGAATCATGAAATGCCTAGAATTAAATGGGCTTTTAAGAAAGAGTGCCTCTCTGTGAAATCCTGACCTTTTTCTCTGGATGTCACGGTGCATTCCTCTGAATAACTCCATTTAAATGCCACAGAATGTCAATCAGGAACCGTCAGGTTCAAGGGCACTAGCAACCTCACTGGTGGTTAAACTGTTCCCATCGAGCAGGGGTCTCAAAATCAGGCCTGCGGGCCAATTCTGGCCCCCAAAGCGATTTCATCCGGCCCGCAGGCTCCTCAGAATTTTGCATAAAAAGTTCCAATGATTAAAAAAAAAAAAAAAAAAAGTTCCATTCATTTAAATTTTATCACTGCCATCCTATCAATGGGACAAAGTGATCCTAAAGAGCATTTTTAACAAACACCTTTATCCAAAGAGCACCTTGCATTGCCCCGGAATTGAAAGGTCAGCTGCTTGTTAGTCATCAACACTAACCATTGTACCACTGATCACACATGGTAGATTTGCCAACTCAAAAGTGGCATCTACAGTATTGTGATAGGCAAGCCAACAGATAAAAAAAATCTGGCCCCCCAGACTGGACGCTCATCGCCCTCCGGGTAATTTGAGTTTGAGACCCCTGCCATAGAGCAACCTCACTGGAAGTTGAACTGTTCCCATAGAGCAACCTCACTGGTAGTTAAACTGTCCCCATAGAGCAACCTCGCTGGTAGTTGAACTGTCCCCATAGAGCAACCTCGCTGGTAGTTGAACTGTCCCCATAGGGCCTCACCTCATTCTTCTTGTTCTCCCCAACAAAGCGTGCAGCCACATGGGCCGGCAGCACGTTCTCCAAGAGCAGCCGGTTCAGGTTCTCCCGTGTCATGATCTCGTCCTGTTCCGTGCGGTTCTTGTTCTTGAGAAGGAAGTCCTGACGGCCGCAGTGCTCGTTCTAGCAGGTATAGTCACGGGAGGAAAAAGATAATGCATAAGTTGGATATTCGAAAACATCTTTTGTCTACAAAGTTTTCGATCACATAACATTTTTGGTTGACTTTTTTATTTTACACTTGTCAAAATAGAGTTTTTTCTAAAAGGGACTTGGCTATGTGTGTTGTTTACCAGCTTTGTTATGTGAGCTGCTTATGAAGCATGTTGTGTATTTCCCTGTAAAGAAATTAGATGAGAGTTGTGTGTGTGTCTGTGCGTGTGTGCGTATACGTATGTGTGTGTGTGTGTGTGTGTGTGTGTGTATGTACTTACATGTCGAGAGATGAGGAGCATGGTGACCAGGAAGAGGGTGATGTATATGCAGCTCATTATTTGAGGGTGTTTGATGAGTCCTGCCTTCCCCAAGACAAACGAGTCGTCATTACTGAAACTGAGAACACACACACACACACACACACACACACACACACACACACGCGCATTAGACATGAACACGCATACACACAAGCATAAGAAAACATGCAGGGTAAATAAACACACTCTCACGCACACACATACACATGACAGATATACACACACTCATGTAACCTAAGCACCTACAGAATCACAGTGCGTCTGGTCCTTTACCTGCTCCCATTAGGGTAGAGGATCTGGCCATAGAGAGTAAAGAGACACTCTTGTGAGTAGAAGATGATGATGTAGTAAGCCGCAGAGGCCACAGACAGGAACAACACCTTCAGCTCAAAGCTCATCCTCAGGAACACTCCACAGGCTATAAGTGCAAGAATACAACTATACACCGAGTACTGGGGAAGGGAGACAGAGAGGGGAGGGGTGGGGCGGGGGGTTGGATTGTATCAGTTAAATATAATGTCAGGGAGATAAATTCTGAGTCACCAGGATAAAATAGAAAAACAGACAAGCGACAAACATTACTCACAGGTAGGTAGTATAGCTCACTGTCTGTGTGAGAAGTGCTGTCATTACCCCGGTCCAAACCATAGCGGCACTGTGCAGGCCTAGGCGTTGTGAGAAAGCACTAGGAGAGAGAAGAGTGTTTGATTGGGTCAGTTGGGTATAAGGAAAGGTAAACTAGCCATAGGACTGAACAGAAGTGGAAAAGAACCTAAACACAGAGCTACGTTCTTTTGTCCGCTACAAATCGTCCATCTGATTTAATTCGGAAGCTCTACTTCCTGGTTAAAGGGTTGTGGTCATTAATGAATCAAGATGGCTGACAATGTATTTAGGAGGAATATCAGTTTCTTGGACATTATATTGTCATCTTAAGTAAAAGTGCATGCACGGTCTAGACGTGATTAAACATGAGGAACCATGATGACCTTCTCAGTTTAGGGCTCTACATGTAAATTTAGGAAATGCTTCATTACTAGATTAAAAAGGGCCATGATGATGATCATCGCCGTGACGATGGTTGCCAGTGGAAGGCGCACGCAGGGTCTCTTCACCACGGCCTCAGAGACGGCAGGGAGCCACTGGCAGGAAGCAAGCTTCTCAGGGAACAGGCGCTACAAGGAGACCAAGGACAAGCTGTCAGTCGGTCTGATTTCAGAGAGGCCACATTCCCATACCTGCACTCTCAGCTGGGGCTGTACTGCATGTCCTGTGTCAGAGGCAAGGTCTACACCAGGAGACATTCACTGTATTTCAGCAATACAATCACTCACTCACACACACACACACACACACACACACACACACACACACACACACACACACACACAGACAGACAGACACAGACACAGATACAGATACATCTGTTTATTCTGCCTCTCTCTCCCTTTATCTGCAGGCAAGGGTGGACAACTAAACCAGCATGAACCCATCCTAGCCCCTGTTCGGGAGGAAATGTGTGTCTTCATGCTCACCTGTAAATGCCCTGAGAAGCAGATGACCAGGGTCAACAGAAGGACACACGACAGCACCCCAAACCCAATGGACAGGCTGTCAGGACTGTGCCGTACAGACAGAGAAAAAGACGTTACAACACAGGTCAATGTAATTCTAAAAGAAAACACAGGAGTGTATTATTGAATCAATTTCATGCTGGATGCAGGATCACGAGTCAACTCAATAAGACTGCTGGTCTCCATCTTTGATCCAATAGGTGAACATAAGTTCAATTTGTTCCTGGGATGAGATCAGCTGCTACAGCGCAGAGTAGTGTAAGCTTATGGATGGGTTAGACACAGACCACATTGCAGGGGCTTAGAGGGCAATGGCTACTTACTCCTTGGTGACAAACACCTGGACCACAAAGATGCAGAAGAATATGAATGTGGCACATCCTATGTAGTACTTAAAGCTGGGCAGGTCGATGGCTCTGTACTGCAGAGGGAAATAGGAAAGAGATTCACAATCTGACATGGGGTGGGGGGGTCATACAGATACAGCATGTGAAATGTGGTCAACACTGCTATGGTATTATATCAGACCAAAATTACACATCATAATGAAATGTTTACATCGTAAACTTAATATAACCATAAATCTGTGTTAAAAACTGTAATGATCCAAGTGAAAATTTAATTTTCTTCCTCTAAGAAACTGAAACAAAGATTAAAGATGTTCCGCAAGGTATTATCACACTACTCTTTCACTTATACACAGCAATACCTCCCACTGCATATTAAGACACACAACAATATGTCTAACTTGGGAGATCCATATCTTCTTCAATGTCATTTTCTAATCGTGATTGAAATAAGGCTAATAGAAAAATAGTTGTTAAGAGCAGTTCTTTACTCAGACTGTAGCACAGAGCCATTGACTTCAGAGCGTCCACCAACAAACCTGCTTCTCCAGATCTTTCTTAGTGAACCACATGGTCAGGCTGCGGATCTCCTCGGATTTAACCCACTGCCTGAGGCGAACACACAAACAAAAAACTATTTAAGGGCTCGGATATATAGGTTTATTTAAACAGCATAAACATCTCTATCAAGATGCTATTGTGTGTACATGTTTCATCGTGAGTGGGTTTCTCATGTGTGTGAGTGGAATATAAGCATCTTTGTATGTGTGTGTGTGTTTGCATGTTTGATTGTGAGTGTATGTATTGTATGTGTTTGTGTTCCAGGGACGCTGTGTGTGTGTGTGTGTGTGTTAGCATGTGCACAAGCACAGGGAGCCTACTTGCTAGAGCTCAGCTCATCGATGGTAGTGATCATCTCATTGTGAAGCTCCTCATCAAACTTGCTCTTCTGAGATTTGTTTCTGCAGACAATAAAACAATTTTTATGAGAAACACCCAAACACACACACACACACACACACACACACACACACACACACACACACACACACACACACACACACACACACACAGGGTAGGGTAGTGATGACAACCAGCTAGCATCATGCAGGTTATTCAGCCCCTGTTAGCTCTGCAGGAGAAGGAAGTGGGAGGGGCCTGTTGAAGCATTAGTGAGTGGAGGGGGAGGCAACACTGTGCAGTGAATGTGAAGGTGTGTTTAGTGTTTACAAGTGAACATTCTGCTCCTGTGACTGAGGGTTGAAGAGAGAGAGAGAGAGAGATACATGGACATACAGATAGAGAGACAGACGTGTGTGTGTGTGTGTGTGTGTGTGTGTGTGTGTGTAATGCAGGAAGACAGGAATCCCTGTGCACTGTGTCCAGAGTCAGCACCACCAGGAAGGAAATGCCTTGCTTCCTCTCTCACTCACACTCTCACACACACACACACACACACACACACACACACACACTTCCTTCTGGTGTTGATAGCACACCACTCAACAACTAGTGAGAGCCACACGACAAACACACGTTTGGAAAAGGGGGGATGCAGTGTGACTGTGCGTGTGTGTGACGGGGAAGGGGAGAGGTTATCACTGGCCATGCTTGCTGGGTGAATACTAAGGGCTCCCTGTGACATCCTGCCATAGAGGCAGACAGTGTAGCAAGTGAGGGATATCCCCAGGAGGGAGAGGGAGGGTTGGGGTGGGTTAGTGGTGAAACTGCAGCTCCTTCACCCCCATGTGGGGGGAGAGCAGCAGAGCCAAAATGGCACTCACTTATATGTGCTCATCGGAGGGGCAGGCAAGGAGAAGGGCTCCTCTAGAGACTCATCAAAGCTGTCAGAGATCAACAGTGAGAGACACACACAAGTTGAACACGGTTGACCTGGAGTGAGAGGCTCGGCACAGAACGGCACAGGCTCAGGCTGTGTGCAAGGATGCGACTCATCTATGGTTATGCACAGGGGCGGACTGGGACAAAAAATCGGCCCGGGCATTTTGAACCAGACCGGCCCACTAAATTCGATAACACACCTTTTTAATCTCGAATGTCTACACCAACCAGGCTTATAGCTAGCAGGGCGTCTGCCCTATAGTCTACTAAAAAATAAGAAGAAACGGGACGCCCTACTTTTAGGCAGGACGCCCTAAAGACGCCCTATTTTTCTCCCGTTTTACCTGTTAACTTCGCTGAATGTGATCAAAATTCACCGTTTCAGTCGCTTCAGTGCTTAGCGAAGTCTAGAATCATGCATATGACCTGCCAATTAGAAAATACAAATAGCATTGCTGTATTTCCGCTACAACAACGTTACATCATGATTCCAACGAAACATTGATTCACGGGCTCGCAGAAGCTCCAGAAGACAGCTGTCTCACCGCACGTCACTGAACCTACTACTGTATGAGTTCAACAAGAGTTTGTGTGTTAAGGTGGTGGTCTTAATTAATCTAAATGCAATACACATCATACACTTTAAAGCTTTGTTCAGAATACGGAGGTATAAGATCGGTCGATATTTTCCATGAAAATAGCGACTGAAGAACCCCCTGTTCTCGTCTCCGAGAGGACAGGCTGTATTGCTCCCTTTTCTAGAAGGGAGTCTATTTCCTCCTGTAGGAAACGCGCTTGATGAGGTGGCATTAACGTTTGAACTACGCCCCTGAACTTCGGGGGGGGACGGGAAAACTGGAGCGTATAACGGGCTATCATAACTCGGTATCTGGACAAATTGGCATATTTTCGGAATACCAGGGTTTGGGAATACTGGGCTTTCGGAACAATTGACATGGCACCGCGCACCACTCAAACACACAACATAGAGTGTAGGCTAACGGCTGGCTGTTTCAGAGTACAGTAGGCTGAGGGCTAGCAACAGCTACAGACTTGTCTTGTATTTACAATGCAAACGAACTTGGCCATAGAACATAGTTTCTAAGTCAAACTTATTTTAGAGACGTTTTAATTCATGATCAGTAAGCTTACCGTAGGTCGTTGTATCGTATCTCCCTGGCTGTAGCCACCAGCACTGTCATCCACGGGAGCTGATGGCAAAGTTTTAGCTAAAGGTAGAAGGTGTTAGCTGATATGATTGGACGAGACCCTAGTCACTCAAAAAGACGGCCAATGGGCCGCAGACTAGCGTGCGCGTGTCAAGCAAGTCAAGGCCATGGGCCACGCTGTTTACCGTCCTAATGCATTATGTAGGCAGGTCCAAATCGAAAGGGGTTTGTGTTGGGTCAGCCCAGGGGATGTGATTGGGCCAGCCCAGTGTCAGTAGGGCCGCTGATGAACTACTTTCGTGGGCCAGCCGGTCAGACCATTATATGGGGAAAAAAATTAAAAATTAAAATTCGGGACCAACGGCCCATATTGCACCCCGGCCCAGCGGGCAAACGCCCGGTATGCCCGATGGCCAGTCCGTCCCTGGTTACGCAAAGAAACAGAGCGCCGTGACAGGCCCCTTTACAGATTAGATCTGCATGTGTGTATGAGTGAGGATAATTTCTCAATGTGTGTGTGTGTGTGTGTGTGTGTGTGTTGTTTTTTTGGGTAGTCTCTCTTACCTTTCTGAGATTTTAGGGCATTGCGGTGTTCTCAATGGAATGTCCTAAACATGATTTGAGACACAACCCAAGAAAAATAAGTTAAGTGCATGCCCATGACTTTCCTGAAAAGCAAACAGATACATAATCCTTTCAATAACACTGAACATGTATATTTTCAGAGGAATCCCGCTGTACAAAAACATTTTCTCCTCAGCAATTTGTAACATGTATCTACTTTGTGAAGTATTGACCAGGGAGCTGTGGTGCACACAGTGTTTGGCAAAGCACAACCCATTCAAGTCAATTTCAGTTCACCTCCAATCAACCTCATCAGATTTGGCTTCAAACGTTTGAATAACATTTGGCTCTGTGTTCAATTGAATTGGATTTTATACATTTATAAAATACCATTAACAACACACATGGGCTTTACAGAGCCAAAGACCTGAACCCCCAAAACAAGCACAAGGCAACAGTGGCAAGAAAGAAACCTTGATCAGAATCCAGCTCAGAAGGGGGGGCCCATCTGCTTAAGGCAGGACCGGTAAAGGGGTGGGAGTGAGAAAAGAAGAGGCAGGCATTGTCCTTTCAAGCAAATTCCTCAAGCATACATCATATTGGCACACATTGGCCAGATGTACATCAGGCATACATACAGGTTTGCAGGGCGTAGAAAGGGAGATGGGGGTAATGCCTGCATGCAAACATAATTTGTTGAGATGTTGACAAACCTTGCAGCGTGCCTTGCTGTTGACCATGGTGTCAGTGGGAAACCCTTCACGGCTCTGCAGGTGGGCAAAGGGCTTGACGGCCCCCCAGGACTCAAGGTAGCGCGTCATTCGCACGGACGCCCGCATCTTCAGCCCATCGTTCACACGTGGCTTTATGGCGGTGCTCTTGTTCTGCGTCTGGTCCTTGGACTGTGGGAGGGAAACACAAAAAAAAAATGCATTTCCCTAAACATGCAGACCAACCCAAGCAAGTAAGTCTTAAAATGCTGAAATCCCAAAGCATGACTCTTTTGCACTGTTGGTTTTTCTATTTATTTTAGTTTCAGTAGCTCTTTGTCTTACTTCAACAGTCACACACTCAAACACAGTGTCTAGGGCCAACACTGAAGCGGAGAGGCCAGGAGTGGTGTAAAGGACTAACCCGGGGGTCGATCACTAGGTAGGTGCGCACATTCAGCTCCTTCAGGGTGGGGTCTCGCTCGTGGCCGTTGCCCTCCTCCACTTCGTAGGCTTTGTTCAGGTGTTTCAGGGTGGACTCTGTAATATGCACTCGCCTAAGGACAAACAGAACATGAATTGGTGTATTGATTTGACAGTTCAGAAGGACACTGCCTTAGTTTATCATCAGGTATCAGAATGGTTTATTTCAAGGGAAGGGGTATTACATTCATATTTCTATTTCCTTATTTAGCAGATACTTGTGACATCTATGTGAGGTCTTCACTGGGCCAGTGGAGCTGGAGGATGTTGAGATGAGGATGTTCCACATAATGATATCTTCACAGAATGTTCTTATCACTACTGGCATATATATCTGACCACTCATCTTAAAATGAACGCATCCTAAGGCACGGATATCGCAACAGGAACGTCTCTTGTTTATTCTTTAACTGCCATTTCATTTCGACAGAATTCAACCCATATTCTCAACCATGTACTGTAGGTCTACTTGTGTCATGGCAGGAGTGAAGCTGTCAGTGTGAATATCGTGACAAGTACCCGGGCAAACCCCCCGACTCCATGTGATTGGCCAGGGTGACGTCATGTGACCACACGTCGAACTGCCACTTGCGCAGGCCGATGACGCCGCACAGGACATTCCCAGAGTGCACACCCACACGCATGTTGATATCGACACCGGTGGCCTCGCGCACCTGTCTGGAGAGGGAGAAAGAGAGAGAGAGAGAGAGAGAGAGAGAAAGCAAGAAAGAAAGAAAGAAAGAAAGAAAGAAAGAAAGAGAGAGAGAGTGAACTCAGTATCACAACAGAGGCCCACCCTGAGCCCCAGCACATATGCTTGGGAGATGATACCAGGCCCTGGCCAAAACGCTGGCTCAAACGCGGTTTCTCTTCCGCTTGACACTGGGGATCTGAATCCACTCTTGGTTTTGGCCAGGCATCAAAGGCAGAAGAGATAAGAAGCAAACAATTTCAAAAGCCATGCAGTTGACCCCTGACAGTGAAAGCTCTCCAAATGATCTCATGATGCCATTACAGCACAGAAAATCCCATGCACACCTTTGCCAATCCTCTAAACACCACCAGCTGACCAAGAGTATGAATCCCTTTAACAATTACGCATCATCAAGTAACTATCTCCATGTAGCATTTTAGAGGCACACCAGATTGTTTTGGTACATTTAACAGTTAAGTCACCACATGCTCTTTCAGTAGCAAGTGGCCTTTAAACCTATCAAAAGTGCATTGAGTGGATAGAAAGTGGCTGCCCTGATACGGCACCATGAAGGGCCGGTGACCGTGGAAGAATGCGTGTGGCTGTCAGTGTGTGAGTGTGTGTGTGTGAGAGAGAGTGTGAATGTGTGTGTGTGTGTGTGTGTGTGTGTGTGTGTGTGTGTGTGCGCGTGTGTTTGTGTGTATACCTACTTTATAGCCTCGCACATGTCCAGGCCCATCTTCACACAGTTCTTGGCATGTTTGGACAGAGACACAGGCAGACCAGACACACAATAATAACAGTCTCCAAGAATCTTTATCCTCATGCAGTCATTTTCCTGGGTTGAAAACACACACAGACAGACAGACAGACAGACAGACAGACAGACAGACACACACACACACACACACACACACAACCACACACACACCTGATATTAGGGGTGTTAAAGAAATTAAATAAATACAATAGACCAATAAGTGTGAGAATCGGTGGCTTCTGACTCCAAACTTACTTTGGCGATCTGGTCAAACTTCCCAAAGAGCTCGTTGAGCATGATCACCAGTTCTTTGGGAGAACAGTCACTGGCCAGTCGCGTGAAGCCCACAATATCCGCATAGAGAATACTGCATGAAGATAAATCAATCAGTGTTAACATCAACCACCCAGAACACTCAAAGGCTCTAACACTTTACTTTTCATACTCTGGCGGCCCACGTCCCCACAGCCACCGCCAGTGACTGTGAGTCGTTTTCATATGCTTATATAGACTCATCATTCACAGGAGTTTATGTTACTTTTTAGCAGTGGGTGGAGTGGGGGCTAAACTTGCACCTTAAAAAAATAACACCTGCAAAGACCAACACATAAACTACTACACAGCAGCTACTCAATGTCGCTTTGGCCACTTCTATTCCTCACTGCAGAGACACACAGGGGCATGAAATGATTGGACATGGTGGCCCTCTGATGATTATGCCACGTAGTGTTCCATCTCATTCTGGTTTTGGAAAGAGGGATCATGTGAGGGGAGCAGAGGGCTGCTGCTGACCTGGAGTGACCACTCATTCTCGTCCAGACCACTTGGGGGACACTCAGCTGACCCCTGGTCTATGTCTCACCTGACCAGATACATAATGTACACCATGTGTGCACCCAAACACACACACACACACACACACACACACACACACACACACACACACACACACACACACACACACACACACACACACACACACACACAGGCACACAACCACACACACAGGCACACAAAACACACACACACACGGCTAATCAGAGACGTGTCCCCTGGCTTGGCAGCCCTTCCGTCTTTCCACACAGCTGCCAGCGCTTCAGTTCATTAGAGGAATGCTAATGTCAACAACAACGATATGCTAATGGCCCGCGCCCTGGACATCCGTGGCCAAGTGTTCCTCCAACGGAACTGTGAAGAAAGACACACACCATGGGATGGGTGTCCACATAGACCAGCCGTCACTGGCCCAGAGGTCGTCAATCTGCTCAAGCAGGTTGCTGAGGGGGAATAAACCCTCTCACACGCCTTACAAAAAGATACACTGGCCTCCAGGAAAGGCGTTTTTTAAGAGAGAAAGAGAGATAGAGAGAGAGAGAGAAAGAGAGAACTGACACTGAGTGGTTTTGTGATGTCACATCCTTTTTCCATTCATTGTCTGTACAAGCTGTCAAAGCAAGAAAAAGGAGAAGGCATGTTTTTTTGGGGGCGAAAAACACAGTGTGACCTAACAGTAAAACTATGCCTTGATAAGAAAGAGACAAAGCATACTTTTTTTTTAAACTTTCATTTGTTCAATCCTTAAACAAACAAAGACCTTTGGATACCCTCTCTGTTTGCAAGAGAAAAAAAATGAGTTCCAAAAAGAGTTCCTCTTTTATGGCCCGTAAAGAACCAAAGATACGCTTTCATCACTTTTGTAATGAACACTGTTCACAGTAACTCAATGAGCCCTCGGAGACGACATTACAGGTTCACTGGTTCCCGTGGTCGGCTGTGAACAACAACGACTCATTGTTGTATCGCTGCGCACAGGTGAACGACTTCTGGGGAGGTGGCGGGCTATTCTGAGCGGGTGTTTTATTTCTCGAACGCTAATGTGGCGAGCGAGCCGAGTCTAAATTTGAAGCAGTTCCATGAGAACTGGACATTGTGAAGATCTGGTCAACTCCATGTATAAATAGAAAGTCCCAAAGGGCAGGGGAGGGGGAAATTGAATTTATCAAATTACTGTCCGTTAACTATGGTCTTGAAAGGCATTGAGAGTTCTCTGAATGAGAGGGGGTTAAAAAAGAACATGTGCTACAGTGAGATGGTAATAAGGAAGTTAAACTTAACACCAAAAGGCTTCAGCCGTCCATTTTAAGGAACTGGACCACTGTGAGTCACAACATTACAGACAAATCCAAGAACAGAAAAAGGAAATTTCCGACATCATAAGATAATATCTTAATTTGTCAACAATAAAATCACACTCACTGTCTGATCATGTACAGTATTAGGTGCCAATGCATATGTTCTACTTGTATTGTCCAAATCCGTCATATTTGCGAAATGAACGTGATGAGAAAGTAAGTGTCTTGCAGTACCTGACATTCTCATGTCTCTTCACGTAGAGGCTGTGGAAGTTGTTGTCTTTGACCAGACGCTGCTGCTCTTCCTTGTCCTTGCACTCCCGTAGCCTCTCCATGATGGCCAGCTTCATCTTCATGGAGATGTAGACCGGCAGCACTGACTGCAGCAGGTTCTCCTGAAAAGACGACAAAACATTCCTGTTTTACAGACACTGTAGAAATAAATATTTGGACACTCTTTTTCCCTGTCTCGGTTGAAAACACACAGATGCACGGACAAAAAGATACACACCTGCAGTGTTTGAGTTTGTATGTGCTGGCTGTCTTTTGTTATGAAGTTTGTGAGCCATCACAGATGGCTTTCTAGTCTACATGCATAAAAGCATCACCAAGTCTCTTCCTCATTCAGACCTCTAAATAAAGATGATTTTATGTGCTTGTTTTTAACAGGATAAAGGGTTAGGAAGAGAGGGACAGAGAGGAAGAGAGAAAGACAGAAAACAGAGAAGAAGAAGGAGGAGTTTGCATGAGAGTAATGGATTAGAAGGTGAGCTGCAAGAACGTGTCAGGACACGATGCTGACTGCTCCAGGAGTCCAGTTGAAGTCTCATCATCCTAATTCCTCTGCATTCCGATGGAATTCATGGCCTTCTGTCTTTTTTTCTCAATTTCTATAGGACTCCAGCCTCGAATAACCTCCATACCTGATTTTCACTCTTTCAGTCTTACTCTCCCTTTCTGACTCTCTCTCTTCGGCCTCTCCCTCTCTTACTTTATCCATCTTTCTCTTTGACGTCTTTATTTCTCTTTTTTCTGTCTCTGTCTCTTACCTCCTCCTTCTTTCTTTCACTTCTCTCTTCTTTCATCTTTCTCAAAATCCCCCCTTATTTCTCTCTCTCTTTCATGTCTTCTGCTGACCGTGAAGCAGGAAGGGCTACTCACACTGTATGCTCCAGAATACCGACCACACTAATTGATTCCACAGATGTTATCAGAAGTAAACAAGAGGACACTCTCTGCTCTGAGTATGAAGGCTTTAGGTGGAGAGGGCCCTTGTGTGTGAGTGGTGAGGCTGTTCTTTCACACACATCATAAGACTTTCCCTAACCTCTTTATTGGGTTATGCTCTCAGTCTGACCCTGTACAGTAGGACAGCTGCTGGGGGCTCAAGCTCACAAACAGCACTGTGTCCTGCACTTCCAGGATACACTATCCATGCACCACAAAGTCATCATCATGCAAAACTAAGTTTGGAGCATTAGTTTTAAACATGCACTGATCTCAAAGCAGCAATAAAGAGCTTTTCGTCTAAAAAGCATAGCTGGCTTTGATAAAATCCAGCTAGCTTCCCAACTGATGCATTTTGATGATACCTACAAGATCACTTACATTAGGTATATCAAGTAAAGTATCTTTATTTCTATGTTCATAGAAGAGTAAGACTCAATCAGTAGATTAGATGAACTTTTTAAACAAAACTTCCACATAATGTTTGATGTGCACGTGGCAGTTCTCTTAGGTGTCACAGTGCTCAATCCCTTTCAGCAAGACCATATACAGTAAAAAATGTGCAGCCCACACTAAGATATATTTCCAATTAAAATAATGGCAGGGGAAAAACGAGTGAACTCGTTGGTGCAGCAGCAGCTTCTCTCAGCAGCATGGCACACACAGGGCAGCCAAAACATCCATCATTTACCCCAGCACATACTGGAAGCCAGCACGCATAACATATTATCAATCACGCTGTTAAAGACCACACACAGAAAAATATTAACATATTATTTTAAAAGTGAATGAATTATGAATTATGATGACAATATATTGAATTATGATGACAATAATACGCTTAACAATCTCACTGAGTGGGTTAGAGGCGTCTGAGGCCAAAACATGGCCATTTTCATGCCTTCTACCAGTGCAATAAGAGAGAGCATATGAAGATGATTTCAATATATATCTGTCAGGCCCTTTTGTGATGCCCTTCATTTGCTAATTTTCAAGAGATCTTTGAATGTTCTGTCGGCAGGGGACAATGGTTTAGGTCTGAAAGAACTGGTAGAGCATGGCAGCTGTACAAATAGTGGACAGTTCCCAGGATTTGGAAACACTAATGAAACGTTTGTCTTGTTGTAAATAACTTGAGCACGTATTAAACGACAAGGTACATCATCTGTATTTAGTCATGCAGTAGGCTAGTCCGTAGGTGGCCCTATGCAGTAATGATAAGGATTCAGCTAGGGAAAATTGTACAGGTACACCATGTTATTCAAAGCAGGTTACTTCGAGTTTTTTGGGGGGGGTTTTGGGAAGTGCATAGAAAAGTAAACCCTATCCAAACGATCAGTTTCTCAGCCAACTTAACTCAAGCAATGCACTGATCAGTGAGAGTGGAGATGCTGAGAGTTACTTTCATACCTGCTGTCTCTTCTCGATCTCCAGCTTCATGCGGATACTCAGGCAGCTGAGCGTGTCCTTAAAGGTCTGCCACAAAGCCCTCTCCATCAGAATCTTATGGAAGGCTCCCACCACACTCCCACACAGAAATATTACAGCGTTGGAAAGTATCTGGAGACAGACACAGCAACAGGAGAGATGGCTTATTGGAAATGTGAAGTCCTTTGTGTGACCCAAGGACAAGCTATACAAAACACATCAAGCAGAAAAGTACACACATTCACGAAGGAGGTGGTCACATGGATAGAAAAAGAGAGACCAAGGAGGTCATCTACTATTCACAATCACAAACTGCAGTTTGCTCTTTTTTACTGTGTGCAAATAACATAATGGAATCTATGTGACCAGCCTTGATTTATTGTTCCAAAGGCTGCTGGCATCTACACTTAATAATTAACACAGTTGTTTTGCAAATTGGATAAGCTGTACAGGCACTGTGCCTAGCCGAACTGTGGGATGTTCTACAGATACTATGGGGTACTTGGCATTGTTTTGCAACTGGTAAGGTATACATTTCATTGCTTTGCCACAATCTGGTCCATTTCCCCTTAGTGTTGTGATGGCAGCAACCATCATTTACGTAACACTTTATGTAACTGGCTGAAGTGTGGATTGCTGTACCTGATTTGCTAAGTGAGGGAGGGGTTGACTGTGGGAGGGGTGGGACTGTGGGAAGACAGCCAATCGTAGGCTCAAAACAATGATATGGGACACGGAGGTGATGACACTAAGGATGACTGCATAGGCCATCTGGAATGGCAGCATGGTGTAAACTGTGAAGATGATGAAGAGAAAGAATGGCACCTGTAGAAAAAGAGAAAGAGAGAGGAAGAGAGAGAGAGAGAGAGAGAGAGAGAAATTAATGTATGGCAACTGTGCAGGTCAGATATTGCTCCGTCATTAAATATCACCACTGTATACACAATACCCTCTATGTCTTAACACTTTATATAACTCAGAGGAGAAATCCAAAGCATAACATACCAAACGACACATAACCCTAGAGTTCACAGTACTTTTACCAATCAATTATTCATCTGATAAACAAAAGAGAGAGAGAGTGTGTTTGCGCACTTGGTCCCAGGGCCAGATGTGCTCCCCGCTGAAGACGAAGGTGAAGCCCATGGTGAGGTGCGTGGCCCACACCAGCAGGCCAAGCAGCCGGCGCCAGCGCTGGGACACCACCTCGGTGCACACCAACACAAACACGGCCAGGAACACACACAGGCCACAGCTCACCACGCTTACAAATGCCTTGTGCTCCTTCGCGCTCTGCAAAAGAGAGGATTCAAACGGTAATCAGTAATGAGCATTAAGCATAATTGTGTTTTTTGTTAACCATGACGAGGTGCTACATGCATTCAGGTTGCACCTTTCTGTCTTTCATGTTCCTGCATTCAGGTCCAAATTTCGTTGTATGTAAATACTACGACAATAAAGGCTTTCAATTGTTATTGATATTGTTGCTTCTAAACAATACAATCTATACAAGCCTAAAAATATAAATACTAAGGATGTAATTACAGTGCTAAATGTTGTTTGGTTTCTTTTTAGCCTGATAAATGCAGCAAGGTACAACATGTATATATTTCAGTGCCTACCTGTCAACATGTTCCTTTACATTGATTTAAGGAAGACATTCAGTACATAAATGAGAGTAGTGTTTAGTGTAACATTCATAAACTAGGTTGAAAAATTATCAATGTCTTTAAGACTTCGAAGATATCTTTAAGAGGAGAGGAAAGGAGAGAAGAGGAGTGAATTCCAGGTAGCGGTGTGAGAAGGGGACGTTTCTGTCTCTGGGAAAAGCATTCAGCATTATATGCGGTGGAAGGTGGTTTCCATGGCAGCGGATAGGGCAAGATTCCCTGCTCTCAGACTGCTCAGTGTGGCATCCACATCGAGCACATAAAGACTGCCAGTGCTCTTCTCAAACTAGAGTAAACATGCTGGGGGAAAGTCATGGTCATAGTGTACCTCACACCTATATAAAACTGCACTCAATTTGCATGCAAACCTTTGCACATGCTAGACAAACAAACAAAACAACTGTCTAAGAAGATAAAACAGCTTGATCAGAAGAGATTTCTTTGCCTTGTACAGCAGGAGCCTAACATTTCCAGGGCAGAATTATTACCATAAGTGTACCTTTTATGCTAAACCACTGCCAAAGCAAAAATCTCTCTCCTCCACTCAATTCCAATCGTAATGTTTTTTCATGCATCCGTGAAGCCAAACCTGCATGGTCCTCTCAGCCTGTACCCTGAGCAAACTCTGCTGTGCTCTCTGTTGAAGTGGTTCGCTTATACATGCATGTCCGTGTGTGCTTGCTCCAATCCTCCCACAGCTAGTGTGTGTGTGTGTGTGTGTGTGTGTGAGAGAAAGAGCGAGAGTGAGAGAGAGAATGGAAAGTTTTCAGAGCTTTCATTATATTGAACTGGCAGGCTTCTGCCTTCAACAATAGCCCAGTGCAATCCTCATTCTCTCAGGATGATACATTACCCCTAGCAACAGCATTGGCTGAAAAGGAAAAATCTCACTAACAGACACGCAAGTCTATGTGTGTGTGTGTATGTGTGTGTGTGTGTGTGTGTGTGTGTGTGTGTGTGCGTGCAAGTCACTGCATATCTGGGTGGAAAGCTTGGTGGAAGGATGTGGGTGGATGTATAAGGGACAGGAATGTGTGTGTGTGTGTGTGTGTGTGTGTGTGTGTGTCGCATGCATTTAGCATTTGTGTATGTCAGAAAGAGACAGACACAGACACAATAGCAGGAAAGTGAAGCCACATTTTCCTTTAAAGATCGCTCTGGGGGGGGGGGGGGGGGGGGGGGGGTCGGGGCTGATGGACATGTTGTGAGACTGTGGAACTCGTCCACCTGACCAAAGGAAAGCACCAAGGCCTCTTCAATGTCAACAACTTCGGCCAGCAGTTCGGCCACTTTCCCTGGGTGGAACAATAACATTCCTCACAACATTACGCCATGTCATCTCAGCCAGTTGGACTAACATTATCCTCTCCTCCGACTCCCCTGGACACCACCGCCACCGACTACCACCATCATTAACCAGCGCTCCATGAACTCTCAGCCAGGCCTTCACGACTCTCCTGTGTTCTCACATCCAATTACACACAGCTCCTGTCTCACACTCTTGTCCTTTCGTCACAACTGGGTTGTTCATAAGGTTATCTCACCCTTCCTCCAACCATCTGGCAGCTGATTAGCGGACTTCTCCTATAAGGTCGTTAGCATCTCCCCAGTGATGAAAGAGTGATAACTGAACAGCATGGCCAGAAGTAGGAGGTCCCACATCATAATAAATTAGATAATTTCAGCGACCTTACCCAAGTCATAAATTGTACTTCTCATACAAGAACATATTAGAAGTCATTAACTTCTAGCCTCAACCTAAGTTTATCTTGGAACAATGGACAAATACCGCACAGCAAGCACCCTGCCTCAAATAACACAAAACAAAAACAGACCAAATGAAGGAGGACTGCAGAGGGGAGATAAAGAAGAGGAGGAGGAGGAGGAGTGTGTGAACGGAGCGGAGTCTACTCACCAGGTGGAGGGAGAAGAAAAGGATGAGTAGGATGGCACAGGACAGCATGGAGAGGCCCAGCAGCAGCACCAGCGGCTGGTACTGACTGATGCCGGAAAACTTCCTGTACAGTGCTTCCTGTTTGAGCTCTTGGTCGTTCAGCAGGTACTTCCCTTTGGCTGGCATGATAAGAGCTCATAGGCACCAAAGAAGAAAAAGAAAAACTACACAAAAAAAAGTCCTCCAGTGAAAAGAAAGATGTGGTGGTTATTCCATCATCACCATGGCGATGGTGGTGACGACTTCAGAAGTCATTCCGGTGCTTTCTATCTCAGCCTCAGTTTAGTCAGTTTGTGGAGCATCTCCACAATTTTAGTTATCTCTCTTCATCTAGCTGCCTCTTTTCTCTCTCTCTCTCGCACACTCTTTTCTCTCTCTCTCTCTCTCTCTCTCTTTCCCTTTATTTAGCAGGCAGAAACAGTCCTCTCCTGCCAGCAACTGAGTTCCTCCCAGAGGTATTGTGGAAAGAAAAATCAGAGTGGGGGATAGGGAAAGAGAGAGAGAGAGAGAGAGAGAGAGACAGGGGAGGGTGAAGGGGAACAGGGGGTGAGAGAGAGAGAGGGCAGTGTGGTTGTCAAGGTTTCCACCAGCATTGAGGATTTCCCAGCAGTCCTGTGAATCTTCCAGAGTCTCTCCTCTCTCAACTCTACTGGATGCCGTCACAGTCAAAGGTCAAACCTGAGAGAGGAAGGTGGGAAATGGGGGTGGTGGGATGATGACAGTTAGTTTACAGGAACTGAGTGAAGACAATCACATCACCTAGCCATGGCAGGAGAGAAAGGATGGGTTGTCCGGTGGGGAGGAGGGGTGTGAGGTAAGTGTTTAGGGGTGGGGTGGAACCTCTTGAGCTTGCTTTGTATGTCCGCTTTTGTTGACCGGTCATAAAACCATCCCTGTGCCGACCCTGTCACTAACACTTACACAAGTAACACACAAACACACACACACACAAACCAACACACACACTGAAGCCCAATTCAGACGGAGCCTAGTTTCACTGAATCGGGTTCATTTTTCACACAAATCGAATCTTTTAATTCTGTAAGGATGGAGCCTGGTAATGAGAGATTTGCGTAAAGACTAACACACCAGATTGGGATGAACCGATTGTAGTACATACCCCACGCCTGTTGGTGGCGCTTTAGTGCTGCTACAGACAACTGAAAAAACGTGAAAAAACGTAGAAGAAGACAGGAGGACACAAGTAAACAGCCAGTAGACAAGCTACAATTAGCAACGTTTAGCCTCACCGCATAGCATACATTTAATCTACACAGTAATACATTATGGTGGTTAATAAAATCAGTGGTCAGAGCAGACTATAGGTTATGCGGAAATTAATTCTATTTTCTATTGATAATAAAGAGTTTGGAACAGTCTGTCATCCCATTTCCCATGTGGCTTTGCTCCGACCATTCTACATTAATTTATGAACAAAAAGGCAAATTAAATTGCTGGCCAATTTATATTTGTGGTCATGAAAGTTATGTAACGTCTGAATAAAATCAAGATAGGAGGCTAAACTAAAATCAGTAGGCTGGATTAATGAGAGTGAGTTCGAGACACACCATGAGTGAGATGTAGAGAAGCAACAAGTGTTATATATATTGGTTGGAGATCGCGATGCGATCACGTGGGACAATGACGTCATCAGGTTGCGTGATTCCGTGCACACGAACACCATCCCCCGTACCGATTAAAATCTACTCACTTTTTACCCCCGATTCTAATCGTTGCAGATACCGTGTGCGGTGAGAGTGTTCGTCTAAATGATAGGGCTATCTGTATTATGAACAGCTCGGACACAGACAAACTAGACTTCGTATAAACAGCACATAAGGGTCCCAGCTTGACTTAGACATGCATGTCAGCCGCTAATTCTTTGAGCCCCACTTTGAGAAACACTCTTTAATCTAAATCAATTATTTTTTGTTTGGCTTTGGCACACACATCCATGTGTGCACAAGTCATTGCCACTTATTGAATTTCAATGTTGTGTAACTCTGAAAGACCCCTCATAAAGTTTACATTGCCCCAGCCCTGCAGTATTTCCCACGATCACTGAAGTGCTTTTTTTCCTTTTACTCTCAGTGCGCTGCGGCCTGGTTTGGCTCGGGCCACCATGGCAGAGAGCGGCTGTGGCCATCATAGCAACCACTCTCCTCTAATCATTGGTGTTGACGGGGTTGGGGGGGGGGGGGGGTTCACAAGGCACACCAGCCAGACGCCACACAGCTAAGCTAACTACCACACTGCATCACACCGCTATTTTGAGTCATCTACTCCAAAAGCTCCATGGAGGAGCCTTGTCTCAAAAGAGCAAACATTTCACTAGACTGCGATTGTAGTTGTGCCCCTGTGATGGTCTTTTTTGAACAAAACGGCTGACTCTGGAGAGTCCATGAGGAGCGATACTGAAGCATGAAGTACAGTCCTAAAAAAGGACAAAAAGCACATGGAATCGGAGATGTTCCATGTGCCTGCGGCACGGATTTATGGTGATTACGGGATGATGTTGCACTTCATCCTCTGTTCTTTCTAATGAGTGTGGACAGGATATGACCTGGGGAATTCATTCCTCCATCTGCCCTCTGAGGACATACAATGCTATTTATGAATCCCTTTGCCCTACAGCTCATTCAGCTGCTTTACGCCCAGCATTCAGCAAATGTACATGAACAAGTGGCTCGTCCTGTGCTCAGTGTACCCTTTCTCCACGGACGTCTTCTGATAAGCTCTTTTATTGTGTGTCCAGCCTTTCTCTCTCTCTCTTTCTCTTTCTCTTTTTCTTGTCATTAAAATGCCCTGTACAACAGTGCGAGTCACAACGAGTGGGTCCCGGCTAACCGGCAGCCACACAGGAAGTTTGCCTAGTGAATCAGAGAGGCCCTGCTCTATTTACCAACCCCAGAGATGGGAGAGGATGGGAGGGGGGGGGACGGTGTTGTTTGTGCGAGTCGCTCCCCCTCATCTACACTGGGAGTTCTCTCTTATCTCGTCCCTGTTTAATGAGGCCCCCACATTGACCTGCACTGTGTGCCCTGCTACCTCATCGCACATAATACATCCACAATGGAGATGTGTGCATTCCCAAACCCACCAGGCTAGCGCCGCTTCTAGTTTATAGGTTAGCACCAGGTCATGGCTTTAAAGGATAAGTGTTTAGTTGGTAACATCCCCCAACCACCAGCCTACCCCTACATGGAAGTACTGTAAACAGAAACCTTGTATCAGCAAGTTGCTAATTATCCAGGGCCCCTGAACAGCGGGAGACTGAAGAGGCATTGTACATTGTTTGTTTTTTACTGTGTGGCAACTGCAACAGATGCAAAGGGCCATATACAACGGTGGACTGGAAAAAGAGCATAGGAGGAAACAACAGAGACGAGTCTGTGATGGGACACCTGTGGAGGGACATGAAAAGGAGGACAGTTGGAGGGGGGTGGGGCACCTATAGAGGGACACTGTGATGTCTCTCTGGTCCAACATTTACTACACAAACAGGCTAATCAGCAAGTCAGACACATAAACACAAGAGACACTCACATAACAAATGTATATATATATATATATATATATCAATACACACACACAAACACATCAAAATCTACATATGTGTACACATCCACAAAACACAGAAACACACACACACACACACACACACACACACACACACACACACAGCCACCACCACTAACCATTCAACCAAAACACACATATACACACAGACGGCGGCAGGGGCGCGATGCGCCGCGGCGGAGGAATACGAACACAAACACTTAAATGAATTATGATGTTCATGTGTTTCTTTTAATGACAGCAGTCAATATAACATCTTACAGTAACTGTAGGTTGGTGCAGAAAGCCATGGCCCCCAGACGGCCCCTGGACGCTAGCAACTTGTCATGTTTATCCAACCCAAATGACTTAAATTAAAACCGACACACACACACACACACACACACACACACACACACACACACACCCTCTCCCATTTTATACGACTTAAACCGTTGGCCAGCTGGCCTATTCCACAGTAGTGAGGGAAACTGTCAGTGGCTCAGTCCCATTTAGATGACCTCACCAACCAGCTTCCTCTCACCATGGGACTTGATGAGCGCTCATGCAGAAGGCCTGGGTAAACAGCATTTGGGCGGAGGATGAGAGCATGGCAAGCCTTTGCTGGATCGGTGAGGGCACTTGCTTAGATTAACATGGGTGTCCAAAGGTCTGCCTTCCATCCAGCATCACCACCACCTCCACCACCCTCCCCCCCTGCCTCTTTCCCTTGGCTAACAATATCTGTGGTTTCTCAATGTTGCTTCCTCTCGACACAAATGTGTCAATGGTACTGATGCGAAATACCTTGTTCTAGATCTCATTACAGAGCAGGTGTAACAGAGCCAACAGACCAACATCAGATAGAGAAAAGTGGAAAGGGAGGGTTGTGATTTAAAGAGGTAGCCTACAGGATGTTAGTCTACTCCTTTATTGCACAAGCAAACTCTTTAGAACGATACTGCAGTTCCAAAAAAGACTCTGTTGTAAATTTGGCCCTTTAATGGCTGGTTTCATCAGAGCAAACATAGGTCTTAATGTTCTCGCTTTTTTGTTAATATAACATTTCATGGAAGAAGCAAGTCAATACACAGCACAGCACAGCAAAACACAACAATCCAGGTGAACTCCAATATTGGAGTCCCATTAAACAGCAATAGTGTATTTAAGAGTGTCAGTCATGTCTGTTAAACAGACACAAAACATCTATACTGTCAGTTACCAATGAGTCTGAGGAAAATGAGGACATCGTCATTTGCCTTGAATCGACCCCTTTGACTCTGGTCTGGGGACTTGTTTTTTGTGAGTCTTGGGTCTGATGTTACAGCTAGCAGCCCGGCAACTCTTTATACTACAATTCTAAAGTTACCATGGCAAAGGACAGAGCAGGAGCGGAACCCTGTCTCGATTGCGGCACTGCGCTGCAAAAGCAGAACGAGAGGCTCCCGTCTGAATACAGCCCTCACTCTGACCGTCACAATGAATAGCCGCAAGCGCCCGGCCATTGTCTGAGTGGCCTTTGGCACTGAAAGCAAAGCGATCGAGACAAGACTCACAGCGGCCTCGCAAAACTGCCATCATCAATTCCTGAAACAGCGGGACACAATGAGGCCCAGAGAACTTTGAGCTACAACCACACAAGATGGCTATTCCTGGACAACTAAGTTTACAGGACAATAACCCCTCTTTCACCCAAACATGGGAAAGTGGGCCCAAGCAAAGACAGTAAAGGTGAAGTAAACTCAAGCCAGTGTTACTCTTCAGCACCTCATTAAAAAAAAGATTAGGACAACAAATTCTGATAAGAAAAGAAGAACTGTGCAACGTGATAGTGTTAATAAAAAAAAACAATGTGTAATAAGTCTCTAGCCTTTGAATGGTCAGCATGAGTTTCAATTTCAGGAAATTGTTAAGCAATAACTTTCCTCTGGCAATCTATTTGGCAAACATGAAACGTTAAAGTTAATAACATGTCCGAGCTGGTGGTGCTCCCATAAAACAATCCTATAAATCTACAGCAACACGAAATAAATGAAAATATAAGACCCATCAGTCTTTCTTAAACAGCATGATATGTTGAATCAATGTTTTCATCACATTTAGTCTTTTCATTAAACTCAACGATTGCAGACATGGAATTTTGGTCTTGAATTTAAACAGCTGCAGTGTGTATTTCTTGCGCAGTGCACACAATTGAGTACAAAGGTCAACCATTTCACTTTGACAGCATGAGCTAGCCACCTATATTAGGGTGTCTAACAATACCTGTGCTAAACATGACTTATCTCTACTTATCGCTGCTTCAAACCACTAAATGCAATCAGGTGACAAATATTCCCACCGTGTTTTAATTATCAGCATACCACTCCATGTACAGCCAAACCGCAGTGCAAATACGGCTGCAATCTCTTTTTGTAAAGCAAATTAAAAACACACTGGTGAGAACCTGAACGGTATCACGTTCACTTCCCATAAACTAGTTCCCAACACCCGAGAAGGACTCCTGGCACCGTGCTGCTAAGCACCACACATCTGCTGGATGTTGGCGTGGTGAACACTCTCAGGTAGCTATACAGGAAAGAGGGTCATTGTTTGTCAAAGCTGCTGCACACAAAGAGCTCCTGTTAGGCCTCTCCTAAAGCACCCTTCTCACTCGGGGTTTTGTTTTTAGGTCTGTTTGCTAAAGAGTACCAGAGCTAGCTGCAGCAGCATGCACCGGAGGAGCAGTGGAACGGGGCGTCTAAGCAGCTTGGGTAACAATTTGCATCGATCTGACATGACGCTGCAGACCACACATCATCCTGGCCGCCCCTGAGGAGAACCCTGAGACTCGACTCTTTAATAAAGACTCTAGGACTTGGCCTGTGTGCCGTCCCTTCTTGGGAGTCTGTGGAGTGAACCGTTAAATCTCCATTTCCAGGAAGTCCATGTGATGCCGCACTGCCCTGCCAACCCCTGACACATTAGAATTTGTGATCCAGCGATGTGCTTTTGCATAAAAGGCCAAGTCTTCAGGGTAACCTGACTAAACTTGTTAAAGAAGAGAGTTACAATAATGGCGTGTTTGTTAAGTTCGCCTCCTCATTCTTTCATCTGAGGGAATTGGGCTTAAGTGCCGTACTTTCTTTCCCCCTCAGCCTCTCGTTCACATTCCCTTATCATCAACGCAGTGCCAAGCACCACAACGATGTGCAGCATATTAAATTAATTGGGATGCTCTGAAGTCTCCCGTCCTGATAATTTGATCGCTGTTTGGAAGGACAACGCCCTTGGCAAACTGCAACCCTAGACAGCACAAGAGACCCTTTGGACAGGCAAAGGGGTCTGGCCTCTTGCCACATAGCTGACAGAGATATGTACAGCAATGCACAAGCTAATTAAATTAGGTCCTACATCAACCCTTCTTACCCAGCCATCCACCAAGCCTCTTCCTCTCTCTCTTTCCCTACACTCCTCCTTTGGGCAGAGTCGACTTAGCTGGTATTAAATTAACCATGCTCCGCTGTGGAGAACAATGGTGGTGCGTGTGTGTGTGTGTGTGTGTGTGTGTGTGTGGGGGGGGGGGGGTGTGTGGGGGTGTGTGTGTGGGGGTGAGGGTGTGCATGGAGAAGCTGTTGAAAGGTAATGAGATTAGCAGGATGCTATCTGCAGCTGTTTTCAGCTCATCTGCCCTCTTGTTTATGATCAACACAGGAAGCTGGGGTGAGATTGGCGCGCATGCTCGGTCAGAAGCCACCCTCTGGCCTCCTCTTGACTGGCTCGGCTTCACTTCCAGAAAACAAGCACGAGCGAGCCACTCTACTGATACTTCCGCTACACACACAAATACAAGCCTGAAAGCTTTAAAACATGCAAACCTCTATCGTGGGTTCCATCATTATTTTAAATATGAAACTTAAGTTGTTTGTAGGAAAAGAAACGTATCTAACTCACTCAACTCCATTTAAAGCCTTTTGCAACCACCATGACAATCGGAGGGTCCAGTAACACAAATTCGAATTAAAACCACACGGGCGAAATGTACTAGAGCACAAACCTCAAGACACTCACATGGAACAAAATGATTTCCCCCCCTCACCGTCTCACACTGAGCATGCAAAATAAGATCAAATGAAAGCAAAAAGCAGAAAATAAAAAAAAAGTGCAGTTTCCTGTAAGTGCAGACAACCACACATCCCCAATCAGGGTTTCATAACCAATAAGCCAGTTGGCTGGCCTCCTAGGCCGTAGCAAACTCAATTTTGCAGAGGCCACACAGAGCAACTGTGAGTCAGAAATGGCAACCCAAGTCAAGAGCCTGTTAACCATTAAAAAAACGTTGAAACTAAATTATTTATTGGATTCACTTAAATGATTTTGAATGTACGTGATCTTCAAGTGAAAACCTTCAAGTTTCTGTTGGATTTAGCCTTACAATGTGGAAATCATACGAAGAACACAAAACTTAGATGCGATAGAAATTCATCATTAGAGGCACCTGAGAGGCCCATGTTTTTCAGACAGGATGCAGTGGGATAACATCTCTGGGAGGTGAACATTTCCATGATCGGCCAGGGCTGCGGTGGTACACAGTTCAATGAGGTTTATCTCGGCCAGTGTCCAGCCGACGGAGGCCTTCCTGTGGGAGAGGCTCTTTGATAAGATGAAAAAACATGGGCACAGGGCTCCCCACGGAGCACTACTAACTCTCCGAGAGGAAACATATTCCGTGATCGTCCTAATAAAGCCAAAGCTGTATTATCTTTAGGAAATCCAGACAATGGGCCACTGTGGGTGATGGCTGACTCCACTGGGGAAACTCCCAACTCTAGAACAGAAGTAAGATCTGCAACCAGTAGACACTTTCCTCTCTTTCTCACTCACTGGGTGTGTGTGTGTGTGTGTGTGAGAGAGGGGGGGAGGAAGTAGGCTGGTTCAGTATTACGTACAAGGCTATTTCAACATGTATGTTCGAACAATATTTATAAGGTAAGCAAATTCAGGGAGGTAAAACCCCATCTTTATTAAGCTACTGGTTGACAAAATTGGTCAAATGTTGTCTCCTCTTCATCATTATCCCTAGGGTCTACACTGGGTTAATACCGTGACAGCTGAATAGGTTAAACAGAATGACCTGGTGGCTGAGATGAGGTCTTTGACCTTTGAGGAGCCTTCAGTTCAGTAATGGCATAGTGTGTAAATAAAAAAGACTAGGTCGGTACCCAACAAATCCAGCAAGCCTGAAAGGGCAAAGAGCAGAGCCGTTTTGCTGGCACCTTTGTCAATAAGGGTGAGGCCTGTCATCAAATGTGGCCTGATCAAAAAAAACCTTCACAAATTAAAAATGTAATCCTTTATTTCACTGAACCAAGGGATTATCCACCAGTCCAAATCTACTGCTCTAGGATGGGATCAAGTGCTGCTCAGGCTATAGACAGCACCAACCCTAAACCACAAGGCAGCTGAAGCCTCCACATAATTCCCTTGAAAGCATAGAGATGGGCCACCCCCTTAATGTTATTTGATCTTCTGTAATGCCGTCTTTGGATCCATATTTCCTTGACAGACCGGCAGCATCTCCTTCAAAAAAGATTTTGATTGGCCCCGGCTCCAAGAAAGGAGGCGGCCAGTGGATTACTGCTCTCCCAGTGGTGGACAACAATCCCATAATTCCCCATAATTCGGGCTCCAGATGGGTCAAATGCACAGCACATCTACAACATCTGTCTGGGGGCTGGCTGGATTTATACGGCAGGGGATGAACTAAAAGCATAACAAAATCAAAAGAGGCCAGCGGCACAAATGTTACACCAACGGCCTCAAATAAATCCCAGAGTGTTGTTTCACCTTAACCTTCAGCGATCCACACTGAAGGCTCAGCCCACTGAATCATCAATTTTATGGTGCACTATAAATGAACGGCCAAGCATGCTCAAATGCGTGTATGTAAGAGCAATCTACCAGTGACTCTAAGGGTGTCCTTGAGTGCCTCCAACCAGAGAGAGAGAAATAGAAAGAGTGTCTGACAGACATTCAGACAGACAGACAAAGAGAGAAAAGGACAAAGAGAAAAAGATTCACAAATGCACATTTTCTAATATCCAGTCTGTTCTGGAAAAAAAATGAGACATATGCTCCAACCTAAACATGTAACACATCCCCTGGCACACACACACACGCACACACGTCTGTCAGTCACACACTCCTGTACATGTGAAGCTCCTATCACAGCAGCCCTCCCCAGGGGTGCCGCTGTCCCTCAGACAAACGACCTGGACTAGACCCAGTGACTGAGCAGGAGGTCGGTGATGGACCATACCAGAGCAGAACACAGAGCAGCTGCTTGGCCCCCTGCCCAGACACCCAGGGGTCACAGACGGCACCGTCCTCTACCCCAACAACCACCACCACCACCACCACCACCACCACCACCAATAGCCTGCAGAGTCAAAGCAGAGGCTGAAATATGTGACCTAAGCGGACAAGTGGTGCCCCAACATATAATAATAATTGTCAGATTTGAATGGCACACACGACACACTGGAACACACACGTGCATATATGGAGGCGACACAGGACACACACACACACAGGCACACACGCAGGCCTGAGGTCGCGGTGAATTTATTCTCTGCTTTTTCCCATCCTGGACCGTCTTTCCTCCATGACCCCCTAGGAGCAGTGGGCAGCCTGTAAGCGCCCGGGGACCAAGTGAAGGGAACTGTCAATCTTTGGTCAGGGATGGACATGTGTTCTGTTCTTTCAACAGGGTCTCATTGCGCATGCAGACCATGAGTTGCAGATACAGACAGCTACTGACAGTTTGTGAGGAGTCTCCATCACGACTAGGCGATAGGCTCGGTCTATACAGCGAATAATCAAAAAATGACTTTGATGAGGTGTAGTCCACACAAAAATAAATAAATAATAACAGCCTTAGCTCTTTACTGGCAGCCCATTGCAGAGAAAATGAGACACAAGCAAGGTCGAGACCAAATGATTTGAGTGGAGCACAGTGTTGAGTGGAGCACCCAACCCCACCCCCCGCCAATTATAGTTGTGGCTTATTACGAGCAAGCCAGACAGCGGATGACGCATGCAGTGCCCTGTGAGCTGAGGGAGATCAGATTTCACAAAATGTCTCCACAGGGACTGATCCGAGAGGATGGAAGCTCTGATCGCATAACAGTGCCCATCCAATGGTGCCCCCTGTGCCATTAAGGGCTATTATCATGATGGTCAATTTAAGGTGACTCACCCATTATTTCCACATTGTATCTGCATGGATCTTCTCTCTCCTAATGACCGCCTCTTTCAATCTCAATCTCATCACCAAGCGTTAGAAGTATTGATCCTTTCCTCCTGTCTGAGCTAATTAGCTGGTGCTTGTTTTGCGAGCTCTCCAAAGCTCTGGAGCGTCTACGCTTGCCTTGGTCATTCCCCCTCTGTCTCTCTCTGTCTCCCAGCTACTGCCTGCTCTGAAAGCCCCACTTGTCTGGCTTTGCCCAAAATGCGCTGGGGCTAAGGTTACACTGCTCCGGAGAGCTTGCCCCAGCATCCGCTGCAGCGAGCCATGGAATGCGACCAAAATGGCTCAAGTCTCACCACCACAGTCAGGAATGTCTGGAGGGAGCGGCACCCTTCCTGGTCGTCTTTGTGTCACTGTCGGTAGTGTGAACAACCCCCTTGTCCTGGGTGCCTCTGGAGGAGGGGAGGGTGCAGGGTATTGCCCTTGAGGCAGGCTGGGAGGCACAGGTGCTCTGGTTACAAATGTCAATCAGGGAGAGACATGAGCCAATCCCATAACAAGCATATCCCATAAAAGCCCTGACTGGTAACTTTGTGTTATTTGTGTGTAGGTTTCAACTGGAAAAACGAATGATTTGGGAGGGAACAAGAGTATGAGAAAGAACAAAAGTACAGACAGAAAGAGAGTGTTTCTAAGACTTCTGTGCCCTCTACAAAAGGGATTATGCAACACGATCTGAAACAAAAAGAAAACACAGCACAGACCAGTGACTGTGCTAACTGCTATTGAATCTGATGGCAATCTATTCCCATTACTGTCATAGACTGAATGTAGTTTCTGATTACCAGTCAACCAGATTAAGCTCTGCTTTTAACAAAGAGAGAAAGAGAGAGAGAAAAAGGGAGAGAGAGAGAGAGAGAAAGAGAGAGAGAAAGAAAGTAAGTAAAAAGGAGGGTCAGCAAGAGAGAAAAGAAAAAAGGAAAAGAAAGAGAGAAAACAAGTGAAAGAGGGAGGAAAGGATAATGGATAGGTGGGAAATCCATTAGTGGAACCTGAATCTCCCTTTCCAGTCGACATCCAAACCACAGGAATCACGAGGCACCGCGTCACTGACAAGCGGTGGCAAATTAAAAAAAGGAACAGCCTGCGTTTCTTTCATCTAAAAAGAGCTGACAGTTCTTTAATACCAACAAGATAAATGCTTTTTTTCCCCACACATACCCCCTGCTGTAAACAACAGAGGATCACAGTCCAGGGCCCAGATGCCGAGAGGCAGTTGATCATTAGCCAGAATGGAGCCGTGATCTCCATCCCTCACTGTGGCCCCTCAAAAACAGCCTTTCTGTATCAAAGGCTCTACTGTACGGAGTAGGAGACCCTCCCACACGAGAACTTGCGCAGGTGAGGAAGTCAGGAGAGGTGCATGGAAGCACGAGGAGTAATTCTATCATCTGCCCACTGGGGCCACTCATGGACAGCCCACTCTCCCTCTCTCTGGCGAGCAGTTTGAAGTTGATCTGGGAAAGGGATATATCATTTCGCATCACACAGAAACCTACTGCTCCCTGTTGTGTTTATAAGTATAAGAAAAAGGAGCCATGATTCGTGAGGTATGCCTGACTCGCAAGAGCCAACTCCTCCCACAGAAGTCTGTCATGGAGCAAAAACTGATTTTTTTCTTCTTTTATGCACACAGTACCAGAGAGGCACACACAAGTACGTCCCTGTGAATCAGTACAGCGGCGTCTCAGTGCGGAAGCCTCGATGCCAACAGCAGAGGTGTTGCAACTCACCTCAAAGCTCCAAACTCCAAGCGTTTTCAATGTCCTGTGTGTATCGAGGAGCCTCACACAAGAGCCTTCAACAGCACAACAATGGGGGAGAACCATATTCTCAAACCAAACATGACATCAGGCAGCGTCAGCAACACACCTTTTCTCAAAAGAAAACTCTCACACCACAATTAAGGGTTCAGCCAAGTCGAAGGAACAAGCACTTGCATCACTCGGCTGAGCAAGTCTAGACTCGAAACTCGTCTTTGTTTGGAGTTGAGCCATCTCCCTGGGTCCAGCAGTACACTGCCTTACTAGAAGGAAAAAGATTACATAAACACACAGGAAGAGCTATGTGTTTTCACTAAAACACCTAGTTCTTTCTTTCTACAAACAGTAAGGGGAAATAGTCATAAAGGGAGTAGAGTATATGAAGAGTATTGCTAAGAATAAATCTTTGGATATGGTTTTCAGCATGTTTATGATTCACATTGTACTTTTGATGTTGGTTTCTTTAAGTCAAAATGATGTTCCTTTTCACTTGTGTAAACACAACCACCAGAGTGTGTATAATCTTTGCATCAAAGTCAACCTTGGACTGTGACAGATCTACTCAAGCTAACCACAAACCAGTCCATTTCCTTGGCAACTGTGACTCATTTCCTTAGCAACACTGCAAGAGAGGTACTGTCGAGAGGAGCTTCTGCAAGAACCTCAGTCTACAGGAGTAAGAAAACATACCACGTTTTTTTTCTGACCGACTGTAAAGAAGAAAAAAATATTCGTTCTTCCTATGAATGGACATTGCATTTTAGCCATTGCAAACCATACTCTAAAAAAATCAGACAAAAGCACTGGTTTGCACAGAAAGGTTTGCTGTGTCATACCCAAAGCAAAAATGACTAGTCAATGGGTGCCAAAAAAAACCAACATTCCAGTTCTTGTGTGCTTACCACCACACCACATAATTTCAATTTCGTGCAGCTTGGTCAAATTTAGGCAAACACAAGGGATCAAAACAAAAAACATGGGTTACACATGATTATGTTTCCATTCTATTCTTTTCCCATCATCAATAAGAGATTTGAATCCAATTTCAAAATCAATCCTGAAGCACCATTGGAATAATTCAGGATTGTGTTCAAAAGAACGCTGTACAAAAATACAAAGCACCAAGGACACAGCCCAGATTCGAGAGAAGCACACACCCCACCTGACGCATGTTATCCTCTAAATGATCTGAAATGTCAGTGCATACAGCAGTAACCAGTGGAGCCAACAAGCCCAAGAAACCCGAGACCCAGTCTACGGTTTCCTCCCCTCTGTCCATTTATCCACCTCAGTGCCTGACTAACCATTCAAAGTTTCACCCAATAAAACTCCCATTACCATAAAATAATGTTCCATTAGCTGAAATGGGGACTACTGAAATAAACATGAAGATCTGTCTGTCCTGTCCTATATGGTCAGACCCCTTGTGTACAGGACTACATACGAATCACCATAGAGCCCAGCGCTCTAAAGAAGTAATGCCATGAGCCCACCACCTTAGCTCAGCCTGGATTGGCAAAATCAGATCACAAAGACTCACCATCATGGTTGCCGTTTCTTAATAGTCACCTCTTAGTGTCCGTTTGGAAAGCAAACCTTAGGATCTATGGCTCTGAAAAGGTGTCTGCGTCCCTTATTCGCACAAATTCATACAGTCCTCCTTGGCGGCGAAGCAATGAAGTGTTCGCGAGCAAAAGCAGTATGGTGCGGAAAACACAGGGTTCACTTCACATCAACAGCATCCAGTTGGGGCGCTGTCATCGACATTACACAACACCCTCACACTGAACACACAAAAACTGCCAGAAATAGTGAAACAAAGAATACCCACTTCAATACACACACATACACACACACACACACACACACAATCACAATAAGCCAAATGCTAGGACCATACACTCGTGCATTCTATAGCTACCACAGACAAACGTACAAACCAATTTGCAAATCAGATTAACGTAAAATGCACATACCAGCAGAGCACAATGTGTGTGAGTACCAGTTTTTGTGTGCGTAATGGAATGTGTGCTATTTGATGGGAGAAAAGTGCTTTTTGCCTAATCGTGCGATGGTACATTCGGGCAAGTGGTTTTCACAAGGACCGTGGGAGGGGACGGCACCCTGGAAATGGAACAATTAATTGGACAATGAAGTGAAGAGCCTCTTTTGCAGTGAAGAGTCTGAGCACTCTGGAGCGCCAGATCACCACATCGCCGATGCACCAATCTGTTGCAAGCACACACCCGGAAGGCACTGCACGGAAACAATGGCTCCACAATTCTTGGAGAGGAAAGTGTTCTTTGGCAACTGAGAGATTCCGATTCCTTTTTCTGCCAAAATGGATGAAACTGATCACATGAAACTGGCCGCAGGAATCATGAAGAGCCTGTAATTTTCCTCTCCTTCCTATCATTTACAAAGCTCAACACAATATCGCTCTCAGGGACCATGACAGTTTGCTGCATTCCCATGCAAATACTGCAAGACTCATGCACCGCTGCTGCAGAAGGTGATCACCACCTTCAGAAACTCTGCATAAGTGTGTTAAATGTCTCTGGTAAACATGAGATAATGAGGTACAACAGGCTGAATTAAATGCTATTACATGCTATAAGTTTTTTTTCTTCTTTAAGGCGGAAAAATCATGCAGATTGTAACTTTTAACCCCAGCAACACAGATATGCCTCTTTCTCCTCACCGCTTCCATCCCCGCTGCTCAGACACTGAATGCAAATATATCTCTACTACAGCAGTGGAAGGGATTGTATTTTAATACACATATTGCTGTAATATGCAAAAGCCATTTAATCATTCCAAGAAAGTCTACTGAGACTACCCGGCAGCCGCCATTCCTCTAATTTGAGTTCAGCCCTCAGGGTCATTTAAAGAAGAAGTCATAAGAGTCAAAAGGCAAATCCTCCATGTAAAATCTGTAAAGCCATGTAAGCCATCTTATATAACAACCCTCTTACTCAAAAACAGTGACCTGCAGTCCAGCCCTCCACCCTTTGTCACATGAGGAGAGGGGACAAGAGGAGTGGAGTGGAAAGGATGGCCTGCACACACTTTCCGAAGCTTGTACTGGAAACCAAAAAGTGTTTCTTTAAATGTACACAGGCCTAGATATGCCCCAAACTGTCAAGAACACTGCTGAAGAAACACGTGCAGGGACAAACACTGTAAAACACCAACTGTCAGCACTACATTATCGCATACATCGATAGAGCAATTTTTGGAACCATTTTATGTCCTTGTGAAGAGACGGTTTGCTTCCACACCAAAGTCTTTACATGAGATCTCCTAATCGTGGAATGTGTAGCAGACAGCTGACATTTGCCAAACTCTAGCAGCTAAAACATAAGGCTCTTCAAAAGTATTTAGGGGCCATTTCACTCACGCACAGCCACACACCTGATCTTTTTTCCCCTCTTGTGCTTATCAATACACACGCTGAAATCCTCGTCCAATAATCCAGAGACAAACCCCCATTGAAGCCAGAGAAAGATCAGAGCTCTCAACAGCCTCTAATACATCAGCGGCCCAGAGAACTACCTAGCCTTTTCCACTGTCCACACTGAAGGGCTTCTCTGTGTCTCTCGCCGCTGAGAGACTGTGCCTGTCATCAGCAACGGTGGAGCGGGGCGTTAAATAAACCGAGTTAAATTAGCCATCGGAGCTGTGCATTTGCTAGAGTGCAAGATCTGGAAGCTAGCGGGATGTTCAATGGAGAGAGCGGGAGCTGAGGAAATGCATTTTTATTCTGTTTTACTTCGATGGCCTAAGGATTTCTTAACGAGATAGCACATGCTGGGGACAGTGCAGATATTGTTTAGCACACTCTGGTACCATGAGTTCCAAGTCCTTAAACAAGTCACCAAATATCACAAAAACACACCAAAGCATCCAGCTGTCTTACATGAACCAGTCACATTTAAAACCACCATCACAAACTACAGTAGAAAGTGGAGTAAAACAGATACCAAAGCGCGCACTGATCATGCAGAGCTTGGCTAGTCAGACCTAAAAATGACAGTTACGCAAGATATGCAGAGAGAACTTCCACTATGACTATTCTGAGCTGTATGGCTGTAGTTGTTTACCTGACTAAAAGCATGACCTAAGTGAACAGTACAGCAGCCATTCCTAACTGCAATGGGAACAATGGTCAAAATGACTAAATAAAATGCTAGCTAACTTCCTTAAAACAAGAGCACAAGTATTCATATATAACTTCATCATATGCTTTCTATTGAATCCCAATGCTGTGTCACTTTAATAGATAAGATATCTTTAAAACCATGGCTGAAACAAACAAAGGATTTGTTTTAAGTGTCAAACACTGAATTACATCATCTGCAGATAGTGTACAGACACTCTGTATGTCTGCCTTTGCATTGTAGGTTTCAGCGGAGAGCCGGACACCTATGATGAGTATTTGGCAGACAGTCACCCCTCATTCCTATACTTTTTGACAGACTCCCTAAGTCCGCTACAAACAATGAAGGAGGAAATCCGGGAGGTTTTGGCAAGGACGTCACCGAAGAAAGGTAACCTCAGCTCCACCCTACATGAGCTCAAAGCCATGGCTCTGGTAATAGGCAAAGAGATAAGGCGTTGCCAAGGAATACAATCAAAACGGACCGCATAAGCAATGGAAGACAAGAGAAGAAATAACAGTGCCAACAGTGCCTTGCCCCTCAGTGAGAACATTGGGGACAGTGGACATTATATAGCTTGAATTGCTTGAAGTTCATGAAGCATTCAAATGGGGTTAAGTGATTATTTCAGTTTTTGAGACTCCTTGAAGCATTAGGCTGCACACTCGGTGTACAGAGTAAATTAGATCTGTCCAAATCCGTGTTTTTACCACCATTTAGGCTACATGTGGACCTGGGAGATGGACACCAAAAGAGAGACAGACAGTGAGACTTAGAGCAAGAAAGAGAAAATGTGTGTGTGTGTGTGTGTGTGTGTGTGTGTGTGTGTGTGTGTAATCAAGAGAAGAAGAAGGAAACGAAAAGAAAGCTTGTGCCAGCGTGGCGAGCCTCAGCAGACAGGACATACCACATGATGTATTATGTCACATGGTTCTCTATATTGTCAAAGGATTAGAGAGTAAGGGCACTAAATCCATGAGCACCCCTCAGAGTAGTCATAAATCCAGTGCACATTAAGCACCTGTAAACTTAATATAACTTACCACGGTGTTAAAACACCAGACATTTGGAGTATCAGCACACAGCAGGTCTCCTTGTTTGTTGTTGTCAATATAAGGTCCTTACACCTTTTCATTTTTAGTTATTTAGTATATAACATTCCACTTAAGGGAAGACCAGTGCACTATGAAGGCTCTACACTCGCTTGAAGGAGAGGAAGGAAGTCTTTACCAGGAGGCCAAATGAACACAAGGCTTGAAAAAACAGCCCCTCTCCACATCCCACCCCACACCCGATTCCCTCAATCCTCTATCTGCACGAGCATATCTGGACAAGTCAGTTTAAAGATGGCCAAGACCCGCCTTTCCTACTGCATGATAAAAGCAGGAGAGGTCCCGGGTTGTGTGAACACTCTCTGGGGCAAAGCATCTGGAGGGGGCGGCTCAATTTAGGCTGCGGAGATCAGGGTCTGTCTGACAAAACAGCAGAAGGGTGCAAGGGATGTGGTATGGCTCTAAGAAGAATGCTGGACATGGCTCAAGACACAAGAGACACCCCACACCCAGGTTTCCTCTGGACAAAAAAAGGCTTGATCCTACCAGGGTCTCAGTAAACCATGGCCCCAGCCTGAGATTTAAGACACTATAGTCACTGATCTGCTTTGTTATGTGATCCATCTGGTTTCACTCGGAAAGACATTACTTCTGTTGCGAAAGCGAGAAAGATATTGTTCCTTTTCTCTGACACAGCCGAATCAACCGCTAACTATTGGTTGAGTCAGAAACAGTAAAATAAATAAAAGAAACAGTCATTCCTTTTTCCACATTCAGTTATCACATTATTAGTGTGCTTGCCCGAAGGGAAGCACAGTATTGTTGTCGTCAAGTTTTCTTTATTTATTTATTAGTGTGCTAGCCCGAAGGGAAGCACAGTATTGTTGTCGTCAAGTTTTCTTTATTTATTTATTCTCCCCGTTTTTCTTGCAGCTAATTACGCCTTGCCCGTTCGAGGTACAGACACCGTTCAAACACCGAAACGTCCGGCCCGATCCGGTGCAACCTGCTATATCTTTTCGTTGCGGTACCACTCCTTTTTTATTCCTCTTTTTCCATCACCTTTTCCCCCCATAGACTTGCATGGCAGAACTCTGTGCCATTATGACATCATAATGGGGTCATTAAACTGGCTTGCACCTGTGCTTCACTGACACCTCTCACTGACACCTGCGCCAAGGCTCCTCTTGTCTCTGTCCCTCTCCATTCAACTGTATAAAGCGGGGTTCACACTAGACTTCTTTTTTTAGAAAAAAGCGCAGCTTTCAGCGCCTTTTGAGCTCTTCAGAATTTATGGATATCATGTTACGTCACTGTCTTTTAAGCACCGCCATATTTCTGTCTGATGCAAACACATTACGGTCATAACCTACGGTCACAACTCACAGAAAGTTCAAAACGCTAGGGGATATGTTGTGCTGTTGAATGTGACAACCTAGATATACAATTACTAAAGATTTAGGGAATGACTGACCTGAAATGCAGCACGTTGATACAGTCGTAGTAATGGCTGTTTATTATCAAAGCTATATAGCTACTATCTTGAGCTAGCAGTAATAGCTAGCGAGTTGTTTACGTTCACAACCCACAGACAGTTCAAAAGGCCCGGGATATGTTGTGCTGTTAAATGCGACAACAGTCACCAAAGAAAACCTAGATATACAATTGATGCAATCGTGAATAGTTGCTGTGTCTTAGCACTCTACTGAGCAAGCTAAAGTGATAAAAGCTAGCGAGCTATTTAGCCTTCACCCAGGGCTTGGCTACAACTCGTTAGCCAATATTGGCACTCTTGCCTGCTCAGAAGAGTTTCTGTACGCTTAAAATCTCCGGTTTATGGGGATGGATTATGTACAACATAAATGTCAATTTCGGAAAAGAAAGTTGGGGCAGATGCTTTGCAAAAACACAGTTACATTTTGTGAGCGGACAAGACACTTTATTTCTGTTCGAGCTACACGAGGTGGCTACAGCGGAGGCGGTGGCAGAAGACCGTAAATGTGAGTATCAGCGGTAATTAAACACTGTACTGATATTAAATGTACTACTAACATGCCATTCTCAGATTAATGCAAGTGACATGACATTGTGGAGTTAACGATACCGACAGTTTGCATACCTAGCTAGGTAGCATTACATACCATTGGATCTTATCAATTATGCTAAACTAGCTGGATTAACAATGGATATCCTCAGTTTAAATAACGGGTTAACATGACAACGCGTACGTTTGCCCGTTAACACATGCCTTCCAATAATTAATAACGTTACGATACTTATCTAAGCTTGTCCTTCTAGAAATAATTGTAGCTTTCAATCATCTTTGTGTGTTTTGTTTTTGTCGTGGTAATTTCACGTGTCAGATGAGGAAGAAAAGTATTAACAGTCTGAGTAATGTAACCAAATTTGAAGCATCGATACATTTCACAGCATTTCATATGGAGGATATGTGGTTGATTTAACTCTAAGGCCAGGTAGGCATAGTAGTTGTATTGTGCCATCAAATCATTTGAATTTTCAAAATCTAGACTCATTGATTAACACGACCTTTGGAGGAATAATTACACCCCATAAGAGATAATGTCACTTGGAGCCTATTTTAAGACTTCTCCAAGCTAATACCCTTTCACAATAAACAAGCAAACAAGCAAACAAAAACAGAACAACAAAGATACCCTCATATGTCTAAACGTCAGTGCAGCCAAAATATAATGGTTGAGCTTGGTTGCTTGCTAAAATATATTGGTTGAAAACAAAAAGGTGTATTCAGTGTCACTGCAGATGGTTACACTGGAAGGCTGGCAGATTCATCCTACAACCTGCATTCAACGTTGTACTGAACACAGAAAACACAGTACTATACAGATTTTGTTCTCAGATATCAGTCTGTGAGGCCCCTCAACAACATATGCGAACTCGGCCACTGCAGTTGCTTGTGCTTGATGGCCGCAACTGAGCAAGCACACTCTCGCAGTTCGTTCACGAAACGCATTCTAGTTCTTATTGTTCTCAACATTGTCTGTATAAAGTGGTAAAAGTCGGCAGAGTGTATCTCAGAAGCACGGACACAGGGAGTGACCACTAACCAATATCTATCACACCAGCCTCATTTTCTGGTTCAACGCAACAGCAAAGAAACATAACAGACACTCAGGGGTACAAATCGTGCATCTGGCATCTTCCCAGAGGCTGCGGACTAAACAGTGAATCTCTGTCTCGAATCACCAAACTGTAAAATCAATCAAATTGCCCACGCAATTATCACACACAACTGCAAGAGTGCAAATACCAGCAGTGCATATTGTGCAATCGCAGATCATCATGTCACATGCAAAAACATGCAATTTGAAGAGATGAGAGTCCTGTGTGGACATTTAACATGGGGGCAGCTCTGCCTTGCGTTGGAAGAGCACCGTGCTGTGCTTCAGTTGGAGACAACCAGGGAGAGTGCACATAGTGCTGGAGACCAGGACATAATCATTTCAACAGGCCCCCGCTCCCACCCCAATGAAAGTTAAAATCCGCTTCACAGCAGGCTAGGAATATTCAACGCTGTGCTTTTATTGTTACCTCAACTTGACTCATTTAAAAAAGTTCAAAATAGAGGCTTAGCCTAGAATAGAGGCTTAGCCTCATAGAAGTCGATTTTATGTAGAACACGATGAGCTTGACACATGGAGACTAAGTAAGCAAATGTAAAACACATCACCACTGTGATCTCTGTGAAGTTACGCCCTTATGTCGCCATCCGCTGCACCTTTTTGGCAGCCAAGTCATGTTTTAGGTCCTTGAAGTCCATATTCTCTGCCAACTGATAGATTGCCACTTAAGTTAGAAATGACCTACTGTAGCGGCCAGCCAGCCAGCCAGCCATCCAGCCAGGTAATGTTAGCCTATACAATAATAGGCTGCTGTACATGTTGTCAGATTGTATGTTGCATAAACAATGTGCCACCTTGCTCTTTTGATGCCTCAGCATGTCTTTCTTGCTTTAGAATCATGGCCATTTGCTCCCTTGCCTGTAAAATATCATATTTTTTCCTGTTTTCATCTTGCTTATGAGCGCCATTTGTGAGTTGACATTTTGACAGCTTGATTTAGTAAAAAAGTGGGTGTGGATTTATTAACGTGTGGCTAACCTTAGGGTCAAACCATTTTGCCATATAATAGATATGTTTAGGCTACATATTGTGGCATATATGAATTGCCTGCATGTGTATTCAAAACAAACAATTGGGGAGAGGGCTAGAGCTGTCCTTCCTCAAGAGTGTTGACTAATGCTGGGCAATTAGTGAAGCACAGTAACAATTTGAAATGTCACACAAAATGAACATTAAAGCCCCAATTCCAGGGCTTGCTGCTTCAAGATGGACATAACTGGGAGTTTTATTGTCATGATTATAATGCACCATACAACCATAATATCCAAACTGTAAGAGCTCCATTACCTGGTTAAGCACCTGATTGGATGCACCTTTATGAGCTCTTTTTAGGTTTGTTTGTCTATTTTATACAGCCCTTATATGCCTACCTGTGGATCCCAAACTTTTCATGGCCTCCTTTCACAATGAAAGAAATCCTTGCCTGCCCTGCAATATAGCATTTAATTAAAAACTGACAACATATTTTTTCTCAAACATTCTTTCAGCTATATATCAAATAACAAACAGCAATTGTGTTGCTATATTTACAATTTATTTTGCCTCAATCAGTTAAATGTAAATATTTGATCAGTTAAACTTTTTTTTATAACTTGATCAGAGTTCTTTTTAAAAACATTTTGAGCATTTCGACTTCTCACTGTCTGATCTAGATTGATCTGGATTTCTATACAATGTTCATGTTAGGCACATGTCGTTGTATTTATAAATGCGCTAGCCATCCCTTCTAACATAATAGGCTATGTAAAACAGCCCTGGTCATACTATACAAGTACAGCGTAGGCTATAAACTCATCACCAAATAGTTTAGTTGTAGGATTCTATGCTGCAAGAGCACTGCCACACAAAATCTGACCTTCAGCTGTATAACCTACAGGGTCGTTGATTTTGTGTTCAAATAACAACATGTAAGCCATAGGATAAGAAGGCATAAGAAAAACACACACACACACACACACACACACACACACACACAACAGAGCCTTGATGCAAAAAAAAAAGGAAATTAAATAAAAATAAGGGCAAAAAGAAAAAACCTCCAGAGCAATAGCATCATATCATATAAGTAAAGCAAATATCTTTCTGCACACATTTGGGTACACAAACCGTGAGCTTGCTCCACACAACTGGAAAAATAGACCAACGTTACATTGCCCAAATATTGAAGATGTATCACATTTCTCTCCAACAATAATTGCACGTTTAAAAGGCATGTATGTATACATGTTTTAACAAGGTAGATAACAAAATCGAAAGCAAGCAGCGTGTGAGACAAGTGCAAAAATTGCGCCAGAGCAAAAAAAAAAAAAAAAACTTAGGCTACAACGGTCTGTAGACTTACCGGTTGTTAGAATAAATCGTAGGTTAGAAATATGTTCCGTTTAAAGCAATGTCTGTGCCACAGTACAGCCATTTTTGACTATACCAATTTAAAGTTTGATTAAATAAATCAAGCATTGATAAATTGGATCAAATAAAATCGCTTCACTGTTTAACGTGACACTTTAAACAACGTGTAACGGTTTTGGTCCAAGTAGGCTATCAAATGTGGGATGACTTGCCTTGTCTTGTTTCGAGATATTCGGAAAGCAGCTGGGGATTAGGCTACCGTTTTCTCAGTGAAACTACCACCACCACTGCTTGTAGCCTAACCAACAATTCACCGCAAGATATATTCAACAGGTAGCCTGCATTTGGACAACACATGAAAAGTACCCATCCTAAGAGATACAAACTTACCCAGTGTGGGGTCCACACTCAGGACGTGGTTTGCCGTTAAATTCCGGGACTGGGTATGATCGACTACAAGATATTTAGCCTACTTTAGTTGTAACTAGTGATCAGTTTACCCTTTCACTCGTTCTCATCCACATTCGCAACATGTTCTGTCCCCGCTTGGTTTTTCCCTGAATGCGGAAACGGCAGAGTGCAACCCGCTGCATCATCTGTGTTCAAATCAGACACGCCTCAGCCTTCATCTCGCACCTCGTGCAACGGAGTTGACATCACTGAGATCACAGTCAGAACAGAGAGCTGTAGGCTGGAGGTGTTCATGCAGCGAGGTAAATCAATGACGTGGGTAGGCCGTGTCGATTCCGAACTATTAAAAATCACTCCACAAAAAGATGAAGGCAAAAATTTGACAATGTGACTCATTTGATATTAAAGTGCATTTATTACTGTATACTATACACCTTCTTTCTGATTGTAGCCCTGAATCCCAAAGGGCTGGACACTTAAATCAAATGTTTTTTTCATTTTTATTTTATTTTTTAAGTTTAAATTCTCACAAAAAATAGTATGCAAAAGATATTTGTATCATCAAAAATACGACAGGAACAATGATACATCTGAACAAGAATATTAAGTCTGAAAACAAAAATAACACAAAAAATTGTAGCAGTAGAGGAGCATTTCAGCTGTTCCCAAATATTTAATAAATATACTTTAAATTGTAAATTAGACTTGGGTCAAAATATAAATGGAAGGTATCTCAAAAATTTGGATTCAGTCTTGTGCCAAAACTGAGAGTCCTACAATATTAACCTTTGTGCACCTTATCAATAGAATGCATCTTCCTTGGGCTGATACAGTTCAGAGACCAACGAAAGCTAGTTTGACATTTACAACATTCACATCGATTAGAACTGTACCACAATTTCAAATAAGCACTGGGTTCATTGTGCCCATTGGGGCGCCATTTTTTTTGTACTCTGGTTCATGGGCAAAATCTGATAGCAGCAATAATACTATTAAAAGTCCCTACGTGAAGAACAGATCAAACACATTACATTCAGATCCAGGGACAAATAAGGGAATAAACAGCACTGTAGCATGACTAAGCACTGTAGCATGACTTAGCACCGACAGAAACCAAGTGTGCACTGCAATGTTTGTCACGACTCAACCTCTGACAAAAGAGGCCTGGGAAAAAAGATACTTTGCACAGTAAAATGAGATGAAAGCTGCAAAAGTGAGATTATTTAGGATGACTAGGTTTGTATCTGAAGGCTGCAAACTGATACAATTGGAATTTAATCTTGGGTCCTCTCCGCAAACTAGCAGAGGTCTTAACCAGCTGAATGAGCCTAAACTGAGAAACTCCTGCTGACGCTTACCCTCACATTTGTAAGCCAACCTGAGATCCAATGTACTTGGCCTGGCGCTACTTAAGTGATGAATGTGTTGGGAAACTAGTCAGGAATGAGACAGAAGCTTTATAGTAATAAAGACCTACCTTAAACTACGTATCCTCATCAAAAGGAGAAAAATGGTAAAAAACCACCTGCAGTTTAAAAGGTCAGTCTAGTAAAGCTGCTGGAACCATAACCAGCAGAGTGCTACCTATACCATTTGTGCCTCAAAGAAAGAAAATGGCATCAAAGTCAAGTGTGAGGCATTTCTATGGAGCTGTTCATTCGCTCGTAATGATTTCCGGATTTGGAAGCATACTGAATATATATGCTTTCAATAATGTTAAGAGGCAACCACAGGCTAACTGACATTAAGTATAAACCTTAGTAGTAGATAAGTGTATATAATGTGTTTTTGTTTCACTGTAGCCTATGGAATACAAAAGCTAACTCCTTTTCATAAAATCCTGAATATTAAACATAGGGTAGTAAATCACCTGTTTGATAATTGTGCTGTGGTTATTTTTATTGCATGGATTTAAGTACTTTGTCACAGATACAGTTCTGATTAACTATGTTCTCACAGAGATAACGATCGACTCTTGGTGGCTCCAGCCAAGCGCTCACTTATCCTTCTGTGGCAGGGATGCAATGGGATGGGATGGGATGGGATGGGATGGGATGGGATGGGATGGGACAACCTGTTGCAAAACCACTTTGGGACTGAACTAAAGAAAATGTTTTTTTTTTTTTTTTGGTAATCGCAGGATTATCAAGTTTGGTTTTGCTTACAGCATACTACTGATTGTTCTCAGAGCTACCATAACAGACAGTGTAAGGTGTACACATGTGCATAAGGCTTAAGCAGAAATATTTTGCAAATTGTCAAGACAAACAGAAAAAACCTGGGTGTCAACAAATAGTTGTACAACATAGGTGTCACATCCATCAACTTTTTCTCTTGCACTTACACTACCACCTAATGGTCAACTGATGAATTGCATTACGATTGAGAGAGGACAAGATTTTTTTTGTCTGCATGAAATAAAAGAAAAAAAGAATTGAATCAACCAAAGCACAGCTCCCTTTTTAAGTAGACCAGCCATAAGTTCAATACAACTCACTTTCCATTTTTTTTACACATAGAAATGGTCTCATTCTCCTGACTGTCTGTCTTTCTTGTTTTTTCATTTTTTTTTTTTTAAGTAACTTGGTCACTAAAAGGAAAAAAATAGAAAGCTTTGAACCCAGTAGTTCCAATCATGTTCAAGAAGTCATGGGGCCAAACAAGAACACAGGATGGGCAGATGCTTAGAGAGAGCATGTCAACTCTTAGACCTGATTGGCTGCACAGCCTGCACAGACTTCCAATCAGAGCAGTTTCCAACCGTTCTTGTCCAATCATGTGCCAATGCCTACATGACTCCCCTGGACACACCCTTACTCTCCACTTCACCTGACAGTCTTAAATCTCCCAACAATCCAACCTCCTGCCTAACTACAAGACACATAGGAACACATGGGCTTTGACTTTCATTGATAATCGAGAAAAATCAATCATTCTCATATCCCAAAAAATAAATACCAGTTCATTTACAAACACTTTATGTAAATGGTAAACTGCCAAAAAAAATAAAATAACTAAGAGCCACTCCTATGATCGCTCTCTCGTGCACGCACACACGATCGCACACTTCACAAACAGTTCTGTACAGTACTGATCAATCTTTTATCCCCCTTAAAAAGACATCAAAAGATATCTTCTTTACTGTTACTGCACAGACCCGCACTCACTACATAGGTTATGGATTGTAGTGCCTGTTTGCATGCGTGTCTGTGTGTATCCATGTGTAAGCATGTGGCGTGGCTAAAATATCCACTGCCTGCTTTCACACAAACATATCAACCCCTCCACACACACACATACATACATACATACATTCATTCATACACACACACAGGGCTACTACAAACAGGTGAAACATGCTGATGATGAATGTTGGCAATTTATCCAAAGCCTGCACTTGTCAAGTCACAGAGTGGGTGTGGACATCTTAACAGTGTGTCTGTTTCTGTATAATCAAGTACAAATTCGTATGAAACTTGTCTTTTAGTTACTTTTTCCCATTTTTTTTCAAGGTTTTTGCTTTTTTCAGAAGTACAAATTTTGTATAACCTGTTTTCTTTACATGACAAAAAGGTATTCACCCTTCAAAAAAAAAAGGACAAAAAATAAAACTTGCAGAAAAAAAAAACTATGTTCATGCACAATTTAGGTCTCCCATCGAATTGATAGCATTTTTTCCTCAGTCTTTTTAAAAGCAAAAAGTCTTGTGTGTATATGTCCAACGTTTTAGCAGTTTTAAAACTTTTACTCGTTTAATCTTTTTTTAATTAATTTGATCTTTTATTTGCTTTTTTTTTTTCCTTTTTTAAAAGGTTCTCAGGCAGGCAGAGTTTCAGAGCTCCAGTTATTGCTCCTGTAGGTCAAGGTAAACTCTCCGGCTGCTGCTCCTTTTGTCCACTGAGGGGAGCCGTACAAGAAAAGTGAGAGGGGCCAGCTCCTCGCCAGGGCAACAGCTGTGCTTCAGAAGCCAGTGAGGGACACAAAGACTCTCCTGCATGATTTCTGTTCACGCCCATGAGCTCTACCTCTTTTTTAATTTTTTTTCCTGCTATAAAAAGTCGTACATCCCTTGGGAAAGAGGGAGGAAGAATGGAAAGTGATCGTAGCTCTACGAAGACCCGCCCCCCCTACACACACACACACACACACACACACACGCACTCCTTCACAGCCCCTCCCAAGACAGGGGGAAAGCAGAGGAACTGCACTGAGTTGCTCAGTCTGCAGAGCGAGAGGAGATGGGAGAGGAAAGAGAGAGAGCGCCCTCTATCTGCACAGGTCCTCATGTGCGGCGTCCCTCTGTGGTTTCCTCCTCTTGCTGTTGCCCTGGTGATGAGGCTTGCTGCTTTGGTGGCTCTTGCTGCTGGACGAGGAATTCTGCTGGCCTTGTGAGCTCTTGTTCTGCCGGTACTGTTTTGACTTCACAAACACAAACACAAACACAAGACAATACACCATGACTAGCTGTTTTCCGTTGGACAGCCATGCTCACAGCTCACTCAACATCTGGATATAGGATTCCCACATGCACACTATTAGGAGCCTTCTACCCTTAAATAGTGGCACTAGAAGATGATTAGCACAGATGTCATCAAATAGTTTTAGGCTTGCGCTGTGCATGACAAATGTAATGAAGGCACAGAAGAGTTGGCTGCACTCAGGTACAGCAGCCACACCCATAGAAATGTTAAGAAATCGGTACGTTCAAGATCAAGATCATTGTGGAACTTATGGTGGTGTTACGACAGTGGAACACTTATCTATAGGTACATTCCAAAATGTAGCTATTGCTTTGTCTTCTGTGGGGAAGCCTCTTGTGGTCCCTACCTTGCTGCCTTTGCTGTTGGTGCTGGGGTTGCTTGTGGAGTGGTTCTGTGTTCTGTGGTTGGTCTGCACTCTCTCTGTGCTCTCCCTGCGGACGCTGGAGCCACGCCCAGGCTGCTGCTGCTGCTGCTGCTGCTGCTTCTGCTGCTGCTGCTTCACCGTCTTGCAGGGCGTACCGTCAGAGTCCTGCAAACAGCCAATCACAGCCCTTCAAACCACTTGGCCTGCCACTAAATTTCATGTTGCGTCCTTGATGAGGCTACATGCCCATGACATGCACATGTGTACACGTGTGTGTGAAACTTTGAAGAGATGTGTGGAAGCATGCATAAACTCTGTGTGTGTGTTTGTGTGTGTGTGACTTTGTAGAGATGTGTGGAAGCATGCATATACTCTTTGTGTTTTTGTGTGTGTGTGTGTGTGTGAGACTTTGTAGAGATGTGTGGAAGCATGCATAAACTCTGTGTGTGTGTGTGAGATTCAACTCACCGCATCACTGGAGCTAGAGGCTGTGGAGGAAGAGGATGGGGAGGAGGAGGGAGATGAGGAGGGGGAGGAGGGAGGTGTAGAGGAGTTGGAGCTCTTGCCGCGCGATATGGAGGGCAGCACCACCACCACCTCCTCCGCCACATTGTTGTTGCACTCATCCAGCTGCTGGGGCTCCAGAGTGACATCATTTCCTGTGACAGCCCGGAGACAAAAACACATGGGATAAGAGGACACTCGTGGTTACCTCTATGTTCTGTCCATTGAAAAACACAGAGCTACAAGTGTACCGTTTATGACAGGCTCGTTCTGAGACTGTGTCCCCCACTGCTTGCTGATCCAGTCCCTGTATTCAGCCACTTCCTGGGTCACCCGGATTATTCTCCCCAGTATGCTGTCAGGTAGAAACATTAAGACAAAAAAAAGGCACAAAAATAAGAAAAGATCCCGAACCGGACAAAAAAAGATTGAAGGACTAGAGATTAAGCAGGCCCTCTTGTCTCAAGTCTGCGATTTCTCCATGAGTTTGAGTCAAGTTCAGTTGTGGGCATATGCCTAGAGATGGGTAGGGGGGGGTTTGGGGGTCTTACCTCTCGGCCTCGTTGTTGGGGTAGTACTTGGCGATGGGCGAGACGGCATGGCTGAGCACCACGTAGGCGTAGTCAAAGGCCTGCTTGACCTGCATGGCTCCGTAGGAGCTGCGGCCCACGTCATTCCCTGCAATCCCCAAAGAAGGCCAGACAGGGATTAGTGTTTAGAGAGACAGGAAAATCTCACAGGACGAGGACTAGACTAGACCCAACTCTTACATTTCCAACAAAGTTCACCTTTCCATGCACCCTTACATGAGACGTCCATTCACTAGGGCTGTGCGAGATTACCTAAAATAAGCACCACATCAATTTACCTCTCAACACAACTCAGTTCATCTGTTTTTGCCAAAGCTTCCTTCTGATACTCATATGCTGTCAATTCACACTTATAGCTCAACTGAATAACATGGAGGGTGTTAAGACGGCGCACACCTTTACAGTGTGACGCTCCTCCACCATCCCAACCCTTCTACTGCGCCCTAGGTGCGATGGAGGTTGAGCCGGTTCTCACCTGGCTGCAGGGGGTCCTCGATGTAGAGCATGGAGGGCCGGTACCCGTCCAGCATGCTCTTCTGCACATCGTCTTTGGCCACGTAGCTGCCGCCGTCTTTTATCCGGATGCCCGTCTTCAGGTAGTTGAAGTGCCGTCCGTAGAGCTCGAAGAACTCGATGAGCATGACGCCCATGTTGGTGTTGGGGCTGGAGACATCCTCCCTGTAGTGCATCTGAAACAACAAGTCACCCGACCCGAATCAACAACTTTCAAAATGGTCTCCAATCCAAATAGCTGTTTATTTCGTTTCAGTGGTTAAAATGTATTTTCTGTGTCAGTTGTTTTATTGGCAAGTTTATCAAATATATGAACACCACATACCTCTGTAGGTGGTGTATAACAACATTACAAGTTCAAAGCAGACATAAGCATGTTACTGCTCCAAAAATGAATTTACTAAGTCACAAGGCTGACACAGTGCACAATATACACTGGAACCTTGTATCTGCTGATTCGGTAGACGCGGTTTAAGTTCTCTGGTTTCCCACAACCCGAAAATATGAATCGCCTTCTTTCGGTAGAGAGAGACCACATTCACACACACATCTTTTAGTATAGTATATTGTTTTAATGTATTATTAATTAGTGTTGTTGTTGTTGTCTAACCATGTGTAATTCATAAATGTAACTTCCTCATAGGTATGCATGTACACAACAAGTTTTATATGGTGTTGGCTACTATCCGCGGTAGGTCATGGAACGTATCCTCCGTGGAACCCTACTGTATTCTGGAAGAACATCTACTTTTTTGTGTTTGGAATTCGTGCTTCTAAAAAGAGCATGCTGGGACAAATGCAGGTCAGTTTTCCTTCTCGATCACAAACCGGCACTCTCTTACCCTTGTGTCTACACGGCACTCTCTTACCCCCGTATCTACACGGCGCTCTCTCTTACACCTGTGTCTACACGGCAAAGCTCATTTGGTAGGGACACTCTTCAGCGTCTCCTTCACACAGGACTCTTATGTACTGGCCAGACGGTCCTGCATGTGTTTCCTTCTGTCTTGGCGGCGAGGCTTACCTGCAGGAAGCTGACTGCCATGAGGAAGAGGCTGTAGGAGCCGATGCCCCCCGTGAACACCTCGTTGAGGTCCCTCTGCAGCAGGAACTGCTTCAGTACCAGCACCAGCTTGGGAAGCACGGGATACTTCTGCAGACGCACAAAACACGTAGAAAGACAGTTCAGGTCAACGCTGCACCAACATGTTTCCGTTCAGCTTCAGTTTCGCTAGGCTTTGTTTACTGGTTGCTGAGGCGTCTCCGTTCAGTACCGGTGAATAACACGGCAGGAATTATGACAAGGTTGGGTTGGGTGGGGTGCGCATTGTCATAACAGTCAAGCATTCACAATCAATCATTAGGCACTTCTACCCAATACAACTTCCAATGAAAATAAAGTATACACTTCATAAGTCTGTGAGCTCCCAGCCAATCAAACCCATATCTTTGATGCTAATTCCATCCAGCTCTACCAGTTGGGCTAAAGGAACATCAAGCGGTACAACACAGGAGAGTTTCACGTCATATTTGCTCCATGTCTGCTCTCTCATAAATTACTGCCATAGTTCATGTCCTCCCTGACCCCAAGCAAGTGTTTCAGAGCTATGACGGTGACCAGCAGGGAGGGAGCACTGTAGTCATGCCGGGATCTAGACCCAAGACTGGACACGTGCACTCACCTTCTTAAAGTCTCTGATGAGGCGTGCAGCCTTGACGCCGTTCTGCACATTAAAGCTGATGTCCACTTTAACCTCTGTGTAAGAGTCGGTCAGTTTGATGATTGGCACCTAGACAGAGGAACGTCCAATCATGTTAAAGTAGAGTGAAACGGACAGAGAGTTTGACCAGTGACTCAGCTGGCATTCATGTTCACATTCTCACACACACACACACACACACACACACAGAGAGACACATGAATACCTCAATAATGCACTCAGTCACCAAACACTCACCACATTGGCATGCAAGCAGACACACACAAATGCACGCACGCACAGCGCTAAGGAGCATGCATACATACCGTGGCCTTATCCAGCACTTTGACGGAGTTCTCATCCGCCACGTTTTTCCTGCGCAGAGCCTCCTCCAGTGTCCACAAGGGGAGGGTGTCCCAGTGTCCAAACACCACCAGATCTATGTCACTGAGGCCAGAGCACAGCACAGCACGTCAACCCAACCACCTGCACTGCACCTCTCCCTCTCCCTCTCCCTCAAACACATACACTCTCTCTCTTTCTCTCTCTTACACACTTACACACAGCCATGCATATGCACATGCATACAGGCCCACATATAGCCTAGATCACGTGCCAGAAGACATGTTCACACATCGTTCACAGATATGCCTTCAGGTTGCCCCTCCTCCTCCCACAGCCATCTATGTTCCCTACAACTGCGTGCACAGAGATTGATGAGCAGAGCAGCATCTCTCAACAGTGGTTCGCCGAATCATTTTGAATAGGTCACTGAGTGTGTGTGTGTTCCTTCACCACTTTTAAGTACTGCAGTTTGTAGTTCCTACATTATTGTAATTTGCAGTTAGCATGTTACTGAGATTAGCGATGTTTTATGCACTTTTGTGGGACGGAAGAATATAATGTGAAGTTGGAGCCATTAAGATGGGCAAAAGGTGAGGCAAATAGTCCCCTGAAAACATCTATTTAAAATCTATCTGATGTCAGACTTAGGCTAATGTGCTATGAATGCAGGGATAAAAGTAGGCCTTATGTTTATATTTTTCTGTTTATTTTATGGTTTGAATTCTATAAATTGTGGGTCGCCATGGCAACTTGCGGGTCCCAAGGCCAGACCAGTGGTGTTGAGGAGAACCATTGGTGTTGAGGAGGCAGAAAAGGCTCATGGGTAGTCATGTTAAGACGCGTCTTATTCTTTAATATAGAAACTTGCTTTATTAGAATGGCAGCCAAAAACACCGGGCTGCTGAGTGCCAAATGTTTGGCTGTATCGGCTCAATATGCTCAAGGCACACTCGCATATAATAAGTCTTCACACAGCCACGAATCAGTGCGCCCACAAACTCGGCAGCCAAAGTGCAAGAGCTCCTAACAACCCCTCACTCACTCACACACACACTCAGATTATGACGATAATCCCAGAGAGCACGGTGTCAGTGCACTAATCCAGGTGACGCGTCTGTTGGGCAACTGTGACGTGAGACAAGCCCTCCCAAAAAACATAGCTAGTTAAACGAGGGAGACGGATGGGGGGGGAGAAAGAAAAAAATAAACACAAACGCACAAAATAACACATCGCTCAGGATCAGAGGATAAGGTCGGCGAAAATTACTCACTACCTAATCCCACCCACAGGCCAATCATATCACGCTGTAACCACTTAAACTGGCCGCAGGCGCTCATTCACACACATTTTTACAGATTAAAGAGCTTTTCGCTGAATGCGTTTCATTTCAAGAGCTGGACTAGCACGCCCAGAGGGAAAAGCATATAGAGGACACCTCACTGATATATACTGCACGCTATATGCACGGTTATATAATGTTATCTTCCTGTTGATCATAGAATTATTACAGTATGTAAACATAATCTCACCTGGTTGGTAAATACAGTCCAGTACTGAAGCTGCCAAATACTTGAACCTGCCAAAGGGAAAAAAATACATGATTTTGACAGGGTGTCAGCACACAAAATATCTTAAAACAACCTTGAGGTGGGTCATGTTCTTACTGCAGGGAGCTAAATCACGCCAACATCTGGTGTGATGATTGAGATAACACAGCGTTAGTTGACAGATCTGACTGTGGGCGAAATAGCGTGGCTTAGCATAAGCTTTCCCACGGCCCTCCTCTTAATACTCTGCCATTCCAGTTCTGATGGATTCCTGGGCCAGATACATTTTCTTTAAAGAGCTTCGCTCACTCTTCCTCCTGGCACTTTAAACATACTTCTACTGTGTGCTGCTGTGACATTAGAGAGTCTCGAAACAAACAATCTGGCGTTTAGCAGTAGTGAAGCGAAGCTTAAAAACACAGGAGGGTGTGTGTGTGTGTGTCCATGCGTGTGTGAGAGAGAAAGAGAAATGCTGGGAGTGCATACATTACTGGCAGATCCTCAGTGGCATGACTAGGGGCCTGAATTAATACAATTGAAGGTGTTAACCTGTGCTGAGTCCTTGTGTGTGTGTGTGTGTGTGTGTGTGTGTGTGTGTATATGGGTTATGTAGGCACCACGCCTCCAAGAGGTTCACTCTCCTCTGCTTTATCCCTCCCTTACCCTTTCCTAGATGGGACATAAGCGCGGCCACCCCAACCCACCCCTAGCTCAAACGCCACACGCAACGAGCTGCTTGACCACCCAGGGGGCCCACAGGCTCAAAAATAGCCTGAACTCCACTGCTCTTTTCACTCAGCAGCCTAGTCTCTAGCTCCACCACCTCCTCCTCCTCCACCTCCACCTTTAGGTCCCGCTTCTCATCCAGTCACACCGTTAAACCCCTTAAATCAGCTTAGAGCCAGCGGGCATGTGACCAGACTGTGAATGAGAGGCCTAACGGTGCAAACCCATGACAGCGACGCGATCAAATTCCATCGCTTTGAGTGGGCGTGGTGTAGCGTGTGGAAATAGCATACAGTCCTACAATTTTCAAACCGTCAAAGACGACACCAAACAATCTCATTGGCTGCTGCCGGGAAATATCGCTCCTCATTAGCATAAGTTTCAACATGTTCGAATTTTCAACGGACGCGTCGCTCAGATCGCTCATTTACGTCACAATGGATTGGCTCCCATTGAAATGCATTGGGTTTAGAGATCGCGTCGCTCACAACGGTGGCATGGGTTTGCACCGTTAGAGGCGCTCCGTAGAGCCACTGACCGAGCAGGACTGCAGCAAGAGCATGGAGGCCAGCGGGCCGCTCACAGAGGGGATGGCCGAGGTGGGCATTGAGCCACAGCCAAGGTGGCACAGGGGTCAAGGGATAATATCAGGAGACAGACGAAAGGGGGGAAGAGAGATTTAGGTAGACTTGAGGAAATAGGAGAGAGAGAGAGAGAGAGAGAGAGAGAGAGAGAGAGAGAGAGAGAGAGAGAGAGAGAGAGAGAGAGAGGGAGAGGGAGAGGGAGAGGGAGAGGGAGAGGGAGATAATATGCAGAGGAAGCAGGTCTGGCAGACTTAAGAGAGGAGGCGAGAGCACTGCCCAATGGGCTCTGTGGATTTTCAGGCGACAGACAGAAAGTGAGGCAGAGGGTGACCGGTAGGGGAAAGAGAAACACATAGAGGGCCAGAGACAATAGAGGCGTGAGTGAGCTACAGAACTGGAGGAGGGAAGAGAGAGAGAGAGAGACAGCGAGAAGGTGCAGACTTCCCAAGAGGGTGGCAGTGACTGGCACAATGCTCCAGGCGAACAGCAGCACTATCAGCAGCCCTGAGTCAGCGGGAAGAAGGCCACCTGGGGACTGGTTTGCTGGTCGGCTAGGACCGGAGAGATCCAAATATAACCCTGCCCTGGCGCAGCCAGTTCACACTCACACCAGCCGGAGCATGTAGGGGCCTCTGAATGCAACAAGCCCAGTCCCATCTGCACTGGGTTAAGAACACTGGGGAGTAAAAGAATCAAACACCACCCCCTAACGTGATGGTGATGGCAAAGGAAATAAGGCTGCCTGACCGAAAGGATTGTTCTAAGCAGGGTTTGTGCGCTCTTATTTATGAATGGCTTTCCTACAGGCTGCCCTAGGCACGGGATGAATGCAAAATAGTCATGCGAGGTAAGTATGCAGACTGTGTGTGTGTGTGTGTGTGCGTGCGCGCGTGTATGTGTGTGTGTGTGTGTGTGTGTGTGTGTGTGGGCGGTCTCGAGGATCTTACATCAGCTGTAGGCCACAAGTCTTTGATGACCCGCTTGATGCGATCCACCACCTCCAGCCTCATCCGCTCCTCCTCTGGCCGGGGGGACATGTACTCGTAGAAGTCCTGGATCTCCTCATGGAGCCTGCAAGAACACAGAGGACACGGAACGGCACAAGAAAACATATGAGATAAGGAGCAATCGTCTACGAAGAAATGCAAGCCTAATGCAGTGCCTAAGAGCGAGTTCAGAACCTAGACCCTGCGTCACCTCGAGCCAAACCAAAGAGCATTCTCCCATGGTTGCAACAATGTATCTTCTCGACTTGGCACAACATGTCCTCGGGGCTAATCATAAATCACAAATCTTTTCCCTTTAAAAGGCACATTCGCCAGAGCCAATCAGTGAAGGCACCGGCATTAACAATGCCTTATGCAAAAATGTGCTTAAGACTCTTAGTTATGAAGATGAGTATCAATGAGAGCAGTTATAGGATTAAAAACCAGCTTTCCGTATTACTTTACTGACATTTCAGTGGTGCCCTACGTAAGAGTTGCCATGGGGCTCAGTCTACCTTTTAAAATGTGATCTTTTAATTTAGCATACCACAACTGGTCATACAGCTTGACATGCAATAACCTTATCAGCAGACATGTCAATCGGCTTTGTTTCCCCTTCGTAAGGAGCGGTATTATCGAGAGGGTCTAGAGAGCGGAAGAAGACCAGCTGGGAGCCGTGCTTCATGTGGCACGGGCCGGGTTCTCCTCACCCTCTTCCCAGGGCAGCGATGCCAACTAGGGCCTGCTGGAGCTGACCGAGGCCCCAGGCTGGTGCCAGGCCTGGCCTCAGCAGCCGTGCGGCCATGCCAACTTGGCCTCCCCACACACATTCCACTTCTGCCCAAAAATACTATCAGGACTGAGGCCTCGACACTAATTCACTTCCACACACACACACATACGTACATAAATACATACACACACATATTTAAAGGCTATACATATCTTTCCTATCTTTTAACATCTTACCTTACATCGTAGGCATGTGTGCAAACCTTAGAAGGGTGCAACACTGATTATTCCATAAGTACACTTTCAGCTCATAGAAATCCTACAAACGCACTCATTCATTCAATCAAACACACACACACACACACACACACACTCTTTCATTCATTCATTCATTCACATACACACAAAAGCGTTACACCACATCAGCTATCAGTCCTCATCCAAACACGTGACTTCATTTCAAACTGTCTGAAAGATACGGCTGCATTTCTGGCTGCACTGGCTTTAAAAAGGACCACGTAATGACCCATGCAACTCCACCGCCGATCTCTGACACTAGGACCTATATCAGGACAGCAGGAACTCCCGCTCATGTTACCAACTGAGGCCACTGCATTCTCCACCAACCCACCATAGAGAGAGCCACAGAGAGAGAGAGAGAGAGAGAGAGAGAGAGAGAGAGAGAGAGAGAGAGAGAGAGAGAGAGAGAGAGAGAGAGAGAGAGAGAGAGAGAGAGAGAGAGGAGGAGAGGGGGTTGTTACTGTGTGCAGAGTGAGAGGCTGGGCTGGTACTGCACGTGCACGGTGTATACTCTGGAGGCCTGCCCTCTGGTCTTGGGGGGGGGGGAGGAGGGCAGGTCACCTTGCTCTGCCTGCCTGTTTGCTGGGACCTTGGACACACACACACCAGCACATCCACAGTGACCCTCAAATGTGCACACAAACAGCACAACTTCACAGGTGGCCAGGTGCCACTTCAAACAAGAACTCAGACAGGAATAACCAAATACTTCAAGACCTGTACTCCCCTCTCAATGCATCTTTCTCTGCCACAAACTTACTAACATCTCCTTGATCACAGTCAACATACCACAGCTCACCAACTGAACACGTTTAAATCCCAACTGTGTCCCTGCACGCACAGCAATGCTATTTTCACATGACTTCTCGGTTCCCCTCACGGGCCTATAGTGACAGTTGACTTGGTGCGAACAGGCGCTTCTGCCAACACATTTTGTGCATTTCTGCAGCTATCTTAAGCACCCCGAAGGGGCACGTCCCTCCGCGCTTTCGAGTAGGAGTGGTGCCTAACCTGTCCTGAGGATTAATGAGCTTCTGCATTCATCTCACCTGGATTCTATGGCTCTAGCTTTTTTTAACTCCATTATGGGGGAGAAGAAAAATACTTTTTAGTCTTCCAGGGACAAGCCTGGCATGTAACTCCAAACAGAGCAAACCTGCAGAAGGGCAGAGAGAGGATCTACTCCTGTGGGTGTCAGAGGGGAAGACGTTTGGCCAATTATCAGAGGGCCAACAAAAGGCTTTGTGTAAGTCACTGTTGTCTACGGGGACACTGCAGGTGGTAGTGCCCGTGGTGAACTTGCGAGCTGCAGAAAAGCAAATAATGGATATGTCAGCTATTTGTTGGGAGGTGACAGCACGGCACGGTGTTATTTTTCTTTCCGTTTTTTCTAAACTGAGTTGGAGTTTGGGAGACATGTTTAGGAGACATGCAGAATAACATCTGTGATGAAGGAGTCAGAAGTGTGCACTTTTTGCTCGGTGTGTTGGCGGTCGAGACATGACTGGCTGCAGAAAGAACAGTCTGCTCCTGTGTCTGATGTCTCACAAACACGTGCGCAACTGCGCGCGCGCACACACACACACACACACACACACACACACACACACACACACACACACACACACACACACACACACACGCTCTCTGCAGTGGCAAATTGACAGTATTCGTCACGCCCAGCCAGCACTGCAACAAAGGGCTGCAACATGAACACACCCAGCAAAGCCAACAGACACAGCAAGGACTGCAGCAGGTGCATACCTTAACCCTTTCACACACACACACACACACACACACACATACACAAACACACTCTCTGCCTCTCTCTCTCTCTAAAAACATTACGCCAATCTCACAAGTGAACAAGTGGAAGATTATGTTCATGATAGTCAACTTCTTACATTCTCAGTCATGATTTATTAGCATACGTATTAGCTAATAAATATGCTAATAAATCATGACTGAGAATCCACACTGTACACCTCTGTCTTAGTGTAGGGGTCATAATGATGTCATAGTGATGGGGTCATGATTGACTTCTTCCTCTACCGCTAATCTGTTAGCCAGAGGTCCTTTCTTTATCTACATTCAGAATTTGGTCTTAATTGTTGTGACCAGAAATATCTCCACAAATAGGCTTCTATTTTCTTTAAAGCTCGATGACGTTCATGAACCACTGAACCACTGAAGCACCTCTCTCAAGTGGCA